>NC_074687.1:40797211-41397211 GCF_029448725.1 Salvelinus fontinalis | reverse complement strand
GCCGAGAAAGGAGAGCCTGCAGATTTTAGATCGGTTCTGGCCAACAAGAAGAAGCAGACAAGCTTGGCGAACAACGGGGAGAGCCCTGCTCCAGCAGCAGCTCTGGCACCGGCAGCAGCAACACCCAAAGCTCCTGCTTCTTCCCCTGACAAGAAAGAGAAGGAGAAGAACGCTGTCAACTGTGTGGATGGTGGGATTATTGATAAGAAGAATAACAACATTGGAAAGGAGCCAGCGTTCAGTCAGAAGCTGAGTGATGTGAGAGTGGTGGATGGGGCTCGACTGCGGCTACAGTGCCAGGTGACCTGTGACCCCCCTGCTACTACTACCTGGACACTAGACGGGAAGGTCATCAAGCCCTCCAAGTTTATCAAGCTGTCCAACGAAGGTAAATGTGTGGCCTACTACTAAACCGACCATGTCTGCCTCCCAAATGGTACCCTATTCCCTTTTTATAGTCCAGAGCCCAAAAGTAGTGCCCTACGTAGGGCAGGGGTATTCAACTCTTACCCTACGAGGTCCGGAGCACGATGGTTTTCTGTTCTACCTGATAGTTAATTGCACCTATGTAAATCAGTCCCTGATTAGAGGGGAACAATGAAAAATCACCGTGGAACTAACTGGCTTCAGGGTCCAGAGTTGAGTTTTAGGGACATGGGGACTAGGCTACCATTTGGGACGCATTCCATTTCATTAATGCATTATTCATGTCTGTGGAGGCTTGGCTTCTAATATGAGAAAGTGGTGTGCATATGACAGACAGAAAGACAGTGATATGACTGAGTTTTCCCTCCTTCACCAAAGTATTACAGGCATTTGATATGGGATATGACGGGAACATATCCCTTTACATAGGGAAGTCGATCAAATCAAATTGTATTTGTCACACGCACCGAATACAAGTGTAGACCTTACCGTGAAATGATTACTTACAAGCCCTTAACCAACAATGCAGTTTTTAGAAAAATACAATTTAAGAAAAATGTTTACTAAATAAACTAAAGTAAAAAATAAGAGTAGCGATAAAATAATAACTAGGCTATATATAGGGGGTACCGGTACCGAGTCAATGTGCGGGGGTACAGGTTAGTCAAGGTAATTGAGGTAATGTGTACGTGTAGGTAGGGGTAAAGTGACTATGCCTAGATAATAAACAGCGAGTAGCAGCAGCGTTAAAAGGGGGGGGGGGGTCAATGCAAATAGTCCCGGTTGCCATTTGATTAGCTGTTCAGGAGTCTTATGGCTTGGGAGTAGAAGCTGTTAAGAAGCCTTTTGGACCTAGACTTGGCGCTCCGGTACCGCTTACCGTGCGGTAGTAGAGAGAACAGTCTATGACTAGGGTGGCTGGATCCTTTGACAATTTTTAGGACCTTCCTCTGACACTGCCTGGTATGTACTGGGCCGTACGCACTACCCGCGCCTTGTGGTCGGAGGCCGAGCAGTTGCCATGCCAGGCGGTGATGCAACCAGTCAGAATGCTCTCGTTGGAGCAGCTGTAGAACTTTTTGTCATCGATGTCATCATAGCGCCGATATATTTTGTACTGGTTCCATGTAAAAAGCCCCTCTCATATACAACGTGGTATAAAGTGAGTAATAGAGTAATAATAGCTAATTCCCTTTTTCTGGGCTCTTGGGGGTCCCTCACGCACCTACACACACACATACACACACACACACACATCATGTTTGTCCCAAACGGCACCCTGTTCCCTAAATAGTGCACTACTTTTGACCAAGGCCCATAGGAAATAGGGTGTCATTTGGGATGCAGCCATCCATCATTTCAGCTATCCATCATTTCAGCTCTTATTTCAGGCAGCTTGATGTGCTGATGAGCTGTGGAGATTTCTCACATTGCCTGAGACTCTGGCCTTCCTGCTCCACTGTGTATGTCCAGTTACTGTGCAACTGTATGGGGATGAGTTAGTCCATAGTTTGTCCTTGTGGTAGCAGAGGGTAAGAGTTGCTCTGGTCCCATAACAACAACGAGTTGCCTCTCTGTTAGTGAGAGCGCAGACAAATGACGCCCTGGGCCAGAGCTAGGGGTAGGGGAAATTTTAATAAGATGATCAACAGGCAGTAGCAAGGTAACATAAAAATGTGGCACACTCCTCAACCCCCAGCTGTTATTTCAGAGAAACAGACCCAAATCCCAACTGTCACACAGCCATGTCTAGTAATGATACAATGGAATTATTACTTGGTGACCCTCCAGGTCATGTTTATTCTCACTTTAGTGTCACCGAAGGTCATGCTGAATAATGCATAGCTTCAGGCTCTGAGAGGGAAGTTTACATTTCTCATTTACGTCCCGCCATAACACATGAAGTATGTTAGTATGTTCTCATGGAGCCATAGGGTAGTAATGGAGGCCTCTCTGGCTATGGTTGTCTGTGTGTGTATTGGTGGCCACTGTGTGTGTCTATTGGGGCCACTGTAGCTAAGGTCCCTCGTGTGTGTATCTTTGTTTTCCCGCAGGAGGCCAGTGCTCCCTGACCATCGACAAGGCCCTGCCCGAGGACCAGGGCCAGTACAAGTGCCGGGCAGAGAACTCTGCCGGTAAAGCTGAGTGTTCCTGCATGGTGCTGGTGGATGGTGAGTTGTTTCAGGCTGACGTGTCCCTCTGACTGCTCCCCACTCCCATGGGTCCCCCTCAGCCTCACGGCCGCCCCGGCCTCAGCCCAGACACTTCCTGCAATTACAGCGGACAGATTAGCCTAGCTGGAGTCCCTGTTCCAGATTCCCCCTGCACGTCCTCCTCCCCCAGCCCCCCCAGCACTCATTAACAGGCCCGGATCAAAACAATATCCAGGCACGCACAGTTCAATCCTAGTTTTAGATTCCCAAGCAAGTACAAATTAGTTTAACTTTATCATACTTCTACTGTTGATGTTAATGCTAAAGTATGAGATACTGAAACATTATTTAGCAAGTATGATTCAGTCCACCTTAAATAGTCCAGAGCAGGGTTGCACAATTCTGGGAGCTTGTAATACATTCCCTGGTTTCCCTTATTCCCTCCTGATTCCGGGAAGCCTCCAACCAGGATTTCGGGAAAGCCAGCGAATTTATTGAAAGTTCCCAGAGAATCATTCCATTTTTAACATGAATGGTCCATTTGTATTAAGTACTTTAAGAGACAATGGTTAGCTGCTGTTACTGATAGTTTATCAGATAAGAAAGAAATGGAAATAAGTAGCATATTTTTGGGGCCATGTTTTTTTTTTCTCCCCCTCTTCCGTAGATCCTACAGACACAAACTCGACTGCAGCTGACAAGAAGATCAAGAAGCCCTCCACCCCTACCTCAGAGAGTGAGTTTCCAAAATATGTGCTTCCTTATTTCCCAAAAAGGAGCGGTGTGGGATCTCTCTGTCTTTCCCACTGCTGCAGCCTGCCTCCCTCTCTCAGCGGGTTGGGGCTCTTTATAGCATGTGAACGAAAATCAAATATTGTTCTGACCCCAAACTCACTCATTAAATCTGGCCAATCTCTTTTCTCTGTGTAGAGAACGAACATGAACACTGTGATCAGTAAATCTGTATCTATCTTTTATCCAAAGTGGTGTCCGTACTTTAAGTTAGATTTATGGTAAAGGTGTTGGGGAAGATTATAGAGAAGATGTTATTTTCTTATTGGTGGTCTTAATCTTTTCAAGCTGGAGGAGTAGGTAGGAGTTCTATAGAGTTATGTGCTATACTGCACATTCTTTTCCATATGATTTAATGACGTAAGCATTAGCCTGTAAAGAATCCTGCAGTCGACTCCCCCCTTGCCCTGAGTCAAGCACGCAGATCCACCTTTACATAAAAGGCTTTGAATCAGGCACACTCAGGGCTGGGCATGAAGAATGTGCATTTATCCCTCCTGCCTCTAGCCTGGATGGTTCCTTCCAGGGGTCAGAGGCCACTATTACACCCCTCTCCTCTGTGATGTTTGACAGAGCTAATTGAGTGCTGTTTGTCTTTAAGCCCAGGACACTTACTCAAACTTAAAACATGCCCAAGGAGAAAGGGAGAGGGAAAGAGAGGGGAGGGAGAGAGGGACCTTTTGCATGGCTGCCCCGTTCACTCAACCTCCTCTCCCAAACTTCCATGTAAGGCTTTCGTCTGCCTGCTCCTTAGCCCTCTCTTGACTCGTATGCTCTGACCTCTTTTTCCTATACTCGGCGGTTCTGCAGAAAATCTGCCAGCTTCGGGGATATGCTTTTGTCCTGCTGGAATGTGGGCTGATCCAAACAAGCTCTAAAACTAAGAGCTGTGTGGTGAGCGTTTTAATAAAACACATGAGGCAGAGACCGGACATGAGAGCCCCTGATGATTAGTCCACGCTATTCTCTCTTTATAATGATGGATTCCCAAGTAGGAGAGATTCAAAACAAGTAAATATGTGTTTAAAGTTCACAGCATTGGCTAGGGTTGGAGGTAATTCTGTTTAAGAATGATTCACTCACAACAATGTTCCCATGGGGTATTGGAATCATGTCATGTGAAGCTTTAGAGTACATGAACTCTGTGATATTTGGGGTCAGTGCTTATGGATCTCAAAGAGATGTAGTTATTTTACAATGGTACTAGACAGCAAGCCTTGCTGCAGATATGATAAATGGCGCTGGAGGAAATAGCATCCGTTTTACGGGCTCTTGACCATTTGTGCTATTTTGTGTGTTTTTTTTTGTTGCTCTGATCTTAACTGTTTGGCCTATGATTTTAATGCAGGAAAACTGAAATCCGTCCCACCTAATATCTACCAACATGTCACCCGTGCAACTAGAGGGTAAAAAAAACTCTAGACCACCTTTACTCCACACACACAGGCGCATACCAAGCTCTTCCCCGCCCTCCATTTGGTAAATCTGACCATAATTCTATCCTCCTGATTCCTGCTTACAAGCTAAACTAAAGCAGGAAGTACCAGTGACTCACTCAATACGGAAGTGGTCCAATTAAGCGGATGCTAAGCTACAGGACTGTTTCGCTAGCGCAGACTGGAATATGTTCAAGGATTCATCCGATGGCATTGAGGAATTTACCACATCAGCCACCAGCTTCATTAATAGATGCATCGACGACCATCGTCCCCACAGTGGCCATGCGTACGTACATATCCCAACCGAAAGCCATGATTGCAGGCAACATCTGTACTGAGCTAAAGGGTAGAGCTGCCACTTTCAAGGAGCAGAACACTAATCTGGACGCTTATAAGAAATCCCGCTATGCCCTCCAACGAACCATCAAACAGGCAAAGCATCAATACAGGACTAAGCGCGAATCCTACTACACCGGCTCTGACACTCGTCGGATGTGGCAGGACATGCATACTATCATGGATAACAAAGGAAAACCCAGCTGTGAGCTCCCCAGTGACAGGAGCCTGCAAGATGAGCTAAATGCCTTCTGTGCTAGCTTTGAGGCTAGCAACACTGAACCATGCATGAGCGAACCAGCCGCGCCGGGCGTCTGTGTGATCACGCTCTCCGTAGGTGACGTGCGTAAGACCTTTTTAAACAGGCTAACATTCACAAGACCGCAGGGCCAGACAGATTACCAGGATGTGTACTCAGAGCATGCACTGACTAGCTGGCAAGTGTCTTCACTGACATTTTCAATCTCTCCCTGACCCAGTCTGTAATACCTACATGTTTCAAGCAGATCACCATAGTCCCTGTGCCCAAGAATGCCAAAGTAACCTGTGTAAGTGACTATTGCCCCGTAGCACTCACATATGTGCCCCTGAAATGCTTTGAAAGGCTGGCTCACATAAACACCATCACCCTGGACTCACTCCAATTTGCATAACACCCCAACAGATGGCACAATCTCTATTGCACTCCACGCTGCCCACCTGGACAAAAGGACCACCTTTGTGCGAATACTGTTCATTCACTACAGTTCAACGTTCAACACCATAAGGCCCCCCAAACTTCTCACAAAGTTAAGGACCCTGGGAAAGAACACTTCCCTCTGAAACTAGATCCTGGACTTCCTGACGGTCCGGCCCCAGGTGGTGAGGATAGGCAACAACACATCCACCAATCTGACCCTCAACACGGGGGGCCCTCAGGGGTGCATGCTTTGTCCCCTCCTGTACTCCCTGTTCACCCACAACTGCGTGGCCGTGCACGACACCAATACCGTCATTAAGTTTGCTGACGACACGGCGGTGGTAGGCCTGATGATCACCAATGACGATGAGACAGACTATAGGGAGGAGGTCAGAGGTCCTGTCACCACATTGCCAGATAACAACCTCTCCCTCAATGTCAGCAGGTCGAAGTAGCTGATCGTGGACTACAGGAAACGGAAGGCCGAGCATGCCCCCATTCACATCAACGGGACTGTAGTGGAGCGAATCAAGCGCTTCAAGTTCCTCTGTGTCCACATAACTAAGGACCTATCATGGTCCAAACACTCCAACACAGTTCCCCCTCAGGAGGATAAAAATACTTGTCATGGGCCCTCGGATCCTCAAAAAAATAGCTGCACCATTGAGAACATCTTGACTGGCTGCATCACCGCTTGGTATGGCAACTCCTTGGCATCTGACCGCAAAGCGCTACAGAGGGTAGTGCATATGGCCCAGTACATCACAAGGGATGAGGTCCCTGCCATCTAAGACCTCTATACCAGGCGGTGTCAGAAGAAGGCTCTAAATATTGCCAAAGACTCCAACCAGCCAAGTCATAGACTGTTCTCTCTGCTACCATACGATAATCGGTACCGGAGAACCAATACTGGGACCAAAAGGCTCCTGAACAGCTTCTACCCCGAAGCTATACGTTGGCTTCCCTGACTATTTGCATTGAGCCCCTTTTATTTGCACTGACTCTCAAGGACCAGCTCAATGCACACTCACTAGACTCTACCCACACACTCACACATCCTACACCGACACTCCAACATATATACACACACACATACACAAAAAACACACAAAACACACACACATGCATATTGACGGCACACACACAGACAGACTTTCACACTCTTCACATACGCTGCTGCTACTCTGTTTTTTTAATCTATCCTGATTGCCTAGTCACTTTAACCCCTACCTATATGTTCATATTAACCCAATTACCTCGTACCCCAGCACATTGTCTTTCCTTTTTTTCCTTTTAAATGTTTAGCAAATTGTTCTTACTTTTTTCATTCTGCATTGTTGTGTATTGGCTCGCAAGTAAGCATTTCATGGTAAAGTCTACACCTGTCGTATTCAGAGCATGTGACAAATACTATTTTATTTGAGTGTATATATATATATATAACAGTGAAATGCTGATTCATCATTGGGCCCAGCAAAATATAATGACTGTAATTTATTGAATCCTTAAGTGCGTTTGAGTAAGCTATTGATGGTGTCAGCCTTCTTATGGTTTTTCTAAAGCTGTTGCTCTTGCTTGTGTGGTGTATCTAACTCCAGTCACAGAGCGTGGTGAGCCATGGGAATTGCGCCAGTAGTGCAGTGCTATGAAAACAAGCAACTTTTTCATGCCCACTGGAAAACTCAAACATCTGCACGATTATTTACCTTACGCTTGGGGGCACAGTCCAGCACTGCAGGGTCCTGCGGACCTCAGAATGCACTGTACTATTTGGTGGCTCAGCATCTCCTCTCCTCTCATCTTTTCTCCTCTCCCCTATACTCCTCCTCTCTCCACACAAACGGAGCATGCTGGCCACAGAGAGAACACAGAGTGGAATGCCAATGTGGTTGCCTGCTCCAACACCTCGTACATCAAACTGCTTTCGTCTGCGCCTCTACTCCTCTCGTCAGCCTGTAACAATGCTTGACAAGTGAGATGTAACGTTATCCCTCTATTATGAAATAGATAGTGCTCATCGGGGAATTGAATGGTTTTTTGAGCTGCTGTTTCTCTAGATGCTGAGCATTTACAACCTGATTGTGACACAGGCCAGGCCGTGCAATACAATGGCTCCACGTTGTCTGACCGCCTGTGTGAGGAATCCAGATCATGGGTGCACAGGCCCCCTGGGGAAGGCTTAAGGCCCGACTTGTTTTGACAGCTTCAACATCTCTCAAAAGACTGGGTAACATGGAGCACTTGCTCTGCTGCTCACTGTTCTTGACTCTATATGGACCAGGAACCATCAAGACTTGATATCCTGGGTGCTGGCATATTAATTAGTAGTAAGGTTACAGATATTGTCTTTGACCCATGCTAAGGATGCTGTAATATAGTTTAAGATATAGTGCCTTTACATTGACACTGATTGTTTATGCAGAACAGTGTTTTTCAAAGGATGGGTCGGGACTCGGGACCCACTGATGGGTAGAGGGCTCCAGGTTAAAGTGTCCCCTAGGTACAGATCTAGGATCAGCTTCCTATCACCCAATCCTAACCATTAGTGGGGGGAAATGCTAAACTGATCCCAGATCAGCATCTAGGGTCAAGACTACGTTGTGAGTGACTAAAAACATAGGTATTAGTGGCATTGATTAATGATTTGTCACAAAGGACAGTTATAATGTAGAAAATTTGAAGAGCTTCTGGTGCAGATGATTGTGTGTGACATTGAGCAATGTACCATGGTGCCGGTGTGATCCTTTTCCTACCAGAGTCTATTCTTTCCTCTTAAATGTAAAGGCAACATTTAGATTTCCACCTAAATAGACATTCCCAAAAGTAACTTCTATTCGTGTGTAATTACATGACTCTGACATGTCAAAACTTGGTATATTTGGAAATACATCTGGGAGATTGAGGAAATGATCAGAAGATAGATGGTAGTTACATAGTTCAGAATACACGATCAAGCTCACACAAAATAACCTTTTTTGTATTATTATTTTGAAAGTAATCTTTCATTGACGAGCTATAAGTGAATTATTGATGTCCAGAGTTGGAAACACATCAGATGGCTTCCACAACATGTGAACAATATCAGAAAAAAAATGGGATTGATAGACCTAACAACTAGAAATGGTGTCAGGTGTAGTCACGGGACGTTTACAAGTGTCCCTAATCCTGTCCAAAGTGGCACATGTCTGTAAATTAGATAATTCCAGTGCTATTACATATTTGCAATCCCCTTTAAAAAAAAAATCAGTATAAAAACACGAGTTCTACCATGTCAACTTCACTCATGTTATGGGATATTAGTGTCTTTTCAACCTCTCCAAAGTGTTCGAATGTGGTAATTGCACTGTTTTTGTACACTGAATGTGCCTAAAAGTTATTGTTCACTATAAAAACTACATTTCTACAACACCAACCTCTCTCAAACATTGTGGTGGTGTCGGGAGACATACAGGGGATATCCAATTTGTTTTTTTCAACCTCTCCAAAGTGCCTGAATGTTTAGCCTAGGCATATCCAATGTATTGGTCCCACATACAAATGAACTGTTTACAAAAACAATATAAAAGCAACAGATATACATAAAAAATATGTATATAAAATGTCTTATCAAACACAGCTTGGTTACACACGTGTCCTTCACTAAAAAAGGTGCACAAATAGAAATAAGCTGAACTATTTCAAATGGCATTCGTGTTCGTTTTACATTCCAGGTGTTGATGATTCGATTTCTCTTTCACCATCGCTTGTGCATCTAGTGACAGTCTTTGAAGCGGTCCCTCTCTGCCAGGAAACAAAAAGCGAACTGGCTTTTCGAACAGAAGAACTGTAATTTCCTCCTTTTTTCCCCCCACCATGTGTTTTGTGCAATGCTTTCAGTTCTTCCTTTTGTCTTTTGGCATGTGTGTTGGACCGTGGTGCTCTCCTTCAGTAGGGGGTCTTGTGATGGTTGTGAGGTTGCTTTGGGCCCCTAATTCGGCCATTTCCAACACCAGCTGCTCTCTGAAGGCCAACTGGGAGAGAGGGGTTTGACCTTTTGCTTTGGCCATCTGCTTGTGGAGAATGAAAGCATTTACTGTAGCAATGTCCACAAAGTGGTAAAAAAAAAAGTATTATACCACTTCCTGGTCTTGAGGAGGACCTGGTAGTAGCCTATCAGAGCATCAGATATGTCAACACCCCCCCTGCTGGCATTGTAGTCCTTCGCAGAAACAGGAATGGGGGCTTTCGTCCTTTTTCACCCTCCTTGAGACATGGTCGTTATTGAATGACTTATGCTGTGTGGTGAGCATGGTTACTTCCCTAGTGTCCTTCCATTTCACAAAGAGCAGCTTGTTAGTCCTGATCCAACGTATGGTCCCCCTCTCCGCTGTCTTTGTCATTTTGTTTACCTTGGTCTTGGGGAAAACGATTCTGTTAGGACCAATAGAGCCACAAACATCTATTTTCTTTTTCACGATGTCTATGAAAAGCGGATGTAGAACCATCAGACTGGTGATTGACATAGCAGTGGGGGGTGAAGACCTTGACCGGCGGGGGCGCTTGCTGGGGAGGGGTGGCTCCCAAACGTCATCATCCAAATCCTCTGCATCCTCCACTCTGTGGTGAATAAAATAAAGGGATATACTGTTGTGAGACACACAGAATTACAGTTGACTAAATTTGCAAAATGGCATTGCAGTAAAGTAAAAACTCCAAGCCTAAACTTAATCTGTGCAGTAACTCACATAGGTGTGAAACACACACACAATGCAAACAGTAACACATTGGAGACAAAGGCAGAGATGAGAACCACAAATAAAATTGACTATATAAAGTCATCAAAACAATTTACTTATGGATCTAAAAGTGGATCCAATCCTTCTAGAAAGTAATCTCTGTTGGGGGAGTAGAAATCCTCGTTGTCCAAATCGCGCCCCTGATCCGAGTCCAACCAGTATGTTATACAAAGCTTCTGTCTGTACACTTATTCATAGCTGCTGCCTTTCTAGCTTCCTGCTCGATCTTCTTAGTTTGTACCTTTTTTACCCCCTTGAGAAGCCATCTTTTATGCTTAAGCGATGAAATTCAACCGATGAAATCGGTTTGTAATGTAATTGACAGTACGTTTGTTTATCCAATGTGTAACTGTGTTTGTGTCACACTGCTTTGCTTTATCTTGGCCAGGTCGCAGTTGTAAATGAGAACTTGTTCTCAACTGGCCTACCTGGTTAAATAAAGGTGAAATATGTTTTTTTAAATGTAGCGTGCTCGGTGCGTCTCTGAGCCAGGTAGCAATAGTTAGAATTACGCATAAAAGGTTCTAGGCCTTGCTTTGTCCCACCCAGGTCAGCTGCATATCACTGGAAAGCTTATCACATTGGCTACAAGACTGTCAAGCTGCCATAGTAGCCAATCCCCTGTGTAATGGATGCCTACAGTGCGTAAGCAGGCAACAACATATTTTTGATGCGCAAAGATCTAGTCACTCGGTGGACATTCGATGTTGCCATTAAATCACACATCATAACATTGGCATTAGGCTAGATTTGGTCCTACCAACCTAAGGATGAATTTCATATCCCCCATTTAGCTATAGCTCAAACAAGGACCAAATCGAAGCTTATATTGTAAGATATTTGGTAAAAATGTTGACTCTCAGGGCTGGTGATCAATAACGATAAGTCATAGGCAGACGGACAATACATTCTCATTATCTGTGGAGTCCCGGATTTCGGTGTGTATCAATGTATTCCGTGTTTATTTTGTTTAGGCTTCATAAGGCTAACATGCTGACCAGACCGGAAACGTTGCGTGCGCGAGCGTCGCAAAATAAATTTAGAAATCCATGTTATTCAATTATTGCACCCACACTGCTTGCGCGCGCCAATGAGCGTCTGCGACACCAACGGCTAAAATAGAACTCATTCCTATTTCTGACGCAGATCGAGCTGCAAGTCCTGCGTCTCCCATCTCCTCATTGGTTTATAAAAGCAGGTACCCACGTGCCATTTCCTCATTGGTTATACCCTCGTGGGTGATAGAAAGACAAACTGTTTTGCCGGTAGTCTGGTAATACAATGAAAGTTTAGACGCGATCACCATATAATTTAAACATGAAATAGCCTGGAAGGAGGAGAGATGATTAGAAACGATTCGGTTGGCCGTTTTATGTTTGGATTAATTGTCGGAGTAGAGATCCTTGTGCATTTCAGGTAAAATAACTCAATGTTTATATCCCAGGACAAATTAGATAGCAAGCTAGCTAAATAGGACAAATTAACGTTATCTAGCAAGTGCAAGCTAACTAGATAAATTACCATACATGTTTAATGCTTTTCGACCTGTCCCCAAATTAATATCATTGGTTCAGAGTTTGTTTTGATATTTTAACCTGCGTGTCGTGATCGCGTTTGGTGTGGGGGGGGGGGGGGGGGAAATACATTTATGCACGATAGCGCTCGGTGGCACACGCGCGCAGCCGGTTTGGGCAAGGTGTAACCGGAATGTATATAGCAGCCATCTTGAAATGAGGTCATCGGCTCGACCTAAGGGCTACTGTTCTCATACCAGACTGAATTGAATAATAACATCTAATAAGATCCCCAAATATGGGGACTTTACATTTAAGAGGTTAAACAGCCGTTCCCTTTCTCTAGTGCTCCATGATTTGTTGCACGTTTCAATGTTCAGTCCTCCACTAGGTCTCTTGTCACATGGCTGTCTGTTTTTCAAAGATACACCAAAGAGCTGTTTTAGACTTGAACCGTAGATGGATGGCTAAACTAACTAGCTGATACACTGCCTCGAAGCTCAACTGCATAGTTACAACATATAAACAATGATTCGTTTTCTTGATTCGAGGGCTGGGCGCAGTAGTTTAGTTAAATCCAATCTGAACTGAGGCATGTGAACAGGACAACAGGACCAATTACCTAATTGTTATGGAAACTTAACAAACACACGCTTAAAAGGATAAAACATTTTCTGCACTAAAACTTTGCAAAGCCAATCGGTGTGCTCATAACCATTTTAGTCTGTTGTTAAAGCCTGGTCTGTTTTGTTGGTCTTCTCTATTTGACGTGAGCTAAAATATATTGTTTTGTATCGCAATGGTAGATGCTTTGTTTGTGCAATTACAACTTGTATCAACTTCAAATCGTTTTGGTACGATGAGCAAAAAAAGTTTTCTATTGGAAAAATTATGTTTTTCTTTCCAGAGAGGAGGACCTGTCATGCAGAAAAACGTATGACTGAGCTTGGAGCTTAAACTGTTATTGGTTTATATTGATATTGTTGCTCCTCACTCTCTGCATTAGTTAGTTTTACTGGCACATTGTTTCTTGACAGCAATCAAATGTCAAATAAATAGTGCCAAAAGCTATTTCCTGGATACTTTGACTATTTTTAGTATTACCAAAAAAGGCAAATACCAAAGGACATGAGCACAGAGGCAGCCCTTCGTTCTCCCAAGACATCCACAAGAGAAGAGCTCCCTCCCCCAATTTCACTTATCAGACACAGTTTAGTCTCCTTTCCCGTATACTGTCCTGGGAATAACTAGTGGTAACATTTAAATGAAGCACATCATGCATTATAATACACTTGTAATGTGTTATGATGCCACTGACTATTATAATAAGCGTCCATAATATCTCATAAGCGGTTATAAAACTCAATGTTTTATAGATAATTTGTTATAATGACGTGTAAGACTAAAGGCAAATGAATTAACCAATTAAACAATGATTCTGAATCTACAAATGTGGTATATTTCCCACAGTATGTGCTCCATTAGAGGCTTGCTCACAAGCTGGACTGTTTCTAGCTTGTGATCTCTGCTTTAATCGATCAGTCTGACTGTCAAAAGTAACAACTCTTAACAGGGCTCCAGAGAAATCGCTGCAGGCACAATTTGAGAAAGGATGTTAGGAAAAAGAGCGGCAATGTACAGTATGCTCTTTCTAAGGCTTACTGCTGCTGTAGCTCACAATAATGGAATAATTAAGTGCAATGACCGTTCACTTATGTGAATCCTACACACTCACTACATTTAGATTCCGTCTGGTTTCAGATCAATGTTTTATCATGTAAGTTTCACACATGAGTCACACACGGGATTCATTTGTACCAAATCTTCAAATTTGTTCCATTATCAAATGCATTAACACAACTGCCTTCCTAATTGTAATCGTTGATCTTCTCTTTTCCAGGTGAGGCAAGGATAAAGAAACCAAATACAAAGATGCCTCCCAAACAGGGTAAGAAAGACTTCTCTGCCATGCAAAAATGTAACTTAGGGGCGTCTCAGTGTATGAGTGCTGGTCCAGGATCAGCTCCCCCCCCTGTCCACTGTGATCGAAAATTCTTATCTGATCCTTAATCGTCACTCCTACTCGGGGAGTCGCTTGATCAATAGGGCCCTGTACTAACTCTCTCTGGGCTACTGAAGAGCCCACAACCAAAATGTCAACAAGCGGTATAGATGATTCCCCAGACTCTGTACTCTAGCTCTCTCGTCCAACAACAGTGATGCATGAAGTAGATAGCGTGGAGGACCTGGCTTGTGTGCCAAACACTGGCCATACCTTGCTGCTCTAACTAAGACTGAGAGTACTGCTCCCTGCTCTGGCAGAAGTCTGAGAGTGCCTGTAATAGCAATCGGAGATCCCCCTCACCATGCTGTAGTGTAAACCAACCTGCCTTCTAATAACGAGAGCCAGGGGAGCGAGTTACCCAATCCGAGCAGCTGTTGCAGTTGTGCTTTGTTCGCTGCCGGGGAGCATTAAGGCGTTAGCAAGGGAATGACGTGGGGCAAGGGCAGAAAGTCACAAGCCTGCCAAACGCAGAGGTTTGTTCTGATGATGGAGATGTTCCTGGCTGAAGTGACTGTTGGTTTGTGTGTTTGTGTGTGTCGTACAGCTATGCCCCCTCAGATTGTCCAGTTCCCAGACGACATGAAGATTCTGGCAGGGGAGAAGGTGGAAATTCTCTGTAAGTTTGGAGGAGCTCCACCAGTCAACTGCACCTGGCTCAAGTTCCGCAAACCAGTAAGGACCAGTCTGTACCAAATAATTGACAACCTTGATAAAGATTAGCAAAAATAACTGGTGTCGAAATGAGAATGCATAAGCAGAAAAGAAGCCCATACCTACTTTGGTGGATTTTTGATGTTATGGGGCTATTTTGCTTCCAGTGGTCCTGAGGCCCTTGTTAAGGTCAATGGCATCATGAACTTTACCAAGTTCCAGGACATTTTAGCCAAAAGCCTGGTTGCCTCTGCCAGGAAGCTGAAACTTGGCTGTAAGTGGATCTTCCAGTAAGACAATAACCCCAAGCACACATCAAAATACACAAAGTAATGGTTAATTGGCCACAAAATCAACATTTTGTGATGGCCATCTCAGTCTCCGGACTTTGAAAACCTGTGGTTTGAATTCAAGAGGGCGTTCCGTAAGCGCAGACAAAGGATATCAAGGCTCTGGAAGGATTTTTCTGGGAGGATTGGTCTAAGATCTGTCCCAATGTGATTACTAACTCATAAAACATTTTAGAAAAGGGCTCTGTGCCGTTACCCTCGCAAGGTGAGGAGGTATTGAAAGGTCTTGAACCCTACCTTTGGGGGGGGGGGGAGAATATTACTTGTTAAACAAAATCTCGTTCTCTGAGCAATTGTATAGGTATAAAATAATATAATTTCCCCTTTTTTCTTGAATAGAATATAGCTCAGTATTTTGAATTTATTATTTTATACAGTCATTTTTTGTTCATCTTTATCAAGGGTGTCAATAATTTTGGACCTCACTGACTATAATACTATACCCATGTCTATGACCAACTCTAACCATGATCTGAAATGATCCACTATCTCCACCATCTCCATCAAATATATCATATTTAATTACACTGTACTAATTCAAGGATGTAGCTCTCATCATTGTAGCCTTGAACACCGTTTCAACTAACACACATCCTCTCTGTGAAACCACTGCCTTTGTCTTGTATGCAGATTCAAGAGGTCAAAGGTGATTTAACCATTGAAACCACTGACGCTACCAGTAAACTGACCATCGCAAACAGCCAGCAGGACCACTGCGGCTGCTACACCATCGAGCTGCGAAACAGCTACGGCTTGAGACAGGCAGCTCTCAACCTTACCATTGTCGGTACGTTCCATTTTTCACACGTCAGGCAGCGACGCCGTTTCTGGCTCCGTTGATGAGATTCAGGAGACAATTACGAGTTGCGGAAGTCTTTCCCTGTATCAAATTAAATATATGGTATAATTCACTGTTTAAAACCACTGCTGCTACTGATACCGATCATTGTATTGTCTCTCGTAAAAATAGCGGTCCTGTAGCTTTGGGGAATGTTGTTGGGGAAGGGAAGGTATGCAGGCCGGGCCAGCTCCGACTCTCTGTATCCTAATACTAACAGGCCGTTGCAGGGATCTCCAGTGGCCTTTTAAGGCTGTGCTTTCTCTCCAGCTGTTGCCTCAGTCTGAGGCCCTTTGCCACTGCTGTTATAGTGGAGTGTATCCAGTCCAACTCAGGGAATACGCCACAGCCAGGGAAAGAGGATTTCTAGAGCTGCTCCATATAAACGCAACCGCTTATGTGCCCGGAGAACTGTTAATAGCATACGAGGAGGCACAAAGCGCTTGTTAGACGCTGGTAAAAATAGCCTACTACTTAGACGCTTGTTAATGTATATGATCGTCGCGTTAGGTTTATGGTTCTTGGACTGTATGTATGGAGTATAGAGGTTTTTGAATTGTTTCATGTAATTTGTGGCCCCTTTTGCGGTGACATTGAATCATCCCGCATGGCTGAGCTGTTGATGTCACGCTGTGCTCTTTGGGGCGGTTTTGTTTAGTATTTTACAAGGGACCACTGGGGATTAAGTGGGGGTATGCTTTTAACAGCTTGGGTAACATGGGATCCCTCTAAACAAAGCAGGGAGAATAAGTGTACTGTACCTAGCAGACAGTCTGGGTCATGTCGTCTGACACCAGCAGTACATAAAACTGATCCAGACTCCATGTGGAGCCTCGCTGTCACGGCTCTCACTGATAATCTGCGCTCCCGAACAGTTTCCCGTACTGTGCCTTTGATGGAGAAGCTGCCATTACTGTATATGGTGAAACTACTGTTGACGAATGGAGTTGGTTCAAAAGGTAGCCACTATAGCCAGACAGGAAGCTGCTTCATTCCCAACACAGCTTTTGTGTGCACGGTCATTACTGATGTTGGTGAATGGAAGGACTGGGTTGACCGATGTTCACAAATCGAGTGACTCATCACACCTTTTCAAAGGCATCAAACTATAGGTTTATGAACCCAAATGGCACCCTATCCCCTATATAGTGCACTACTTTTGACCAGGGCACAAAGGGTCAAAAGTTAGTGCACTATATAGGAACAGGGTGCCATTTGGGACTCAGCCTGGAGCATTTATCACCACAATGTGAACATGGTTTTGTGTGGCTTGTTGAAAGGTCTAGTATTGCGTCTGAGCATGTCCGCCATTTGGTGCGTTGATCTACTGTGTGACCTCTGTGTGTTCCAGACAAACCTGATCCCCCTGCACGAGTTCCAGCCGCCTCAGACATCCGCCGCTCCACACTCACACTGTCATGGTACGGCCCCACCTACGACGGGGGCAGCGCCGTCCAGTCCTACAACCTAGAGATATGGAACTCGGTGGATAAGGAGTGGAAGAACCTGGTCTCCTGCAACAGCACCTCCTATAATGTCCAGAACCTGCTGGGTCAGCGCCAGTACAAGTTCAGGGTGCGAGCGGTCAATATCTACGGCATCGGGGAGCCCAGTGCCGAGTCTGAGGCGGTCACAATGTTAGAGGAGGATGTAGAGGGTGAGCTCCCCCTAGTGGCGTCTATGGTGTTCTGACACTCACTGAGAATCACACTCATCGGTGACACTCACTGAGAATCACACTCATTGGTAGCACTATTAGAATCACACTCATTGGTAACTAACAAGCCATTTTCATTGTGTCAGACATTGATTTGTATTAATGATTATTAATTCATACTAATAATGATTGATTCATACTAATGACTAACAACCTTTCTGATCATTTATTCTAACAGAAAAGGAGGATGTTGAGGATGATGAAGGTATGTTTAATCCAATCCAATCCAATATTCCAAGTTTATATGTAATTGATTCCTTTAAAAAATATATTCTGGTAACACCTTTTATGATACCTGAAATGTTTTATAATATCCTTAAAATGCCCTTATAGTGTGTTATGACAGTGACTATAAGCATCCATAATGACTCATAAGTGTCATGTTCTGATGTTCAGAGAAAGAGCCAGACTACAGAGATGTGACCGTTAGAACAGATGTGAAAGTCAAGGATCTGTATGATGTGGAGGAGAGGCTCGGAACGTGAGTACCCACCTATCAACAACGACTATGTCCCAAAAGGCACCATATTCCCTATATAGTACACTACTTCTGACCAGGGCCTATAGGCCCTGGTCAGAAGATTTGGGCACTATATAGGGTGCCAATTTGGGATGTAGACAACATGTTGGTCAGCAAAGCATTGGTCCAGATTGACACATGTATCTACATGTGCAGTAGGCCTACTGCGCATGCCTCTCATCCATGATATCCTCTGTATCAGACTCCAAAAAATGATCCTTTTCCTTTTCTGTGCTTTAGGGGGAAATTCGGACAGGTATTCAAACTTTTGGAAAAGGGAACGAAAAAGCATTGGGCTGGAAAGTTCATCAAGGCCTACTCTGCAAAAGAGAAAGATAATGTGAGACAAGAGATTGCTATAATGAACTCCCTCCATCACCCCAAACTTGTCCAGTGCATTGATGCCTTCGAAGGCAAGTCGGACATCGTCATGGTTTTGGAAATGTGAGTATATTTAACCCATACTTTACATAAAGTTGATATTCTTTTAGGTTACACGGGATGTATCCTAAATGGCACCCGATTCCCTATATAGTTTACTAGAAACGAAACAGAATGTTATTTAGTAGGTATACAACTGGAATGAATACAGGTCCATTTGCAGTTTTGATCTTGAGGATTTTCACTTGACAGAATACACTACATGGCCAAAAGTATGTGGCTACCTGCTCGTCGGACATCTCATTCCAAGATCATGGGTGTTATTATGGAGTTGTTACCCCTTTTCCTGCTATAACAGCCTCCACTTTTCTGGGAAGAACATTCCACTAGATGTTGGAACATTTCTGCTGAGACTTGCTTCCATTTAGCCACGAGCATTAGTGAGATCGGGCACTGATGTTGGTCAATTAGTCCTGGCTTGCAGTCGGCGTTCCAATTCATCCCAAAGGTGATCGATAGGGTTGAGGTCAGGGATCTGTGCAGGCCAGTCAAGTTCTTCCACACCGATCTCGAAAAATCCATTACTTTTTGGACCTCGCTTTGTGCATGGGGGCATTGTCATTCTGAAATAGGAAAGGGCCTTCCCCAAACTGTTGCCACAAGGTTGGAAGCACAGAATCGTTTAGAATGTCATTCATTATATGATGTAGCGTTAAGATTTCCCTTCACACTGGAACTAAGGTGCCTAACCTGAACCATGAAAAACAGCCCAAGACCATTATTCCTCCTCCAACAAACTTTACAGTTGGCACTATGCATTGGAGAAGGTAGCTTTCTCCTGGCATTGGCTAAACCCAGATTCGTCCATTGGACTGTCAGATGGTGAAGCATGATTCATCACTCCACAGAACGCGTTTCTACTGCACCAGAGTCCAATGGCGGTGAGCTTTACACCACTCCAGCCGACGCTTGGCATTGTGCATGGTGATCTTAGGCTTGTGTGTGGCTGCTCGACCATGGAAACCCATTTCATGAAGATCCCGACAAACAGTTCTATTGCTGATGTTGCTTCCAGAAGCAGTTTGGAACTCGGTAGTGAGTGTTGCAACCGAGGACAGATGATTTATACGGGCTACTCGGCGGTCCCGTTCTCTGAGCTTGTGTGGCCTACCACGTTGCGGTTGAGCCGTTGTTGCTCCTAGACGTTTCTACTTCGCAGTAACAGCACTTACAGTTGACCAGGGCAGCTCTAGCAGGGGCAGAAATTTGATAAAACTGACTTGTTGGAAAGGTGACATCCCACTGAGCTCTTCAGTAAGGCCATTGTACTGCCAATGTTTCTCTATGGAGATTGCATGGCTGTGTGCTGGATTTTATAAACCTATCAGCAACGGGTGTGGCTGAAATAGCTAAATCCACTAGTTTGAAGGGGTGTCCACATACTTCTGGTGATGTAGTGTATCTGAGTATGAAAATTGATATGATAATGTTTTTTTTGGAGAATGTCAAATGTCAAAGGAAATTGATTTACATTTAAACATCTCCATTATTCGTGGCTAATGATTCTTTTTGACCAGACAGACACTTCACACAGACAGAAATGTTGGCTTTTTTATGTGGTGATGCTTGGAAAAAGTTCACTTGCCAAGTATTTGAGATGTAAACACATTAGACTGGACCATTTCCCCTCTTGTTTTTATAGCATTATCAAATGGTACACTGACAGAAGAACACTGGACTCACTTGACTCTCATTTAAAACCGCAATTGTCCTTAGTACTAATTTTAGATGATATGTCTTGTAAGCTGTCAAAGCTAAAAAAAAACGATATTTGAGGTACTCTAAAATGACAAGTGTTTGATATCCTGTGAAGGATTTCCATATTTGGCTGTAATGTGTTTTGCAGGATCTCAACCATCATTCTCTCTCTCTTTCTCTCTCTCTCTCTTTCTCTTTCTCTGCAGAATCTCTGGCGGGGAGCTGTTTGAGCGTATCATCGATGAAGACTTTGAGCTGACAGAAAGAGAGGTCATTAAGTACATGCTGCAGATTGTGGACGGGGTTCATTACATCCACAAGCAGGGCATCGTCCATCTGGACCTCAAGCCTGAGAATATCATGTGTGTCAACAAGACCGGGAGCACCATCAAACTCATTGACTTCGGCCTTGCTCGCAGACTAGGTAACCAGGCCTCATGTGCACAGGACATTTTCAGATATAGGGTTGTGAAATTCCGGTAACTTTCCCCAAATTCCCAGGTTTCCCAGAAATCCTGGTGGGAGGATTCCTGGATATCCTGCTTATTCCCTCCTGATTCCAGAAATCTTCCATCTGGGAAAGTTCCTGGAATTTTGCATCCCTATTGAGAATCATAGCAACATCTATCTGTTCATTAACTTCCTATTCTAATGAATGCTAAATTAACACCATCATTTTGAAACCGTCTTCCCCTCTGTGCTCCTAGAAAGCTCTGGAACATTGAAAGTTCTGTTTGGAACCCCTGAGTTTGTGGCCCCTGAAGTGATCAACTATGAAGCAATCAGTTACCCAACAGACATGTGGAGTATAGGGGTCATCTGCTACATCCTGTGAGTGTCAAACCAGTTATAATGACCCTTATAACCATTCTTACTTGTAATGAGTAAGCTTCTATGTTAGCACTTTATTTGGCTAATCCCAAATAGATTGTTTGTAAATGTTCAACTAACTGTCGACAACATTTATACAAACTATCCGCTAACCCTAAACCTAACCCTTATCCTAACCTAATGTTAAACCTAAACCTAACCCTTATCCTAACCTAATGTTAACCCTAAACCTAACCTAATGTTAACCCTAAACCTAACCCTTATCATAACCTAGCATTAACCCTAAACCTAACCCTTATCCTAACCTAATGTTAACCCTTACCCTTATCCTAACATTAAACCTAACCCTTATCCTAACCTTTGTTGAAAGTGGTTAACCTTTAACCTAACCCTAACTGTAACCTAGCAAGCGGTTGCATTAATATAGTTTGTTGATCATTTGAGCATCTGTAGATAATCTATAGGGCACTATTCAAATAAAGTATATTTGCTACCGTGTGTCCCTAATCTCAAAGCTGCCTTATTGGATTTCTCTGGGCTTCCATGCTCACAGCAACAGATACTTTCCACAGGCAGGCGGGCAGGCAGTGTATGGGCCTCTCCAACCTCTATGCCTGTAAATGGATATAGAGAACGAGCAGAGCAATACTCTCCAGTGCCCCAAACCTCTGTGAGGTCTCCTCGGTCCACAAAGATTTATTACACACTGCTTACATAGCAGTGTTAGAAGTAAGGCTGTCTGATCTCTATTGCCTCAGAGATTTCAGTGTAGCATCCCAAACAGCTGCCTATTCCCTATGTAGGGCACTACTCTTGACCAAAGCCTTAAGGGAATAAGGTGCCAATAGTGTGCCATTTGGGACGCATGCTAGGTTTCATCCATCCTGTTACAGAGTCCTGACTCAAAGTGTACATGGTGGATAAAAAGCTTTAGTGGTGTACCGATATAAGACCAATGTCTAGCACGGAAAACATCTGGGTGTGCCCAATAAGACGGGCTTTGTTGAAAGTGATGAACGCTTACCAAGTCTCACCAGTGAGCGCTGTTTAAGGGCCCGGCAGGGTGTGGCGCATTTTCCATGCAGAGCAGAAGTGGTTTTTGGTAGACGTTTTGTAGGTCAAGCGTTCATTATACTTATCTCTCTCTCTCTCTTTTCTTTCTGTTTCTCTTGCTCTCTCGCTCCACCTCTCTCCACCCCCACCCCCCTCTCCATCTCCCAGGGTGAGTGGCCTGTCCCCATTCATGGGGGATAACGACAACGAGACCCTTTCCAATGTGACCTCGGCCACCTGGGACTTTGAAGACGACGCCTTCGATGAGATCTCAGACCACGCCAAAGACTTCATTACCAACTTGCTGAAGAAAGATATGAAGTAAGCAACATGAGGCTCTCTGAAATACAGCTTGATTAAAGAGCCAAGTGTGTCCCAAATGGCACAATATTCCCTACACAGTGCACTACTTTACCATACTTTATCATAAAGTAGTGTGCGGAATAGGGTGGCATTTGGGTCAAAGCCCCAGTTCTGACATGATTTGAGTGTAAATGGCTTTGATCAGCCTGCCAGATGTCTCTGTTTAGATTGTTTAGGTGTCATATCTGTTATTTAGTCTCCTTTTGCCAACGGTTGCCTTGGACTCTATGCATCCCAAATGGCACCCTATTCCCCAAGTAGTGCACTACTTTTGACTAGGGCTCTGGTCAAAAGTAGTGCACTATATATGGAATATTGTGCCATTTGGGACGTAATCCCATATCTCGGTCCAAATTTCTATCTGATGTTTTGTAATACAGTGCGAATAAAGTCTGCGCCTCTCAATGTGCATGTGTCTCTGTGATCTTAGGGCTAGACTGACATGTGATCAGTGCTATGAGCACCCGTGGTTAAAACAAGACACTGGCAAAATGGAGGCCAAGAAGCTGTCCAAGGAGAGGATGAAGAAGTACATCTTGAGAAGGAAATGGCAGGTAGGTAAACAGCAGAACAGATCATGTTCTGTGTCCCAGGTGGCACCCTATGAGCCTTTGGTCAAAAGTAGTGCACTATAAATGGAATATGGTGTCATTTGGGACACATTTATTCAGACCTGCTTTCCCCACGGTCAGCATGACATACACCAGTGGACAGTAGATCTGATCTGGTTCTACACATGGACTGAGATGGTGGTTCAGATTGTAGAGAAGCCAACGTAACGAGTTTCTCCTGACCCAGCCCAACACTCCTATCAGTGCCCTCTGACCTCTTCCTTCTTACACCAGTCTCTCCAACACTTTCAAGTTCTGTTTCAGTCTCTCCATCCTTCATCCCTCTTATCATTCTCCATCTGTCTGCTGAACTCCCTCTGCATCTTTAGTCTTTGAGATTATGATGTCCCTCTGTAAATCAGTCAGGACTATATTCATCAGGCTTCCCTCTGCGTCAACTCTGGCCTTTCCCTTATCTCCTTAATAGCCTGCCTGTGGGACACAGCCCTACTCTGTACTTCATGGCCAACTAACAGGCCATTTCTTATTGTTACAAACAAGGCCATTCATTCATGAGCGTCCTCTTAACATTTCTTGATGATGTCTATTCCTATACCCAGGACTGTTTGTATTGCGACAGAATGTAACGAGTGTGTCATTGATTTCATGGCAGAAAACCGGACATGCAGTGCGGGCCATCGGAAGACTGTCATCAATGGCGATGTTGGCGGGCGTCAGTGCCAAGAAAGGCTCTCCTACTGAAGGTGGCATGGCTTTCTTCTTCTTTTTTTACCTCCTCCTGAATGTTCCAAACCTTTCTGTCGTACCACCGAGCAGGGGATGGCATTCAGCTATGGGTGTTTGTTTTATTAATGCCTCCCTGTGAACATTTGCCCTCTTTTCTTTGAAGCACTTTAGTTGGTACAGTTACTGGTGCTACCAGTGGAGCTGCTGCTCTCATTCAAACTCAAAGCAGTATATGTAACTTTTTTGTGCAACCGGACCAAATTCACATAGAAATGTGTAGTTATAGATCTATCATTCTACTTGAAAGCAAGTCTAAGAAGCGGTAGATCTGTTCTATGTGTGCTAGTTCTATGCTTCCCCTTAAGTTTTGTTTTTGCGTCTTTTACTTTCGGTTTACTACACCAGATTCAAACTGCTGAAACAACAATATTTTTGGTTATGGAAAATATATTTCACAGCGGTTTAGATGGTACAATGATTCTCTACATTATACTTGCTTATTTTGTCACCATCAACTGAAATTAGGTGGACTATTAGTTTTAGCAACCAGGAAATGGCAGAGTGAATTTTTGCATAGTGCAACTTTAAGTTCAACTTGAGGCAAAATCAATGTGTAATTTTGTTTACCCCCATTGTCCCATGTTTGATAGAGGACAACCAGTTCCTTGAATGCCTGGAGTATGAGGAGAAAACCCAGGTCAAGCCCACCTTCAGCTCAGTCATCAAGGATGTGGAGGTGGTGGAGGGGAGCGCAGCAAGATTTGACTGCAAGATCGAGGGTAACGTCTCACAACCTTCTCATTCACATGCATCACAATCTCCTACTTTACATATACAGGCCCGGGCCCGGGTCAAAAGTAGTGCACTATACAGGGAATAGGAGGTGCCATTTGAGACACACATACAGTATAAAGATTGTTTGTGTTTTCCCAGGCTACCCTGATCCGGAGGTGGTGTGGTACAAAGACGAACAGCCGATCAAGGAGACCCGCCACTTCCAGATTGATTACGACGAGGAGGGCAACTGCAGCCTAGTGATCTCGGAAGTGAACGGCGACGACGATGCCAAATACACCGTCAAGGCTGTCAACAGCCTGGGCGAGGCCACGTGCACAGCCGAACTCCTGGTGGAGGTGATGGAGGAAGAGGAGGAGGAGGAGGAGGAGTGAGCGGTCCGACCGGTACAAGACTAACAGATGATATCCCCTGTGTTTAGCCTTTAATCTCTTCAATGGGTCGTTCCACCAATTAGGTGCTTTTCGAGTAGTGTAGCTTATTTCCTTGTGACGGGGAATGGAAGCATGTTGTGTGCAACAGGAAGGGGCAATTGAATGCAAGCTTCAAATAAATGTTTTTCCTGTTAAAACATTTCCAGCCTGTCTATCTACGGGGTAACAGGGTGGACGTGTTATTCTTGACCCGCTCAGTTTTCCACCACGAAACACCAGAAAATGTCCAAAAAGATTAGAACCAGTTCACCTGCTTTTACACTGTGATTTGACGATTAGATGTTCACTGTTCCTTTTGAAAAACATATTTGAAAAGGAATAGGATGTACAGATGGACAAAATGCAGAATTTTGGCACTTTAGCAAGTCTTTATTCATATTAGCCCTTTACACTGGCCTATATGGATAGGGCTAAGTTGAAATGTTTCTTACAGAAGGAATATGAAAAGCATATGCATAACCATGTTAGCGATTGAAAGGGAACAGTTTTGAGATGATGGCGAAATTAGTAGGCCAAAGATGACACAACAGTTAATCTGACGCAAGACTGAATCCAAACGTTATACTGTTGGTTTTATGTGTGTTTTACATTTTAATGTGCTTTTTTTGTCACATTTGTTGATAACGAAATCTGAAAATACTCTGGATACATTCAGTAACATGATATGAATATCGCTGGCAAATGTGGGCTAGGTGCAACGCAAGACATCGAAATGACAAGGGTTTGAGTGAGAGGACTGACTGGTCCTCAAGTGGCCACACACCTCTCTAAAGTGTACACTGTTTCTAAGAAATTGTAATGCACTTTTATGACCAAAAGGTGTTTTTTTTTTTTTTTAGATCTCCTAGCTGTGCCTTTGAGGAACCGGAGAAACATAATTGTAGTTGTTTTGTTTGGAACACAACCCTGCATCCAACATGACTAGCTAAGTTATAACACACGATATTACAGGGTTAGGCTTTCACAATGCAATTCAGGGAAGCCGATCCTCATTTTGCTGAGCATTGAAAGGAGTCGTGAGTGCATTCAGGTGTGTGCGCCGCGGCGAGTTTCTCACAATAAACAAACGGGCTCATTCTGCTCTGAACAACCACGGGTGTGACTCCATGGCGTCTTGTAGCCATACGTCGAACATAGTGATCATGAACGTTGACACTGGTATATGACATGAGTCTTATGATATGGAAACGTGAACTGCGCATTTGGACTCGTGGCTTGCTTGTACCGACGTCAAGGCGGTTGCCCACTTAGCGGGAGGGATGGGGGCGACTTTTTGTTGGGCGAGGTGCTCAAGTTCAGAAAGGCTGTCAAGTCAAAACCCACACAGCGCTGCGAGTGTGAAGGGCTACGAATCAGATTGATTTCACTTTCCACGTGGTCTATTTTAAAGGGCACTTTGTTTAATATGACAGGCTTTTAAAAATGCAATATTTGTCTACAATTTCTACTTTAAATATCGAAGGGATGCAAAAGGCACTCATTTCGTGGAACGGCACTCATTTCGTGGAACGACCCTAAAAGCTGCGTCGCTAAGACACTCGCCTTCTCTGACACACTCAGAAATGGGGTTGACAATGGGCTTGATGACCTTTTGCTATGTTTGTGCACTTTCTTTTCTACTTACTTTTCAGTTATAGCAGATTTCAGATGTTAATATTTATAACATTACCTTGACATTAACCACATTCCAGCTGTTTGTGCTTTATCCATTTATTTAAAGGTATTTGGTTTCCTTCAAGTTATCTACATTTTTCTTCCTCAACCAAACAAGCCCAAAGTGACTGGTGTGTTTGTTATTAGCATTATTTGCAATTACCCTGGGCTCTTCTAAGAATGTTTTTAAATTGTATTTTTATTTAAGCACAGAGTCATGTTATCATATTTGAGCATCAGTTTAGAGATCTTCCTTGCAAGCACGTGTCCACGATATTACAAATTTGCAATACTAAACAGACCAGTGAATTCTCACATCTATATTTGTTTTGTATTAGATGTATGTAGATTTATGTTTCTAAAATTTTTATAAATGTATCATTTTGACAAACTGCAGATTACATGTAATGAGAACACTACAAGCGTAGTTACTCACAGTTACTAAATAAATGTTTATCACAAAATCATGCTGGTTGTATTGTGATTGGGGTGAGGTTCCTATGGTGTTAGAAACTTGGGGAAATAATGTATTGATCGATTGATTGATTAAAATAAAATACAAATATGGGACCAGATTGCACAATGATGTCAGAATTATTTCAGTTGTGGTCGCTAGATGCTTTTTTCCCCAGAGGAGATCAAGTTGATGAATTTCCTGGCTGGGCTGTGGGACAGTGGATGTGCATTGATAAATAACATTTAACTGTTAATAGGCATTACCTGTGGATTATCGTGAATAAATAACGGCAATCAATCAGCATACAGGATCCAAACCGTTTTATAATTCAAGTTTAAACATGAAATGTGCACTTTGATTCAAGAAATATAAATCGTGTGAGGTGAATACAATGTCGTTCTCTCATTCTAAAAGTCCATTCCAGTGCAAGGTCGCTAATCTACATTGCTTTGGAATTCTGTCTCATCAAAAATCTTTACAGAACCTTTCCCCCTTCCTTCTCTAGACACAGTGGATAGGACCAGACATTTGTTCTGACCTGCTTTCCCCACGGTCAGCATGACATACACCAGTAGATCTGATCTGGTTCTTCACATGGACTGAGATGGTGAATCACATCAGATTGTGGAGAAGCCAACTTAATGAGTTTCTCCTGACGCAGCCCAACACTCCTATCAGTGCCCTCTGACCTCTTCCTTCTCACACCAGTCTCCAACACTGAGTGAGCTTCGCTGAGCTCTTTCAAGTTCTGTTTCAGTCTCTCCATCCTTCATCCCTCTTATCATTCTCCATCTGTCTGCTGAACTCCCTCTGCATCTTTAGTCTATGAGATTATGATGTCCCTCTAAATCAGTCAGGACTATCTTCATCAGGCTTCCCTCTGCGTCAACTCTGGCCTCTCCCTTATCTCCTCAATAGCCTGCCTGTGTCTCTCCTCTCTCTCCATCTTCTCTGTACATCTCTTTAGTTCTGTCTCCCTCCCCAGCTCTTTTATTTTCTTTCTTATTTCAACTGTCTCTAATTCAGTTATTATTTCATGAAGTATCGTGATATCTCCTTTGAGCTTCTTAACTACGGCATCTTTCTTCAGATAGTTCTGCAGCTCCTTCTCAAGCTTCTGTGTCATCTCCCTTTCCTCACCCCTCTCTCTTCTGTATTATTCCCTCCATCTCTCCGACCTTGGCCTTTGCCTCCTGGTAGGTCTGACTGTTGTAGAAACACTCTCTGTTTCATGCCACTATCTCCTCTACCTACTCCAGCAGATCTGAGACCTGAGTGACATGGGCCCTATCCTTAATGTTGAGGACATGGTACCTGCTCCCACGTTTCTCCACAAGCTGCTGGAGGTCCTGGCCCCCTGCTTGGCGAAACGGCTCAGTGCTCTGCTCTTTCAGGCCGTCAGCATGGATGAATAGAATCAGTGTGTCCCCAACAACCCTCTGCAAACATCTCCTCCATTCTCTCCAGCAGCCCTTGGGCGGCTCCACTGGTACTGTATGACCAGGAGGAAGGCGGGGGTCCCGGGGCACACAGACAGCAAAGTCCCACATTCTGTCTCATCTTGATGATGGCGTCGGAGGAGATGGCTGCCGTTTTACGGGCTCCTAACCAATTGTGCGATTGTGTGTTTTTTTCACGTTATTTGTAACTTAATGTTTCTGCCACCGTCTCTTATGACAGAAAATAGCTTCTGGGTATCAGGACACCGATTACTCACCTCGTACTGGACAAAGATTTTTTTTTATACAAAAACAGAATTTGTTTTACTCATCCAGCCTCTCTGATGTCAACTGTCATCAGATTATCAACCGTTATAAAATCAACAATAAAAGAACATTATCGATATTATTCAGTTTGACAGGTTAATTAATGACAATCAATACATCAGTTAATGGTTCATTATTCAATTATTTATTGATTATCGTGCATGAATTAGTCTGGCAAACTGATATAGATCATGTTCCCAGAACCAATCAATCTTCTCTCCTCCAGACTCTCACTTACCAAGCTCACCAGCCGATTCCTCCCTCTTCAGCTTGACCCCCTGGGTCTCACGTAATAAATACTCTTGAGGCTGAACTAATGGTGGAAACCAGAGGTGTGTTATGTGTGGTAGACTACATCACTTGAATACAAGACGAGCAAGATACAGTGCATTAGACTACTCCAATAACTCATCCCTCTCTCATGTAGGGACTGTGGGCACCAGTGGGATCCGGTTAGCTTCATTCGGTTAATTAACAGCAAGTTTTTATTGGCCCATTTCTGGTAATGAATTTAATTAGGGGAAATGATGGGGTACTACGGTAGATATACTGTAGGCAGGGCTATGTAAACCCTTGTGGAGTTCAATAAACAAAACAGAGAAATAAGTAATTACTCACCCAAATACCATTTTCCTAATTGTCCATTATTCAGGATGGAAATCCATGAATAATGATAATGTAAAACAAAATGTATTCATTATTACCTTCAAATCAACATCTGTCATATTATCCAATTGAATGCCATAGCGTTTATAAATAGTATACTGTACTAGTGTTGTTATAGAGCACCATCATGGAACGATAAATCCACCGTAGCCACCTCCTGCTGTTCTCCCTGGATGGACTGACATACAGTGTGTAGAATCCATGATCTGACTCCCTGATGGCTTTCAGCCTCTAACACACATTGCCTCTCTCCAGCTCCTGGGTGATCAGACTCCTCTCTGTCACCTGGCCATTCTTATACAGGTAAATACACTCTGCCCTCTTAAACCGCCCGATCGTCATGAGAACTGCACTGGTCTCAGGTGAGAGGTGACAGGACAAGGGGGACATCTTCGCCGACATCAGCGTCCGTGTCATCTTCAGTGGTGATGAATTTAAACAAATCTGTTCAAGAGAAAACATTTCTGGTTTATTGACATTTCCATATTCACAAATATTCACCTAAACACAGCTCAATTAATAGCTACAATAGACATATAATGACAAGGATGATGTCAACTCTAAAATATGACACCTACAATCCAAGGCAGACGTATTTATTTGAAGAATAAGAAGTACAACATGAATGCAGTGGGAATCTAGGATGCAGAAGGAATTTAAAGGAGCTTGGGGGAAGGAGTCACTGTGGAGCAGTAGAGGTGTTTCGCGCAGACACAAACACAGCTTCAACTCATTACGAACAGTTGACATCCAAAGACACTGTTACACATAAAGAGACATTAAACCTCAAACTCCTTTGACTTTACATAATTGGGTTGGTATTGTTGTCAAAAAATGTGTAAGAAAAGCTAGTAATGAATTGTAAATAATGACGGAGTCTGGACTCTGGACCAGGGACGTCACTAGACATCCAGAACATCCGGGGCTCAGCACGACTGAAATCTTTCTTCCATGCGTTGTGCTCTCCAGACACCAAATAATCAACACTTCTTAATATTAATTCAATGGATTGTGGTCAGTAAACCCATGGAATATTGGTAAACATGGCTAAACATGGTATCTACAGTCTTAACAAATACAGCAAAACTATAGACAAATGGTTGGAAAAATAAATAATAATTTTGTTACAATGTTTTCATAAACCATGTCCAATATTTAATTGGTAATAAAAAAAAGCCTCATGTTGATTGATGTTGGTCACATTACTGCTAACTAATGTGAGCTAGTCAAGGTGCATGGACCGTGCAGTTCCAAAATAATCCAAATGGTGGGAGCCTAAACCACAAATTAATGGGGGGGTTATAATATGTACAAAAGCATGCACCAAACACTCATTAAAGTCATGATTTTATAATATTTATGGTAATAAATCTCAGATTCCAAGGTCAATTAGCTAAAGGAGAATATTTATATCTAACTAATTACACAAAAAATATACACCCCCTCCAACACCCCTGCAGTAAACAACACTTCACAATTTTACACACGTCAAATCAAATCAAATGTTATTTGTCACATGCGCCGAATTCGAACGGATGTAGACCTTACAGTGAAACGCTTACTTACAAGCCCTTAATCAACAATGCCGTTTTAAGAATAATAAGTGTTAAGTAAAAAATAGATAAGTACATTTTTAAATAAAAAATACTAACAATTAAAGAGCAGCAGTAAAATAACAATCGCGAGGCTATATACAGGGGGTAACGGTACAGAGTCAATGTGCGGGGGTACCGGTTAGTCGAGGTAATTGAGCTAATATGTAGATGTAGGTAGAGTTAAAGTGACTATGCATAGATATTAAACAGAGAGTAGCAGCACCTTAAAAGAGGGGGGGGGGGGGGGGTGCAAATAGTCTGGGTAGCCATTTGATTAGCTGTTCAGGAGTCTTATGGCTTGGGGGTAGAAGCTGTTAACAAGTCTCTTGGACTTAGACTTGGCGGTTCGGTACTGCTTGCAGTGCGGTAGCAGAGAGAACGGTCTATGACTAGGGTGGCTGGAGTCTTTGACAATTTTTAGAGCCTTCCTCTGACACCGCCTGGTATAGAGGTCCTGGATGGCAGGAAGCTTTGCCCCAGTGATGTACAGTCAGGATGCTCGTGATGGTGCAGCTGTAGAACCTTTAGAGGATCTGAGGACCCATGCCAAATCTTTTCAGTCTCCTGAGGGGGAATAGGCTTTGTTGTGCCCTCTTCATGACTGTCTTGGTGTGTTTTGGACCATGATAGTTTGTTGTTGATGTGGACACCAAGGAACTTGAAGCTCTCAACCCGCTCCACTACAGCCCCATCGATGAGAATGGGGGCGTGCTCGATCCTCCTTTTCCTGTAGTCCACAATCATCTCCTTTGTCTTGATCACGTTGAGGTCACCTCTTACCTTCACCTGTCTTCACGTCTTCCCCTTTACATAAACAATTGTTGACTTAAATCCATAACAATGTTCCACTGTTCAAGAAAAACATACTGTACATGAGTACATTCAGACGTACTACTGCGTGGCCACGCACGACTCCAACACCATCATTAAGTTTGCTGACGACACAACGGTGGTAGACCTGATCACAGACAGCGATGAGACAGCCTACAGGGAGGAGGTTAGGGACCTGGCAATGTTGTGCCAGGACAACAGACTCTCCCTCAACGTCAGGAAGACCAAGGAGCTGATCGTGGACTACAGGAAACGGGGGCGAGCGTGCCCCCATTCACATCGACGGGGCTGTAGTGGAGTGGGTTGAGAGCTTCAAGTTCCTTGGTGTCCACATCACTAAGGACTTAACATGGTCCACATACATATCTGCACAGCGCCTCTTCCCCTCAGGAGGCTGAAGAGATTTCTCATGGGCCCTCAGATCCTCAACAGCTGCACCGAGCATCTTGACTGACTGCTGCACCGCATGGAACGGCAAATGCACCGCCCTCGCCCGCAAGGCACTACAGAGGGTGGTGCGGATGACCCAGTACATCACTGGGGCTGAGCTCCACGCCATCCAGGACCTCTATATTAGGCGGCGTCAGAGGAGTCCTCAAAATATTGCCAAAGACTTCAGCCACACAAGTCATGGATTGTTCTCTCTGCTACTGTCAGCAAGTGGTACCAGAGCATCGGGTCTCAGACCAAAAGGCTCCGAGACAGCTTTATCCACACAAGAAGAACAGCAAGAAGATTGGTCCAATCAGCGTTGGTCCCATGTCACAAGTCGTTGAAACCGAAGGCAGCGGCATGCTTCTAAGCGGACAGGAGTGACTGCGAGAGGTTCGGAGCAGATTGACATACGGAATAGCTTCGCTGCACTGGTGCCTGATCTACCTGCGCCTTCATTGCTGGGATTGCCTGTGTCTATGAGGATGGTGCTGACTCATACTACGCTGACTCCAGCAGCGGCTTCATCGAGTTCGTCCACTTTCCCTCTCTCTGGATCTGACGGGGCACTGTCTGCTGTGGGAGGTCTGGACCTATCGCTGCGAGCAGTGGGCCTACGCTATCTTGCTTCTCGTGGCCCCGTGAAAGGTTCAACGGATAGTGTGAGGGGTAGGAATGGGCAGATTTCTCCATTCCCGTCTCCGGCCGTTGTATTGGGTAGCTCAATGGTGAGACGTGTCTCAGTCCCTGGAGCTAAAACGTTGTGCTATCCAGGAGCATGAGTACAAGACATCAATAAGCTGCTTCCAAACATTTTAAATCAGCATCAGAAAATGTTGTCTACCATAGTTCATGTGCGATTCAACTACATTATGAAGGGCAGCTGAGAACAGCTGAAGATGTATTTTAAAGAACTGATTGAGTCACTGCTTGACACCAACAAACACCCCATAATATCTGTCCCTCTGCCCTCCCTAAATTGTGGCATTGAATGTTTCAGCAGACTTCATGCCCTCCATAACTGGCTACGAGACAATTGTAGCTCTGTGGGTGTAACTTTTACTGACAATTTTGATACCTTCTGGAAACAAAGGTAGTTTTATAAGGAGGATGGGATCCACCCAAATCATTTTGGTTCCTGGATCCTTTCACAGCATTATAAGGCTGTGTTGAGACAATGACTTATCAATTACCAAAGTCCAGCTCAGTTAATCCCTATCATTGTGTCGCTGAGTTGTCATAATGCTTCAGCAAATGTCGTTTATCCCAGGGGCGTTGGAAGACACAATGTTAGCAACGTAATTTATGTCTCTCTTACTGCCCTGAATGCCTCTGCTCATCCCACAGGTATTGTATGCAGTAATCATGTGCCTATGAACCAGAGTGATACTGTTAGCACTGAGGCGGTGTGCCCTAGCAGGAAGTCCACTGTGTGCAGCTCTCCCTGCACTAACATAAATAACATGAGCGTGTCTAATTCTGCTAAGATTCCCAGTAAGGCAATGAAAACAATTAAGCATCCCAGAAAAGTGTTAAAAATAGTCCACGTTAACATATGTAGCTTAAGAAGCAAGGTTCATGAAATTAATAATTTGCTAGTAACAGATGACATTCATATTCTGACAATCTCTTAAACTCACTTAGATAATACCTTTGATGATACAGTGGTAGAAATACATGGTTATAACATCTACAGAAAATACAGAAATGCCAAAGGTGGAGGTGTTATCGTTTATATTCAGAACCATATTCCTGTAAAGCTTAGAGAGGATCTCATGTTAAATACTGTTAAAGTAATATGGCTACAGGTTCATCTGCCTCACCTAAAGCCCATTCTGGAGGGAAGCTGCTATAGACCACCAAGTGCTAACAGTCAGTATCTGGATAACATGTGTGAAATGCTTGATAATGTATGTGATATCAACAGAGAGGTATATTTTCTGGGTGATTTAAATATTGACTGGCTTTCATCAGGCTGCTCACTCAAGAGAAAGCTTCAAACTGCAACTAGTGCCTGCAACCTGGTTCAGGTTATCAGTCAACCTACCAGGATAGTTACAAACAGCACAGGAATGAAATCATCAACATGAATTGATCACATCTTTACCAATGCTGCAGAAATGTTAAAACAGTATCCAAATCCATCGGATATAGTGATCACAATATAGTAGCCATATCTAGGAAAACCAAGCCTAATATAGTGTATAAGAGGTCATACGAGAAGTTTTTTTTGTGATTCTTATGTGGATGTAAACAATATTTGTTGGTCTGTGGTGTGTAATGAGGAGCAACCAGACCCTGCACTTGACACACTTGAGGCACAGTGATGCTGGAAATGTTGGTAAATACCCATTAAATTGCTGGGAGATTATACATGGAGTGTACGACTTTCTTTATTTTAATAGTTTAAAGATTAGCAAACTTGGCATGACATGCCAGCAACAAACGCTGACACTACACATCCAAGTATAACTGACCCAATTATGAATGAATTTTGAATTCCGTAAAGTGAGTGTGGAAGAAGTGAAAAAATTATTGTTGCCTATCAACAGTGACAAGCCACGGGGTCTGACAACTTGGATGGAAAATTACTGAGGTTAATAGAGGACGGCAGCAGCTAATGGGGGTCCATAATACTGTAAATACAAATACAAATACGCTGCTGCTACTTAGTTTTTTACTCTTAATATTATTATTATTAATCCCAACGCCTAGTCACTTGTAGAAAATAGTAAAAATAAAGAAAAACCCTTGAATGAGTAGGTATGTCCAAACTTTTGACTGATACTGTATATATTCAACGTTTTTACCAAAGACTGCAGCTCAGGCTTGTACAAGAAATCTACAGACTTTCACCTTTACTCATATACACCCTTACAGGTAAACTCCTTCGCTCTCTAGTACCTCTCTCCCCTACTTCTACATGACGTAGCATGAAGACTGTAGTAAATCCTTTACTTATTATTCATAATCATATTAGGAACCTATTAAGATACTCGTGTACAACTGTGAGAAGTTCAGCAACATTCAGTCCAGTTTATTGCCAGCAGATAATAAAGTCTGATTGATTCTTGAGGCTTGGCTCTGTGTATTCTTGTTCCAAAGATCAGTGACCATGTGACAAACGCATCAACTCAACCGAGGATCAACTTTGATCACAGATCACATTATACAATTTATTGTCACCTGCTGGCAATAAGTACTGTGTGTGTGTTATTTTGATGCCAGCAACCACTCCAGCCTAGCCCTGTCAGATGAACCCTGTCAGCTCTGGGATTCAGACAGGAACACCTCTCAACCTTGAGGCTACCAGCACAGCCTTGTGCTTTTCTTGCATACATTTCCTCTGAGGATGAGAACTGGGTGCACATGCAAAAAGTAATAGCCTTTTTTTTAACTTTTCAAAACATTGATTTATCTATATAAAATTTACCAGAGTAATCATGTTCAAGTAATAGCCACTGTATGTATGTCATGACATGCACAACTCATAACTTCTTGAATGTAGAGATGCATTTGAAGTTTCAACGTGAAACCTTGATTTATTGATATTGTGGGGTAAATACAGCGTGGTTCTCGCTCTGCTAATAGTAGACTTCCTCTAAGTCCCAACAAAAGTATCATCTTTAGAGTTCTCCGTCTCTGACTCCTCCAGGTCACCCCCCCCCCCCCCTCCCCCCCCAGTCCCACTGTTGTTCATTTGATGAAGATTGAATGCCAAGACTATCCTTACAAATACAGAAAACCGATCACGTAACAAAAAACAGATGACCCTTGTGTTGTCAAGTATCTGAATTGTCATTAGGTAAATAGTAACAAATTATCTTGGAATAGATGCAGTTCTTATTACATTCCAATTACTCTATGCTGGGAGTGGTTACGTCCCAAATGGCACCCTGTTCCCAATGAAGCCCATGGGAAAAGTAGTGCACAATAGAGAGAGTAGGGTGCTATTTGGGACGCACATTTGTATGTCGCCTGTAGCAGTTCCATTGCAGAGAGTAGCTGAACCATTACAAACGTAACTCAGCAGAAATACTATTAGGGAGCCCTAGCTCTGAAAATAGCTTCCTCAGGCTTATCTGGATGACTCACAACAGATGAGATTCAGTACCACCACGTCAGACTGGCATACACACTGGCAGGTCTACGAAACAACGTTGAGTGCTAGTTATGTTTTAAATGTTCCTTCTCGCTGTGTGAATCACATTTAAATATATAATATTTCCTCCAAAGTAGTGTGAATGCTGTGTGTTGCATCTTCATTTTATTTCCCCTGTAATACACTTTATATGCACTAGAGGGCCTCTTCATTCTATGATGCATCTGACATTACGTTCTCAGTTTAGGATTTACAACACTCAGACAAGATATGTGTAAAGCCTTCCTTCAGCTGGAAACTTTAACGAACCCAATATTCTGTCCACAATGCTTAATTGGCCTGAAAATTATCACTTCCAACCTCCTATACCACTGTTTACTCTGAACTAAAATGGGCCTTTCGAAATGTCAAATTGTATTTATGTTTATAGCACAGGAGGTTGGTGGCACCTTAACTGGGGAGAACGGGCTCGTGGTATTGACTGGAGCGGAATAGGTGGAATGGTATCAAATACATCAAACACATGGTTTCCATGGTTTCCAGGTGTTTGATGCCATTCCATTTGCTCCGTTCCGGCCTTTATTATAAGCCGTTCTCCCGACAGCAGCCTCCTGTGGTTTATAGAATGACCCGAGTGGAGTCCCTATGTGGGTGATGTGTAAAATCTTGCCCACTGATCAACAGACAACTTTGGGGTTAGGGAGGGTTGCAAACTCTGGCTCTGTCGTGGCTCTACCACAATGTTCTCTTTGTGCCACGTCTTCTCCCTCTCTCATGAGCACTCTGACGTTTAAGAACACTACTTCCTTTAGCTTTGTAGACAAATTTAGCAACATCTGTGAAATGGTGTCCCTGGGAGATTCCTGGCACAGAGATTTGATTGTGCTCTCTTTATTTTGGGCATCTGTTTGGCATTTTACATTTCCTCGCGGTGCACTTTGGGCCCTCTTAGGATTGCCTTAGTGGGGATTTCTCTAGGCCTCGCAGCACTGAGCAGCTGTGGGGTGTCTCCCCCCTGAAGCATCGTATTCTCCCATTCTTCTATGTGGATTAGGCCAAAAGAGCCTTCTCTGGAGGTGTCTATTAGGTCATTATTCATTGTGACACAAAACATATACTATAGTGTTTAGCCTAGCAGTTGTCATAGAAAAACATGTTTTTGACTATTTAGCCTCTCTTCTCTTCAGTTCCAGAGGACTACTAATCAAAAGGCTAGCCAGACTATTTACATTGCCCCCCACCCCCCCCCTTCTACGCTGCTGCTACTCTCTGTTATTATCTGTGCATAGTCACTTTAAAATCTCTACCTACATGTACATATTATCTCAATTACCTCGACACCGGTGCCCCTGCACATTGACTCTGTACCGGTACCCCTTGTATATAGGCACGCTATTGTTATTTACTGCTGCTCTTTAATTGTTTGTTATTCTTATCTCTTTTTTTATTAAAATGTATTTTCTTAAAACTGCATTGTTGGTTAAGGGGTAAGTATTGCACTGTAAGGTCTACACCAGTTGTATTCGGAGCATGTGACAAATACAATTTGATTTGATTTGACTACTGACACCCTGTCTCCCTGCCTTTCTCAGCCAGCTGAGGCCCTGTCATGTCTTCAACCACCCCCGTCCTCCACCAGGAAATCAATGTCTCTCATTCCCATCTCCATCCATCCACACACACACACACACACACACACACACACACACACACACACACACACACACACACACACACACACACACACACACACACACACACACACACACACACACACACACACACACCATCTACTGTGCGCTGCCTCATCATCAGCTGCAGCATCGTGTCTGTGTCTATCCCACTCACTCCACAGCCTTGGCTGCTCTCCACGGCAGACGTCTGAGAGAGACCCTGCTATTGTTGACTGGTGTTGGTATGTTCATTGTTGTGTCTTTTACAGGCATAGCTCTGCTGAGCACTGCTGTTCTGTATGTTCATTGGTTCATTTGTGGCGTTTTGTGTACAGAATAATAGGCGAGTTGTTGAGCCCCTAAGGCCTAAAAAGAAAGGCCAATTATTATAGCTATGTGATGAAGGTTATAATATTATGTAAAATAAAGGGCATGATTGTAATGACAATGTTATTGAGATAGGCTTACTGGTTTTGAAACAGGTATTAGAATTGTTGTTGTATGCCTGCAATTAGTTGCAAAGGGAAAAAATCTGTAACTTCAAATATTGTACATTTACACATTTAACACTGCATGACCAAAAGTATGCTCGTCGAACATCTCATTCTAAAATCGTGGGCATGGAGTTGGTCCCCCTTTTGCTGCTATAACAGCCTGCACTCTTCTGGGAAGGCTTTCCACTAGATGTTGGAACATTTCTGGGGGGACTTTCTTCCATTCAGCCACAAAGAGCATTAGTGAGGTCGGGCACTGATGTTGAGCGATTAGGCCTGGCTCGCAGTCGGTGTTCCAATTCATCCCAAAGGTTTTTGATGGGGTTAAGGTCAAGGGTCTGTGCAGGCCAGTCAAGTTCTTCCACACCGATCTTGACAAACAATTTCTGTATGGACCTTGTTTTGTGTACGGGGGCATTGTCATGCTGAAAAAGGAAAGGACCTTCCCCAAACTGTTGCACAAAATTGGAAGAACAGAATCGTCTAGAATGTCATTGTATGTTGTAGCGTTAAGATTCCCCTTCAATGGAACAAAGGGGCCCGAACCATGAAAAACAGCCCCAGACCATTATTCCTCCTCCATCAAACTGTACAGTTGGCACTATGCATTGTGGCAGGTAGTGTTCTCCTGGCATCCGCCAAAACCAGATTTGTCCATCCTACTGTCAGATGGTGAAGCGTGATTAATCACTCCAGAGAATGCGTTTCCACTGCTCCAGATTCCAATGGCAGTGAGCTTTACTCCACTCCAGTTGACGCTTGGCATGGTGATCTTAGGCTTGTGTGCAGTTCTTGTGCTGACGATGTTAACAGAGGCAGTATGGAACTCGGTAGTGAGTGTTGCAACCGAGGACAGATGATTTTATGTGCTATGTGCTTTAGCACTCGCCGGTCCCGTTCTGTGAGCTTGTGTGGCCTACCACTTCGCGGCTGGGATGTTGTTGCTCCTAGACGTTTCTACTTCACAATAATAGCACTTACAGTTGACCAGGGTAGCTCTAGCAGGGCAGAAATTTGATGAACTGACTTGTTGGAATGGTGGCATCCTATGACAGTGGCATGTTGAAAGTCACTGAGCTCTTCAGTAAGGCCATTCTACTGCCAATGTTTTCCTATGGAGATTGCATGGCTGTGTGCTCGATTGTATGCACCTGTCAGCAACGGGTGTGGCTGTGAAATAGCCGAATCCACTCATTTTAAGGGTTGTCTACATACGTTTGTATATATAGTGTGCTTTTTCACAAAAGTATTTTCATGCTTTGCCCATGTTGTAGCCTAAAATGTCACTTTCATTAACTGACTCAGTGACAGTGAATTTGGTTGACTTAATCAAGCCAGTAGAAATCCTGCTTAATCACTTATCTCGATAATAAAGGTTGAATGGCGAGAAACCAAACAGAGAAGGAGAATGTCAGAACGGGTAAGTCGCCAACAATACGATTTGGAGCATTTAATGGTATGAGGTCAGCCTCTCTCTGCATTGTGTCCCTGATGCGATGTGTGTAGCCAGCTGACCGCTAATATGACATGACTGACGCTCTGTTGTATCAGGCTGTGTTGTTCAATAATGCCACTGTGCATCTGGAGAACCTCTGCTCTCCATGGAAACTCTCCCCGAGCTGATGTCATCCTCTCAAAAGCAATGGGACTCCGCCCTGTTAGCAACACATTATCTTATATCTTCTAATAAGGAGTAGAAGTAGGCCTAATAGATTGTTTAGCCTTTTTTCTCTCAACCTCCAGTATAGTGAATATTCTATCCCATGCCTATCTATTATGGCTGTATATGAAGATTTCCCAATTATCCTAATTATTCGGGGCTATGAGGCTTAAATACTGGACTTGGATTAGTGTAATTGTAATTAGTGTTTTAGATGAGGTAAATTGGTTGTTATACACATGTTATACACAGGTTATACACCATGAACGGGTCTGCATCTACCAGCATGCAACTCTACACAACATCTCCTTAACTACGCTTTTGGCAAAGCCAAATAGAAGGCTTGTCTCTGAAAGGGCTCATTGTGTAGAGATGTGATTGTGTGTGTGTGCTGTGTATCGGTGACGTATGAGTAGACTAGACTCTTTACTGTATTCGTTGGTCAGCACTGCAGAGATTAGCTTGCTACACAGACAGGGATTCCTAAACCTGAATCATGCACATCGTCATTACAACTAAATGGGAGTGGAGCAGAAATTGTGCAAGATATGGATAGATTTCTTTGGTCCTATAAATATTGCGCGTTTGTTGCTTCGATTCAAGTTTCCACCAAGTCCCCCATTCCATTATAATGCTTCACGAGGACTCGGCTCTTTGGAACCATCGTGATGTGCTGATTTCCTCACGTGTGTTTTCTGTTAAAGTGGTGAGGCTGGGATAAAACAGGTATATTTGCGAACAAGAGGCATTTGCGCGGGTACATTTGTTTCGTTTTTTTTTTAACTTGTTGTGATTTCTGAAGTCGAGGAGGAAGGTGTAACGTTAGATAGTTGTAGTTGTGATCCAGCCAAACCAAGCTGAAACATGGGGAACGCAGGGAGTATGGACCAACAAACTGATTTCAGGGGACATAGCATGCCTCTGAAGCTGCCTATGCCGGAGCCAGGTGAATTGGAGGAGAGATTCGCAATCGTTTTGGTATGTTCACAAATTCAAAGTACTTTCTTATCGAACCCTTATAAGTTTCCCATTTGTCTTTCGCCATTCCTACTTTGCGCTGGCACGACAGCTGTGTTGGTCTGACCGTTACCTAGCTACTCAGCTCAGTCATCCTCTCAACTCAAATCAAGCTTGTTCCATCTTTTGTGTTTAGCTACAGTAGCTAGCCAAATTGGAATATCATGATGAGATAGACGTTGCAGCAATTTATCTCATATATTTTTCTTTTTACATTTTTCTTTGGTTACTTGACATGCTTTTTCATTGATCGCATCAACTAATCAATGAATTGTTGGGAGAGGGTAGAAAACCAAATTGACAATCTGTCACGCAAATTATTCAGAAAATCACACAATCTAAGAATCTATCTAGTAGTCTGTTAAGTCAATTACCTTTGTTTTAGTGGGGGGCGGTGAAGTTATACATGAAGGAAACTGAACTCTACTCAGCAAGTTTACTCCCTTGTTGATTCGATATGTAAACCTCAGCCATTTAAGTAGGACAGCTGTTTGTTTTCCCCATCGGCCCTATCTTGCAAATTCGAAAATGCCTTTCTGAGTGGGACATTCAGTGTTCAGTGAGAATGTTTGTTTATCAGCCTGAATATGCCAAGGCTAGGGTGAATTGTACCTACGCGGCTTCTGTAAATGTGATGTGTTAGCCAACTGTGTATACTAAAGAACCATTTGAACAGTTAGCTGTCTTGACAAAATTAGTAACCTAGCTAGTTGATTTAGGCTAATTCTGCTCAATTAATCTAATCTTCCATTGTCTGTACTTTAAGCTAATACATACATTGCTTACTATACTACACATTTGCAATGTTTCAGCATCCTAAGACATGGCATTACATTCTAAGCATAACACGACATAGCCTGTTCAGAGATTCTGGGGGGTAGATCAGTGAAGGGCTCAGGGGTGTAAACTCTGGTTTTGTGAGGTCAGATGTGGGTCAGACATTGTTGTAGTCAGACCTAATACTCCACTAAAAGGTGGCTAGGTGGCTCTGTTGTGGGACCTGGCCGCATGCAACACAATAAGCCCAACACAGACCTACTAAGAAGGTTATGCAGTGCCATGTGACTTCAGAGCTCCTGCACCGTACCTGTCAGAAGGAACGGTTTGATTTAAGAGGGAAAAACTGTAACTAAACCTGTTTTACTCTGTGTTTCTGCGTTTTCCAATGTATTATGCCTTGGGCTATGGTCTGTTACTCTGTTTGCTGACGGTGCTGGCCCAAGCCATTTAGACTGTTATTAGGCTACCTAATGGAGCAATTGTTTTTTACGTGGGAGTCACTAATACATGTCACAGTGTTCTGTTGGGGTGTAATTGCTGCATGTTTCGGCGGAGGGGGGGGGGGGGGGGGGGGGGGGGGGGAGCAGACCTCTGGCCAGAGGGGTGGCCTTACAAAAAAAGATAACAGTTCTGAAACTGCAGTAAAAGTGCAGTAACTGCAGTCGACTGTGTTATGTTGGACTCAGTAATTGCAGCCTACTGCAGTTCTACTGCATTCTAACTACAGTTATACTACAGTGTACTGCTGTTATACTGCACTCTGACGGCAATCTTTTTTCGTAAGGTTGTACGTCTCAAATGGCACCCTATTCCCTATATAATGCACTACTTTTGACCAGAACTCTATGGGCCCTGGTCAAAAGTAGTGCACTATGGAATAGAGTGCCATTTGAGACACAGCCAGGGTTGACGTCACACTGCCTAGGCCTACCAGGGGATTGAAGGCTTCTTCCTAATCCCGTCTGCTTTTAGGATAACCTGGCTGCTTTTCATGATCTGTGAACAACACCAAGGAATGCCAGACTTGAACGCCTGCCTGGCCTCCTTTTCAACTAACAAGCCTAAAAAAGTAGGCTAGAGGAACCAAATGTAACCACTTTACGACACTATAGGAAGGATACTGTATCATTGAGTTCACTGAAACAGTTAGTTGTCGGTTAGCTGTAAATGTCATTGATGGACTAATGAGTCATACTCTAAACGTATCCTATTAGTTAATGCTACTTGCTGAATCCCTTAAACACAGGCTAAAATAACACAGTGGACACAGTGGGTCTGGTTGCACCAGGAGTGATCAGTCGCTCACTGAAGAGGGATGGATGTGAGAATGAAGGAGTACCAGCTAGAATGGAGCCTTGGGCGAGTTTAGCGTTTTAATCACCAGCACAGCGTTATTTACTGCTATTTAAGCCCCGCTGATTGTCAGTAATGCCCGCTGGCCGGCGGCGCCATGAATTGCCCGAGTGAGCGTGTGACTCAGATGAGTGTGTCACTACAGCCTGCAAGGCTAATGATTGAAAAACTGTATTGGGCCCCTCAATGATTGATCCAATACCACCATGCATCGTTCACTGATGGATAAGCATGTGTTAAACTGCAACAAGCAGAGGAGCAGTCAGTAGGAGGATGACGGTTTCACGGATTGGATGCTATCACTTACCATTTTTTTTCTTCACCAATGCGCAAAATCATTCCAATCAGTGTAAGTAGGGCTTATGTAAAACAGGCTACTTCTTTGATAAAACAGATGTTTTCTACAGCTGCACCATCGAGAGCATCCTGACTGGTTGCATCACTGCCTGGTACGGCAATTGCTCGGCCTCCGACCACAAGGCGCTATAGAGGGTAGTGCGTACGGCCCAGTACATCACTGGGGCTAAGCTGCCTGCCATCTAGGACCTCTACACCAGGCGGTGTCAGAGGAAGGCTCTAAAAATTGTCAAAGACTCCAGCCACCCCAGTCATTAACTGTTCTCTCTACTACCGCATAGCAAGCGGTACCGGAGTGCCAAGTCTAGGACAAAAAGGCTTCTCAACAGTCTTTACCCCCGAGCCATAAGACTCTTGAACAGGTAATCAAATGGCTACCCGGACTATTTGCATTGTGTGCCCCCCCAGCCCATATTTTTTGCTGCTGCTACTCTCTGTTTATCATATATGCACAGTCACTTTAACTATACATTCAAGTACATATGTACATACTACCTCAATTGGCCCGACCAACCAGTGCTCCCGCACATTGGCTAACCGGGCTATCTGCATTGTGTCCCGCCACCCATCACCCGCCAACCTCTCTTTACGCTACTGCTACTCTCTGTTCATCATATATGCATAGTCACTTTAACCATATCTACATGTACATACTACCTCAATCAGCCTGACTAACCGGTGTCTGTATATAGCCTCGCTACTGTTTTTTACTGTTGTTTTTATTTCTTTACTTACCTATTGTTCACGTAATACCTCTTTTGCACTATTGGCTAGAGCCTGTAAGTAAGCATTTCACTGTAAGGTCTATCTATACCTGTTGTATTCGGCGCACGTGACAAATAAACTTTGATTTGATTTAAAAAAAAAATATCAGAAAATATCCCTTTAAAAACAGCAATGCTATATTGCGGTGGCTTATATATGTACATTTACTTTTGAGTAATTTAGCAGACGTTCTTGTCCAGAGCAACTGGGGTTAAGTGGCTTGCTCAAGGGCACATCGACAGATTTTTCACCTAGTCGGCTCAGGGATTCAAACCAGCGACCTTTTGGTTACTGGCTCAATTCTCTTAACCGTTAGGCTACCTGCCGTCCTATACAAGGTATTTTAAATAGCCACGGTAACAGAATGATGCTAGACTCAGATTTTACACTTTAAAATAAATTTCAAACAAAAACCAATGATTGCAAAGTTCAATAAACCATTGTTTGTTAAACGTCGTCCTTGTGCGGAGTCGTATTGTTTGTTTAACTTTGCAATCATTGATTTTTGTTTGACATAAGCTACATTTTAAAGTAAAAAATCATCATCATCATTCTTTTGCTTTAGAATTGCCCCTTATGCTTAGTTCACATACATAAGAAGAGACACGACACAACGGTTTTAAGGGTTTTAGGACAAAGTTTGTATGATCTGAACGGCCTAGTTTTAGAACGTCTCATGTTGTCGGCTGGAGTTTCCAAGATTCAACATGTCACATCTTTAGTCTCAAGCGAGACAAATTTATTTAGCCAATCAGAGAACAGTGCACTAGTGCTCTGTGTTCAGCCAAGTAGGTAGCTAGCCAAACAGAGCGCTAGCTAGTAATTTTGCTGCACATAGCTAACCTAGCTTCCTGACATTTATCTGACAAGTCACAAAGTGTACCCTGTTTCTGGTGCATGTATTCCATGACACTCAAGTTTGCTAAAGCACCTTGCTACAACAAGTGGCAACTTTGTTTCAAAGTTTCATGTAGTTGTTTTTTTAAAGACACCGTTACCATGGAAACGGTCTCAAGAGCACATCTCACCTTCTTGATCAGAATGCCCCGTGTGCCCCGTCTTTAGTCAACCAGTTGTACAACACAACATTCTTAAACTAGCTAATTTTATCTTGTCTCGTTTCATGTCCACTGTTGTATCTGAAATGGGCTTTACAGTTAACTTTCCAAATGTATTCTAATTTTATTAGAACATGTTTAGCTCCCTCTTAATCTGAACATTAGCCATCTAGAGGGTAGCTGGGTAGCTGCAATGGCCTGGCTAACTCCTACATTAAGAAACCAGGTGGAATATACAAGGTTGGGAGGGATTTGACTCCATGAAAGCATTGACCTCTCCATGCTCAGCTGACAACAGTTTTTTTAGGCTATGTGTTGCACTCATTACAGCTTTATTCTGTTTAGGGTCACAATTGACTGTGTAGTAACACTGTAAGTACCCTACTAACATGTTGTTACATTGGCTAATAAATAGCCCAATTTGAGTGGATTTGTGGAATAATGGAATATACACTCAGTCTACAGTTTATTAGGTACACCCATCTAGTACCCGGTCGGACCCCCCTTTGCCTCCAGAACATCCTGAATTATTCGGGGCAAGTTGTGGCATTCAAACGTTGCTCAATTGGTATCAAGGAACCAGACGTGTGCCGGGATAACATTCCCCCGGCAGGATGTGGTCATGGAGCCATGCTGCTTACGCCAAATCCTGACTCTGCCATCAGCCCACAGGACTGCCACTGACTGGATGTTATTTGTTTGTCGTACCATTCTTGGTAAACCATAGACATTGTTGTGCGTGAAAATCCCAGGAGGCTGGCCATTTCTGGCACCGACGATCATACCATGCTCAGGTAGGGCGGCAGGTAGCCTAGTGGTTAGAGCGTTGGGCTAGTAACCGAAAGGTTGCAAGATCGAATCCCCGAGCTGACAAGGTAAAAATCTGTCGTTCTGCCCCTGAACAAGGCAGTTAGGCTGTCATTGAAAATAAGAATGTGTTCTGATTTGCCTAGTTAAATAAAGGTAAGAAGTTGCTCAAAATCAAACAGTAACTGAATGCTTCGAATGCCTGTCTGCTTTATATAGCAGGCCACGGTCACGTGGAGCGAACCATTTTCATGAACGGGTGGTGTACCTAATAAACTGTCCACTGAGTGTATTTGTGCATGTACTGTAATCATAAGAATAGAGTCGACATTGAGAACAGATTTAGTGCACTACAGGTAGGCTTTTCCTGGAAAATTCAAGGCTTGCTGCTGGCTGATTCCACTAAGCCTAACTGTTTCCCCTTACAAAGCAATTTGCCTTCCATTGATACAGCTGCTGTAGGGGACTTGAAGCGACGGCTGAGATTTAAACTAGACATAATTGAAATGCAAGGCCTCTGTCAAGATAAGGCAAAGTATTTCACATGCGACCTTGACCAGGGAGAGAAACAAGTATAAAAGTATAATGTAAACGTCCATTATAAGCTTAGGCTACAGACTTGTAATCTTCAATGTAGATTTGATTAAATAGTAGGAATTTAATTTCCAATAACATGTTTTTGCACGAAGGGCTGTTTTTACTTGTAAGCCTAATCCTTTCTCTCTGATACTTTCTGTCTGTAAAAAATGTATGTTTAGTGTGAATAGGCCATATGGCCGATTAGTGATGGGGAGAATAAATAAATACAGTATCGGGATATTCTTTTTTATGATAGCCTATATCGCAATATTATTTTTGGACTATATCGCAATATAATTTTTTCGCTAATCAGCTGTACCTTTGCCAAAACTCTAGTGTTTTTCCTTTTATAGTTTGATCTACATCTTCTTTTTAAATGGTGAGCCAATATGTTTCCATCACTTTTATTTCCATGACCGATTAAAACTCATTTTCGGATGCTCTCTCGTCTCTCTGCAGCAAACATGAACAGTATGTTTGGAACATCAGATCGCAATAAAACTGCAGTACCGAAATGCAATTCATATAGAACCGTGATCGGCCTACTAAAAGAATCACAATGTACAGTGCTGTGAAAAAGTATTTGCCCCCTTTCTAATTTTCTCTACTTTTGCACATATTTGATATTGAATGTTATCAGATCTTCAACCAAAACCTAATATTAGATAAAGGAAACCCGAGTGAACAAATAACACAACAATTATGTATTTATTTCATTATCAAAGTAATGCAACCCCCATTGCCTCTGACTGAAAAAGTAACTGCTCCTTACGCTCAATAATTCGTTGTGCCTCCTTTAGCTGCAATGACTCCTGTAGTTGTTGATCAGTCTCTCATGTTGCTGTGAAGGAATTTTGGCCCACTCTTCCATGCGTAACTGCTTTAACTCAGCAACATTTGTGGGGTTTCAAGCATGAACTGCTCATTTCAAGTCCTGCCACAACATCTTAATTGGGATTAGGGACTTTGACTAGGCCATTCCAAAACTTCCAAAACATGTTTTTTTGTTTGTTGCCATTTTCATGTAGACTTGATTGTGTGTTTTGGATCATTCTCTTGCTGTGTGACCCAGCTGCGTTTCAGCTCCAGCTCACAGACGGATGATCTGACATTCTACTGTAGAATTATCTGATACAGAGCAGAATTCATGGTTCCTTCTATTAAGGCAAGTCATCCAGGTCCTGCGGCAGCAAAGCATCCCCAAATATCACACTACCACCACAATATGTACAGTAGTAACCTTATGGTAATGAGTGGATTAAGAAGTAAATAACAATGGAACAATCTGTACATTTAAAAAACTTTTTTTGCGTTGTGTACTTTTTGCTTGTTCTGCCATTTTTTAAATATAACTAGCTAAACACTTTTTTAAAAAGTGGGCCGCATGAGCAAAGCTGAATGGATACCGTTTACAGTGGTTGAATACTATGCATTAAATGTACAATAATAGTGAGTAGACGTTTGCCTAGAGATTCATTAGCCGATTGCGGTTTTCAGAGTAAAAAAAGAAACTTGGAATCCACTTTCAATGACAAGCTCCTCAAGTAGCCTGAAGTACCTTCCTTGCAGCTGCTACAGTTGACTGGAAGTGTATCTGCTGATAAGTCTTTGTTTTAGCACCTTTCCTATTCGCTCTGAGTCAATTGTGGCTCTAGCTCTGGTCTGGGGTGTCATTCGGGTGTGCTCTCGCAGTCGTTTGACCGAACGATTCCCTGGACCAGAGCTATTGTGGCTCAAGAGCCCCACCATCCACTTAACAGCATTGTATTTGAATGGCACTTGAGGTCTACATGAGCAGGCAATGTACAGTACCAGTCAAAAGTTTGGACACACCTCCTCATTTCAGGGTTTTTCTTAATTTGGACTATTTCCTACATTGTGGAATAATAGTGAAGACATCAAAACTATGAAATAACACATACTGTATGGAATCATGTAGTAACCAAAAAAGTGTTAAAACAAATCAAAATATATTTTATATTTGAGATTTTTTAAAGTAGCCATCTTTTGCCTTGATGACAGCTTTGCAAACACACTTGGCATTCTCTCAACCAGCATCATTAAGTTTGCTGATGACACAACAGTCATCGACAACGACGAGACAGCCTATAGGGAGGAGGTCAGAGCCCTGGCCGTGTGATGCCAGGACAACAACCTCTCCCTCAACGTGATCAAGACAAAGGAGATGATTGTGGACTACAGGAAAAAGACGACCGAGCACACCCTCATTCTCATCGACAGGGCTGTAGTGGAGCAGGTTGAGAGCTTCAAGTTCCTTGGTGTCCACATCACTAACAAACTAAAATGGTTCAAGCACACCAAGACAGTCGTGAAGAGGGCACGACAAAACCTATTCCCCCTCAGGAGACTGAAAAGATTTGGCATGGGTCCTCAGATCCTCAAAAGGTTCTACAGCTGCACCATCAAGAGCATCCTGACTGGTTGCATTACTGCCTGGTATGGCAACTGCTCGGCCTCTGACTGCAAGGCACTACAGAGGGTAGCGCGAACGGCACAGTACATCACTGGGGCAAAGCTTCCTACCATCCAGGACCTCTATTCCAGGCGGTGTCAGAGGAAGGCCCTAAAAATTGTCAAAGACTCCAGCCACCCTAGTTATAGATTGTTCTCTCTGCTACCACACGGCAAGCGGTAACGGAGCGCCAAGTCTAGGTCCAAGAGGCTTCTAAACAGCTTCTACCCCCAAGCCATAAGAATGCTGAACATCTAATCAAATGGCTACCCAGACTATTTGCATTGCCCCCCTTTTACACCGCTGCTACTCTCTGTTGTTATCATCTATGCATAGTCACTTTAATAACTCTACCTACATATACATATTACCTTAATTAGTGTGCAGGGGCACCTCGACTAATCGGTGCCCCCGCACATTGACTCTGTACCGGTACCCCCCTGTATATAGTCTCGCTCTTGTTATTTTACTGCTGCTCATTAATTAGTTGTTACTTTTATTTCTTATTCTTATTCGTTTAAAAAAATATATATTTAACTGCATTGTTGGTTAGGAGCTCGTAAGTAAGCATTTCACTGTAAGGTCTACCTACGGCTGTTGTGTTCGGCACATGTGACACATTTTTTTGATTTGATTTGATGAGGTAGTCACCTAGAATGCAATTAACAGGTGTGCCTTGTTAAAAGTTCATTTGTGTAATTTCTTTCCTTAATGCATTTGAGCCAATCAGTTGTGTTGTGACAAGGGGGTGGTATACAGAAGATAGCCCTACTTGATAAAAGACCAAGTCCATATTATGGCAAGAACAGCTCAAATAAGCAAAGAGAAACAACAGTCATTACTTTAATGCATGAAGGTCAGTCAATACGGAAAATTTCAAGAACTTTGAAAGTTTCTTCAAGTGCAGTCGCAAAAACCATCAAGCGCTATGATAAAACTGACTCTCATGAGGACCGCCACAGGAAAGAAAGACCCAGAGTTACCTCTGCTGCAGAGGATAATTTCATTAGATTTAACTACACCTCAGATTGCAGCCCAAATAAATGCTTCACAGAGTTCAAGTAACAGAGACATCTCAACATCAACTGTACAGAGGAGACTGCGTGAATCAGGTCGAATTGCTGCAAAGAAACCACTACTAAAGAACACCAATAAGAAGACGAGGCTTGCTTGGGCCAAGAAACACGATCAATGGACATTAGACCGGTGGAAATCTGTCCTTTGGTCTGATGAGTCCAAATTTGAGATTTTGAGATGTAGAGTAGGTGAACGGATGATCTCTGCATGTACGGTTTCCACCGTGAAGCATGGAGGAGGTGTGATGGTGCTTTGCTGGTGACACTGTCAGTGATTTATTTAGAATTCAAGGCACACTAAACCAGCATGTCTACCATAGCATTCTGCAGCGATACGCCATCCCATCTGGTTTGGGCTTAGAAGGACTAAGGACCTTAGAAGGATCTGAGAGTGATGGAGTGCTGCATCAGATGACCTGGCCTCCACAATCACCCAACCCCAACCCAATTGAGATGGTTTGGGATGAGTTGGACTGCAAAGTGAAGGAAAAGCAGCCAACATGTGCTCAGTATATGTGGGAACTCCTTCAAGAGTGTTGGAAAAGCATTCCTCATGAAGCTGGTTGAGAGAATGCCAAGAGTGTGAAAAGCTGTCATCAAGGGCAATGTAAAGTGTGGCTACTTTTAAGAATATCCAAAAAATATGTTTAACACTTTTATGGTTACTACATGATTCCATATGTGTTATTTCATACTTTTGATGTATTCACTATTATTTCACAATGTGGAAAATATAAAAAATTAAGAAAAACCCTTGATTGAGTAGGTGTGTCCAAACTTTTGACTGGTACTGTATGTATGCCTATTTGTCACTTCATGAACAGTGTAGCCAATTATACTTTGTCTATCTAATGTAATTTTCGGCAAAGTCTGCTTTGTTCCTTGCTATAGTTGCTTGCATTGCCATAGTTTCATGTGTTTTCTAGTGAACTCTGTCATACTGAATGTCCCTCCATAGATCACTGGCTAGCCCCTCTGTTTTTGTGAGCATGACGAAGACTGCTCATTACACTGTAAGGCACTGTTTTCATACAAAATGTGGACTTTTTATGGGAACATGCTTGGCATTTAGTAATCTCTTTCACTCAGCAGCATGTCTGTAAGCTCTTACCTGGTTGCCATAGCACCCATGACATGAGTGTTGGCTGTTTCGACATATGAAAAAATTAAAGAGATGGGTCGCACTAGACTAGAGGTTTGGAAATCATGTGTTTTCCTGTTTCCTAAACATAACACGGTTGACATCTTCTCCCGAAGGGCAAGTGATGTACATTTGAATTTGTTTCTCAACTCTGATTTAACTGTGTTTAATTTCTCATCAAGCATGACTCAAACAATTAGCAAATCAGTAAAGGGAATCAAAACAATATGGTTTTTGTGTCTTTAGAAAGTCCCCTACTTGTGATGGTTATTATCTAAACCAGGGATGGGCAACTTTGATGGGCGTGGGGGCCAGCAAAAAAATCTAAACTCATCAAGAGGGGCCGCAGTGGCTCGCGCGCCTGCGTCCCCACATCCATACCCACACATGCAGTCAGAGCCGGCCCTAGCCTTTTGGAAGCCCTAAGCTAAATGTTGTTGCCCCCACCCCCACTTCCACCCCACCTTGCAAGCAAAGCATTTTAATGGCCCCCCTCTTGACAACGAAGAGAAAAAATTTGGAGTTCACTTCCTGCAATTCTACACATTATGCCCCGATAAATAAAATACAAATCTGTTTAAGGTAAGTTCGCTGCTATTTTACACATTTTGCCATGGGGCGGACAGAAACATGTGCAGTTTTACAGCTCATTTCCTGCAATTGTACACATTTTGACAGGATGGAGACAAATGTTTGCAGTTTTTAATATGATATCTGATGATCAATGGGGGCCCTCCGGTCAGTAATTAGACCATGATAACTACAAGTGTAGATAGCTGGCCGACATAATAAGAGAAAAAACTGCTGATGTACAACCACATTTCAATATTGTACCTTGTATTCTACTATTCTAACTCGCAACAGTAAGTTGAGACCCCGATTGATTTCCCGAAAAACATTTTAAAAAGGGAAAGTGATCCACATGCTTTAAAAAGGCTAGCAGTTGCCCATCCCTGATCTAAACCATTTGGAAATCATTAATATACCCTAGAGTATGTGAGTCACATGTAATGCGTACGCCTCACATGGGAACACAGGAAGGTGACACGATACAGCAAAAATGTAGCCTAGTAGGCCTATGTTGCTTTTCCTCTGCTTCAAGTATCCACTGGCCTCTCATGGAAATATTGTGTTCACCATGTTAAAACAGTGATGGATCTTGATTTAGGTTTTGCTGTATACCCTGGCTTGCCAGGGAGGCAGGAGAAGTGTGAGGCAGTTTTTGGGACTTGCTTAAATGCCATATGGGGCTAAGGGCTTAGCTTTTGTTATAGACTTCTCAATAGTCTGACCAGATTACATATAAGCCGCTTTGCTTAAAGGCAGCCAAAGGGCCGTGATCTGCGAATTGGTCCATTTGGTTAAACGTGGGCTACAGTTTGAATTCAAGCATCCTTGGTCAGCCAGTTAGGCGTATTCTCAATTAGCCTTTTTAAAGTATCCTACCTTTCTCTTTGGACACTCAGTATATCTTTTGAGTAAAGAAATGCAAACATAGGTAAAGAAGAAATAAATGAATAGCCAGCATTCTTTGCATTTTTCATGCTGACTCTGCATTAAAAGAGCAGAACAATGGCTATTCTCTATGTAGCAGAGGGCTAACAGTAGCCGGGGAACAAAGCTGCTCTTTATTCTGTAGGAGGATGGAGCCTGGCACTAACCCCAGACCGGCAGGCCAGCTAGGCTTGTGGCTGTTCCTTCCGGGTCCAGGGGCCAGCTCGGTCCACAGCGTTGAGGCTGGGGCTGCTTCCGTCCCATCACTGGGGGTGCTGGGTCGTTCAGGGGATTGATTGAGAGGCAACAGGCAACGTTGTGTCGGAAGTCCAGGATGCTGCCGAACTAAAGTCCCTAATTAGCCGTGGCAGCGAGGAACACTAAACTGTTACTGGTGAGAAGTAGTAGGCCTAGTGATCCAGCCAGAGGCACATTGGCCATTCAAACCCGTCACAAGTCTTAGGCTGCTGTGGTGTGTGATGTGCTTTTTAAAGCCTACACTGCAGGCAGGCAGCAGAGCTTGAAAGCCTCGCTCCCTCCGCTGGCACAGAATCATCTGGTTGTGTGGGAACCAGCCTTTTGGCTGTGTGCAAGAAGCGTTGGGTCGAAACCGTTGGGGACTGCAATCGTTGTTGTTGTGCTCAATTCAATTTGGGCATTTGCACCTTGGCGATGGTTTTGGATAATGTCACATTTTATTCCATGCTTTTGCATGGGCTGTAGAGATGTTAGAGGGTTAGGCTACTGTATAGGTAGGCATACATGACTTGGACCAAGTTAACAAATCTTTTAGCCTAAGCTATAGCCTTGTAATTGAAATTAGTTTAAATAGATGTAAATTCAATCACTCACACATTCTTTCAAACCTAACTTCTAGACCTAACCAGTGCTGCTGAGTTGTTTTTGTAAAGTGCCAAGTCTAGGACCAAAAGGTTCCTTAACAGCTTCTACCCCCAAGCCATAAGACTGCTGAACAATTAATCAATTGGCCACCGTACTATTTACATTGACCCCACCCCCCCTTTGTTTTTACACTGCTGCTACTTGCTGTTTATTATCGATGCATTGCCACTTTACAAATTACCTCGACTAACGTGTACCCCCGCACATTTTTTTGTGTTACTTTTTGATATAAACAAAAAAAGAAACGTCCTCTCACTGTCAAATGCATTTATTTTCAACAAACTTAGCATGTGTAAATATTTGAATGAACATAACATGATTCAACAACTGAGACATAAACTGAACAAGGTCCACAGACATGTGACTAACAGAAATTGAATAATGTGTCCCTGAACAAAAGGGAGGGGTCAAAATCAAAGTAACAGTCAGTATCTGCTGTGGCCACCAGCTGCATTAAGTACTGCAGTGCATCTAATCCTCATGGACTGCACCAGATTTGCCAGTTATTTCTGTGAGATGTTACCTCACTCTTCCACCAAGGCACCTGCAAGTTCCCGGACATTTTTGGGGGGAATGGCCCTAGCCCTCACCCTACGATCCAACAGGTCCCAGACGTGCTCAATGGAATTGAGATCCGGGCTCTTTGCTGGCCATGGCAGAACACTGACATTCCTGTCTTGCAGGAAATTACGCACAGAACGAGCAGTATGGCTGGTGGCATTGTCATGCTGGAGGGTCATGTCAGGATGAGCCTGCAGGAAGGGTACCACATGAGGTAGGAGGATGTCTTCCCTGAAATGCACAGCGTTGCGATTGCCTGTAATGACTACAAGCTCAGTCCGATGACGCTGTGACACACAGCCACAGACCATGATGGACCCTCCAACTCCAAATCGATCCCTCTCCAGAGTATAGGCCTCGGTGTAACGCTCATTCCTTTGACGATAAACACGAATCCGAGACAAAACCGGGACTCGAAGAGCACTTTTTGCCAGTCCTGACTGGTCCAGCGACAGTGGGTTTAAGCCCATAGGCGACTGTTGTTGCCGGTGATGTCTGGTGAGGACCTGCATTACAACAGGCCTACAAGCCCTCAATCCAGCCTCTCTAAGCCTTTTGCGGACAGTCTGAGCACTGATGGAGGGATTGTGCGTTCCTGGTGTAACTCGGACAGTTGTTGTTGCCATCCTGTACCGGTCCCGCAGGTGTGATGTTCGGATGTACTGATCCTGTGCAGGTGTTGTTACACATGGTCTGCCACTGCGAGGACGATTAGCTGTCCGTCCTGTCTCCCTGTAGTGCTGTCTTAGGCGTCTCACAGTACGAACATTGCAATTTATTGCCCTGCCACGTCTGCAGTCCTCATGCCTCCTTGCAGCATGCCTAAGGCACGTTCACGCAGATGAGCGGGACCCTGAGCATCTTTCTTTTGGGGTTTTTCAGAGTCAGTAGAAAGGCCTTTTTAGTGTCTTAAGTTTTCAGAACTGTGACCTTAATTGCCTACCGTCTGTAAGCTGTTAGTGTCTTAACGACTAGAGGGCGACCGATTAATCGGAATGTTTGATTAATTAGGGCCGATGTCAAGTTTTCATAACAATCGGTAATCGGCATTTTGGATACCGATTATGGACAATTATATCGCAATCCACAAGGAGAATGCGTGGAAGGCTGTCCACCTGTTACGCGAGTGCAGGCAGCAAGGAGCCATGGTAAGTTGCTAGCTAGCATTAAACTTATCTTATAAAAAACAATCAATCTTAACATAATCACTAGTTAACTACACATGGTTGATGATATTACTAGTTTAACTAGCTTGTCCTGCGTTGCATATAATCAATGTGGTGCCTGAAACTGTCACTTCTCTTGCGTTCAGTGGAAGCAGAGTCAGACCATTTCTTCCTAACAAAGACTGTAATTACTTTGCCGGAATTTTACATAATTATGACATAACATTGAAGGTTGTGCAATGTAACAGCAATATTTAGACTTAGGGATGCCACCCGTTCGATAAAATACGGAACGGTTCCGTATTTCACTGAAAGAATAAACGTTTTGTTTTCGAAATGATAGTTTCCGGATTTGACCATATTAATGACCTAAGGCTCGTATTTCCATGTGTTTTTTATATTATAATTAAGTCTATGATTTGATATTTGATAGAGCAGTCTGACCGAGCGGTGGTAGGCAGCAGCTGGCCCGTAACCATTCATTCAAACTGCACTTTCCTCCGTTTGCCAGCAGCTTTTCGCAATGCTTTAAGCACAGCTCTGTTTATGACTTCAAGCCTATCAACTCCCGAGATTAGGCAGGCAATACTACAGTGCCTATAAGAACATCCAATAGTCAAAGGTCTATGAAATACAAATGGTATAGAGAGAAATAGTCCTATAATAACTACAACCTAAAACTTCTTAACTGGGAATGTTGAAGACTGATGTTAAAAGGAACCACCAGCTTTCATATGTTCTGATGTTCTGAGCAAGGAACTTAAAAGTTAGCTTTTTTACATGGCACATATTACACTTTTACTTTCTTCTCCAACACTTTGTTTTTGCATTATTTAAACCAAATTGAACATGTTTCATTATTTATTTGAGGCTAAATTGATTTTAATTATGTATTATATTAAGTTAAAATAAAAGTGTTAATTGTTCATTCAGTATTGTTGTAATTGTCATTATTATAAATATATATAAACAAAAATCGACCGATTAATCGGTATTGGCCTTTTTGGTCCTCCAATAATCGGTATCGGCATTGAAAAATCATAATCGGTCGACCTCTATTAACGACCGTTCCACAGGTGCATGTTCATTAATTGTTTATGGTTCATTGAACAAGCATGGGAAACAGTGTTTAAACCCTTTACAATGAACATCTGTGAAGTTATTTGGATTTTTACTTTGAAATACAGGGTCCTGAAAATGGATGTTTCTTTTTTTGCTGAGTTTATATATATATAGTTAGTTTATTTAGTAAATTCTTTCTTAACTCTATTTCTTGAACGGCATTGTTGTTTATGGGCTTGTAAGTAACCATTTCACGGTAAGGTCTACTACACCTGTTGTATTCGGCGCATATACAAATATAATGGGATTACATTTTTTTATTTGATTTAATGATTGAGTCGAGAACAGCAGTCTTTTGTATTGGTTCTTTCTTAGCTGTTGGTCTACCCTAGCGTAATGAGCAGGTGTAGGGTGAGGCAAGTTAGACATGGTCCAGCTTGGCTCCTTTATGTTGAGCACAGCCAGTTATAGCCAGTCTCCAGTGTGGCCCAGTCCAGCCCTACTGGCACAACAACAGGCCCACAACAATAGGAGAGGAGGCTCACGGTTGTTACTCTGCCTCTGAAGTAAACTGCTTCATGGAGTGGTTCTGTACACAGTCCAAGGTGACAGCTGTTTGAAACGGCACCATACGAGACACTGTTTAGACTATCTTATGTACAAGTGTTGGTGTTTTTTCTGTTTTGTCATTTTGAATTGTTTTATGTTCTAGCTGAACTTTATCTGAAGTTCAACTGTGTGATTAAAGCCAACCATGCTTCAAGCTCTCTTAAAACAGGAGAAAACATTTCACACTGAGGTCATTCAGATAAATTAGAATCTGTGTCCTGGCACCAGAGGCTATGTTGTCTAGTGTTGCCATTTTGATTCCAAGGATTTACATGCTATCAACGTTTTATCTTCTGACAGTATACAAAATGGTGACTGGCTCTGTCAAATCATCCCAGACCATTTTAGCAAATATTTCCTTCATTTTCCATACCTCTACTTCGAGCAAAATTACAGTACAACATTTTTTGAAAAAGTCAGGTTACAGTAGGCTAAATGACAGTAAATTAAGTCTATGGCCTTTTTACCCTACAGCCAGACTACATCTAGCTTACTTCTTTGCTAATGTCGGCCTAGTCTAGTCCATTGTGAGGGCAAGGCCATTCCCACCGAGCACGCCACGTCATTTCAGTGTGGAAATTTGGGTCATAGACGAGACGTTGAGACGTTAATCAATGAGATTTCAAATGTTATTCACCCGCTCAAAAAGACAGCCAGAAGTTTGTTGAATTCCCAATGCGTTATCAGTATGCCTTCAACCATCTAAAAGCATAACCAAATTCCAATGGAAAAATCTAATTCTGGGTTTAGTTGTCATCTAAATGTGTTATATGTGAATACAATGTGAGATATTTGGGATTTATACAACAATTGAATGTGTTATCACTGTGCTTCATCTAATAGCACAACCAAATGACCTGCATTGCACTTGAGATGACATTTAAAGTACACTCTTAGAAAAAAAGGTGCTATCTAGAACCTAAAAGGGTTCTTTCTTTGGCTGTCCCCATAGGATAACCCTTTTGAAGAACCTCTTTTGGTTCCAGATAGAACCCTTTTGGGTTTCATGTAGAACTCTTTACACAGAGGGTTCTACATAGAACCCAAAAGAGTTCTACCTGGAACCAAAAAGGGTTATTCTTTGGGGAAAGCCGCAGAACCATTTTGGAACCCTTTTTTTCTAAGAGTGTACATAGTGCAAGTGATCAATGCTGTTCGAGATTCTGTGCAGATTATTACAACAATTGTGAAGATCTTCAGAGACCTGCGACCTTTGCATGTTATCTTGAACATGCACACTTCTATGGTTACATAAGAAGACATTTACAGTGCCTTCGGAAAGTATTCAGACCCCTTGACTTTTACACACAATAACCCATAATGACAAAGCGAAAACAGTTTAAAAAAAAAATGTTACCAAATGTATGAAACATTCTAAACAGAAATACCTTATTTACATAAGTATTCAGACCCTTTGCTATTATACTCGAAATTGAGCTCTGGTACATCCTGTTTCCATTGATCATCCTTGAGATGTTTCTACAACTTTGATTGGAGTCCACCTGTGGCAAATTCTACAGATTGGACATGATTTGGAAAGTCACACACCTGTCTACACAAGGTCCCACAGATGAGAGTGCATGTCAAAAATCAAGCCATGAGGTCGAAGGAATTGTCCTTAGAGCTCCGAGACAGGATTGTGTCGAAGCACATATCTGGGGAAGTGTGCCAAAACATTTCTGCAGCATTGAAGGTCCTCAAGACCACAGTGACCTCCATCGTTCTTAAATGGAAGAAGTTTGGAACCGCCAAGGCTCTTCCTAGAGCTGGCCGCCCGGCCAAACTGAGCAAACGGGGGAGAACCGATGGTCACTCTGACAGAGCTCTAGAGTTCCTCTGTGGAGATGGGAAAGGACAACCATCTCTGCAGCTTTCCACCAATCAGGCCTTTATGTTAGAGTGGCCAGACGGAAGCCACTCAGTAAAAGTCACATGACAGCCTGCTTGGAGTTTGCCAAAAGGCACCTAGAGACTCTCAGACCACAAGAAACAAGATTCTCTGGTCTGATGAAACCAAGATTGAACTCTTTGGCCTGAATGCCAAGCGTCACGTCTCGAAGATACCTTGCACCATCCCTACAGTGAAGCATGGTGATGGCAGCATCATGCTGTGGGGATGTTTTTCAGCGACAGGGACTGGGAGACTAGTCAGGATCGAGGCAAAGATGAACGGAGAAAAGTACAGAGAGATCCTTGATAAAAACCTGCTTCAGAGCGCTCAGGACCTCAGACGGAGGCGAAGGTTCACCTTCCATCAGGACAATGACCCTTAGCACACAGCCAAGACAACACAGGAGTGGCTTCGGGACAAGTCTCTGAATGTCCTTGAGTGGCCCAGACAGAGCCCGGACTTGAACCCAATCGAACATCTCTGGAGAGACATGACAATAGCTGTGCACCAATGCTCCCCATCCAACCTGACAGAGCTTGAGAGGATCTGCAGAGAAGAATGGGAGAAACTCCCCAAATACAGGTGTGCCAAGCTTGTAGCATCATATTCAAGAAAACTCGATGCTGTAATCGCTGCCAAAGGGGCTTCAACAAACTACAGAGTAAAGTATCTGAATACTTATGTGAATGTGATATTTCAGTTTTTTTTTTTTTTATACATTGCAAGCATTTCTAAAAAACTGTTTTTGCTTTGTCATTATGGGGTATTGTGTGTAGATTGCTGAAGGAATAAAAACAATTTCAGCAATTTTAGAATAAGGCTGTAACGTAACAAAATGTGGAAAAAGTCAAGGTTCTGAATACTTTCCAAAGGCACTGTATCAAGTTACAGTATGCTAACCTTTAAATGTGGCAATGGATGTGTTACTCATTATTATAAGTTTGAAAAAATACTGTTACATTAGTTTGTAAGATAGCCTTAACTTTAGGATATTTAATGTATTACAAAATATTTTTGAATTGTGTTTGATTGACAGTGCAGGATAAGTTTCATCTGAGCCACTGTGTAAGGTTCTGCTTTTATTTTCTTAGTCAACCTTGTGTTATTTTTCTTTGTGTTCTGGAACGTAGCCCTTTTTCTTTGTGTTCTGGAACGTAGCACTGTTTCTTTGTGTTCTGGAACGTAGCCCTGTTTCTTTGTGTTCTGGAACGTAGCACTGTTTCTTTGTGTTCTGGAACGAAGCCTTTTTTCTTTGTGTTCTGGAACGTAGCACTGTTTCTTTGTGTTCTGGAACGTAGCCCTTTTTCTTTGTGTTCTGGAACGTAGCACTGTTTCTTTGTGTTCTGGAACGTAGCCCTGTTTCTTTGTGTTCTGGAACGTAGCCCTGTTTCTTTGTGTTCTGGAACGTAGCCCTTTTTCTTTGTGTTCTGGAACGTAGCCCTGTTTCTTTGTGTTCTGGAACGTAGCCCTGTTTCTTTGTGTTCTGGAACATAGCCCTTTTTCTTTGTGTTCTGGAACGTAGCCCTGTTTCTTTGTGTTCTGGAACGTAGCCCTTTTTCTTTGTGTTCTGGAACGTAGCCCTGTTTCTTTGTGTTCTGGAACGTAGCCCTGTTTCTTTGTGTTCTGGAACTTAGCCCTGTCTTTCATTTTTGTTCATTGATTTCACCTGTGTTCATTTCTCGCCTGGTCTCATCGGCTCCCTGTTCAGTTCTTTCTGTTTGTATGGTTGTGAGGTATTGTTTGTTTTTGACTGCCTACCTGTGGTTGACCATTGGCTGCCTGTGACCACGATTCCTGCCTTCTGTGAAGGCTTAATAAACATCTGCCGCGCTCTGCGTGTGAATCTACACCTTTTTCTCCCTTAGTGTTCATTAGACACTGACTTAATCCCATTCTTTAACTTTTATTTTTGTTCAGTTGGAGACGTGAATCCAACATATAATTTGGTAACATGTGGACAAGTTAATAGGCTTTTTACTGTATTGTAAAAGTAATTTTGAATTGTGTTTGGTGAACAAATTCCAGCTTGTCTACAAATTAATAATTTCTATGTTGGATTCACGTCTCCATCTCAATCAAGAATCAACGTTAAAGAAAAGTACTAAATCAAATGTAACTTTATTAAAAGTTTATTTTGATTTAGTCCTATTCTTTAACTTTGTCTACAAATGACTAACTGGAATTAAAGAAGTGAATGAATATGACTAAATCTAATAAATTATAATGAGGACATAATCCCGTGGTTGAAATTTCACCCTCAAAACCCCTGCAATCCAGGTCAGAACAACAAAAATCCTATGTATTTTCCACAGATTCTACCTCGCAATACGTTGACAAATTACATCGAAACAACGTTGATTCAACTATTTTGTGGCCAGTGGGTTCTGCCTATCATAGTTATTAGATCCCGGATCTATTGATGCTAAAATATTCAGGCTTTTGGAGAAGGCTCTGCAGACTCATTTTCCCCTCAGTTCTGACTGATGCACAACCGACCGGCGAAGTTCTCTTGAGACATTTGTTGCCTTTTGAAGCTGCTTGAGTAAAAGGAGGGTTTTGTAGGGTAGGCTCATGCCAGAAGCAACATCTGCAGCGAAAATGGGAGGTCCTGCCTTGTCAGAGTTTGATATAGGCCTCAGTGACCGCCTTAGACTCCAAATAATACAGCAATCTGTTTTTACAGGTTTTTGGGACTGAAGACTGCCCTCCCACATCCACTGTCAACATCCTATTTTAGTTGATATACTTCAAACATTTTGTTACTCCGTATAGGCCAATTTTTCTCTTATACTGAGTTTTTTTTGTATGAAGTTTCCAGATAACTAGGCCCTTGCTTTGATATGCAAGCTGTCATTTGATTGACATTAATCAAACTACAACCTCTAGATGTGTGTGTGATACGGGTGCATATTTCTACAGTGGGTACCTGTAGCTCAGTGTCAATTTGACATTTACATTTTAATCATCTTATCCAGAGCGCCTTACAGGGCACATCGGCAGATTTTTCACCTAGTCGGCTCGGGGTTCGAACCAGCTACCATTCGGTTACTGGCACCACGCTCTTAACCACTAGGCTACCTGCTGAGAGAGACGGGGTTGTGGTCCTTACTGCTCTTTGTTAGGAATTCCTCAGAGTTCTCCGTTGAAGAGATGAGCGTCTCAAATGTGGGCCTGATCACTGCGTCAGTATTACAGGGTTAAATGGGTCCACAGGGTTAACTGGGGGTTTCTGGCACTGTCAGAACTGTTAGCGGTGCTGCAGAGACCAGTTTGGAGGAGGCACTGATGTAGCTAGGTAGAGGCTAACCAGCTTTGACAGCTCTGAAAACAAGTGGGCCAGTAAGGTGGCGAGGCTACGTTCTGCTACTGTATCATCCGCTGGAGGGGGGGGGGGGGGTATTCATCTGATACCCACAAACAGACTCCGCTCACTTAAGCGTTTTCCACATCAGCGAGCCGAAAAAAGAGACGCCATGTTTTAGGTTTCCATCCTCACAGTTGTGCCTGACAGAGAAACTATTTAGCAGTTCTTATGTCTGAACCGAAGCCCACACTCAAACCAGACGCCCCTTAGAGGGGTATCAGGACTGGTTAGATGAACAGGACGAAGATGCGTAGTGTTGATTTGCCACCTACTGAGATTAAATAAGAAACTAACGCATTGCTCTAAATCTCAACTGATATTTTATCAATAGATTGTAACCATGTGCCGAATAAAGGCTTGTTCTATAACCATCTCATTGTTTTAAATCAAAGTTTCAGGTCGAAAACTGTGTCCAGGTGACTGGCGGATATAAAAAGAGTTGCCATTTCCCCTGCAAGTTACACTCTTAACAACCCAGTCAGAAATCACAAAGTGTCTTCACTTTCCCCAAATGAAATCCAAACGGCCGTGGCTGGTCACGAGTGAGCAGTGTCTCGGTTGAAAGCCTGTCAGGAATGTTCCCTCCCTGGGATGTGACTCGTACTGCCTTGACGGTAGAGTCTTAATGGCTCCCAGACTGGCCCCGTGTTTGAGTCCAAGGCTCTGTGGAGGCTGGGCCTGTTTAACCAGCAGTAAACTGCTATGTCTTGGGCTATCTGATATGATGAAGTAGATCATATCCAGGGGGCCGATCAGGTCACTGTGATCAGATCCTGAGGTGGATGCTTCTCGGCTTCACGAAGGTGACTGCATGCAAGAGTAACGTCAAACTTAGCCTAGACATTATAGACACTCGTTTGATAGGAAGTCTACAAATAGCAGGTATTGGCCTATTCATTGCCTAGAGAATAAATATTTCCCAGAAAGCTCCTTTGTAAAGATCAGGCATCACTGCTTGGTCAGCCTTCCATTGTTGCGCCAACATATTATGAGCCCGCAACCCAATTGGCTGAAGTCCATGTCAGTTTAGCACTTTAGAACATTGCTTAAGAAGTAACCAGGCCCATAAGTCGTCAAATTAATCACTTACCGAGGGCTAATGAAATGCCCAGGCAATTTTCAACTGTGATTCCTGCAGGCTATATCAATGTGAGTCTATGTTGACCAAGAGTTCACAGAGTTAAATCTGCCTCTCCTCTGCCCACATCACTCCTACCAGAGTGAGCGGGAGGCTTTGAAGAACCTGTAGTCAATGAGGTAGTGGTGCCATTAAAGTTGATTACCAGGTTTCGAAAATGACTTGCTTTGAGGTCAATGAGAGGTCAATGAGGTCAATGAGCCAAGCTGAGAAGGCTAGTTGGATCACATCTTGTCTTCTGATGTAAAAATCACTTTTTAACCGTGCTGTTTGGCCAGCCAGACTCTATATCAGGGGGCGGCTGATGTAATTGCTACGCAGAAGCGCACGGAGTAGTAGCCGTGAAGTGTCAAACCGCCAGCCTAATGCTGCTGATGTATGACCACGGTTAGACGGTGGTTTATGCGGCGCCGTGTTGTGCCGCGTCTTTGGGATGACGTAGAAATAGAGCAAAGCGGATTAGGATGCCTAAAAAGACGAAGGGTTGGAATTACCGGTCGTGAACTTCATCGCGGTGCGCTCCCCATTTCAAGCAAAGTGTCATTGATGTTGTCGATTTCAAATTGTACAGGACCATAAGTATGTGTGTCAAAACTGTCTTCTATTGATTGGGATTGAAATGGATTCCCACCTAGTGTGGAGACAGACACACTTCCACAACTTGAGCTCTTGTTTTTGTTGTTGTTGACAACTTTAATCCATTCAACAATGTGTCTCGTATTCTGATTCTGCTATTTTCAAAACGGAACTCTTTTTCAAACAGGGACACTCAGGCAGTTTATGTAACGTAGTCGGCTCATTGGCATTCAGCTTGGAATAGCACCCTGGCAGACACCTATTCACCTGGGAGCATGTTCTGGGCATGGAAGTTGAGACAAAGGAGGATATAGCCTACATTATAAGTTGAAATTCTTAGGCTACAGTATCATATTAACATGACAATGTTATGATGAAGCAGACTTGCAGCAAATGTCTCTAAGTTTGTTTGTTTGGCTCACATTCCTGTGAACACCTCTCCAAACAGATGCAGTATCCTGTCATGGAGGTGAGTGGTTGTGGTGGGCTAGGTCAGGGGCAGAGCCAGGGGCCGGGCAGGGGGTCCTCTGGGATTACATGGCTAATCTGAGGACAGACGAGGGACACCTGTGCCCCCACATAATTCAGACTGGAGGATTATGGGAGCCACACTGCGCTAATGAGGGGAGGACGCTTGACTGGGCTTGGCAAGGACACACAGACAGACTGGGTTACTGGAGGGAGGGCCAGAGTGGAGGGAACTCCCGAGGGAGGGACAGCGAAGTGCCGCCTGATGGCTCTGGCTGTCATCCACACTATTATGACCCGACTGTTGCAGCCACGTGTGTCTGACCGTCTGAGAGAGCACGGCACGCACCGTCAACCCCTGAATGTTGAGCAACTCTTAGATTATTGTGACTACGTCAACCCGTCGATAGCGGAATTGACTTTCTACAGAATCAAAGTGCATGTTGTGGTCTAGAGACTGTTCAGTCAAAAAGCCAACAGAGATGCGAGCCGATCGCTTTGAATGTTCTATTATGCAACAGAATGGAATTTGATTAGCGGGCGTCGTGTCATCAGCGTTCTCCTCTCTTGTGGGTTTAGCTCCTCGCACTGCCTGGCCGTGTGTGCACAGCACGGCGCTGATCCAACCCACTCTGCCTTCGCCTCGGCTGGGAAAGCCATCTCATGTCGGCCCTGGCCCGGAGAAAAGCAGACTGGATACGCGGCTCAGGAAACGCTGAGGAAATAGAGTCATGTGAGAAAGCCAAGCGGAGAGGCCTGGCTGGCTGGCTGAAGAGGAGCCCACTCCAGTCCCAGATTCAGTGCTGTGTGTGCGTCTGTGCGACAGCTGAACAAAGAGCGCAGCCATCTCGCCAAACCATGCAGATCAGAAAAGCCTCAAGTACGCTCTCCTAGTCTGTACTATTCCACAGCTATACTACAGCTGTATTACAAAATACTACTGGTATACTACAACTATACTACAGGTCCCTGGATCTTCCTGACACTATTGCATGCAGTGGATGTGGGCCTGGATCTCATGGTTGGACTGTAGGCGGGTAGGACGGCCCAGCAGTCCAGAAGATCATCTGACAGGTCCTGGATCAGTGACAGGAGGGCAGGAGGAGAGAGGAGCATGCACTATCCCTCATTGTAGTTAGACAGTCCCCTGGGTCTTATCAATCGAGGCAAAGGAATGATCTGAGGGGACACGGGCGGGGAGAGTTGCTGCATTGCAGACACTTTTTGTATCTTCTCAGTCATTTGTTGTCCGTGTAAAAAGTTCATCTGAGCGTCTAAATGACTCGTACTACGCCCGGCTAACTATGCTTTGAAGCATTTTTGGAAGTTATATTAAGGGTTAGATTGTCTTGATATAACAAATAAATATATGTGTTGAATGTTGCATGGCCAGTTAATTAGTTCCATTACCGAACAGGTGTTTTTATTTATTACTTTTGACATATTTGCATGACTCGCGGGTGTTTTTCTAGAGGGGAACTCAGAGCTGGCAATCTGGTGTAGACTGAGGATGTCACTGTCCTCTTGAAGACGAGGTTAATGATTCCTGTCAGAAATAGACAGACACTGTTGAACTTCCTTCTGGGCCTCAGTCATTTTCCCTTGATTTACCAGTGTGTTCAGAAAGGTTGCGATCAGAGTTCCCAAGTTGGCTCTTTTATAGACTAATCACATGGCTATGTAAGAAGTTGGCACAAATGAGTTGGCTGTTGGCATACTGCTTTTATCCAACGCCCTGTTTCAGATTTTTCACCTTTGAAAAGCTTGACTCACTCTTCCAAGCCGAGAAATGAATTAGCCTAATTGACGGAGCCTATCTCAAAGTGAAGACATAGCCCATGTTCGGTGAAGGTTCTCCGCTGGTCTGTGACAACAGCGAATGAAGCAAAAAAATTCAATAAATCGTGTTTTTTTTGTTGTTGTAGCTGTCGGAGGCAATTTCCCTTGGACCTCGAGGGAGGTGGTGGAGGGAGGTGGAAGGTTTGAGCCAAGTGCCGCCTGTCTGTCTGCCTGTCTGTCTGCCTGGCCTGTATGAGTCATGTAATGGGAGGTTGGCGCAGAGCTCCTGCTCGGTCCCCTGTGTCTGTAGTCTGTATGGCACACTGAGTTTAAATCAATATCTGGGCTGTTTATTTAAAGGTGATGGGGTCGTTAGTCAATGGAGGTCCTCATTCGCGGTGCACGGAGGGGACTGTATTTCCCGTCCAAACACAGAGAATGTGTATTTCGCGAAGGTTGTCCACATCGTGTGTTTTATGTGCCACGCGGGACAGGGTTGCTGGATATCCATCACATTTCTAGTTGTTAGCCAGGAGTTCAAAAGGAGAATGTCCTTCACCAATAGGCTCCTATTCTCAGCGGTGGATTTCCCAATTCGGTAGTATGAAGTAGGTCTTCACAGACCCGTATGTTTTCACGAGGCTGAATGTGACCTTGGATTGGATTTATCTTCCTCAGAGAGGACACATTCACACCAAATGTGGCTTGCTACTACTGAACGGGCCATGCATGCCTAGATGTTAGCGAACATGTCAGACCCTTTTAGAAGCTGGAGAGGAAGACCAGCCTTGTTTACAGTGTACAGAAAATACCTCAGGTCATCAACCAGGAAGGCCAAGAGATGACACGTTTCGTTCTGCCCAATGAGCTAGCTCTGCCTTTCAGTTTGTTCAAGACTATTTCTTTTACTTGTGCATTGGGATTGTGTTGACTACGGTAGGCTGCTTTAAAACACCGGGAGCCAATTAAAAGAGTAGTGCAATGACATCCCTGTTGGGCATATTTTATTTTGACTATAAAGTTCACGTCAAAGTTTATTGGCCAATATTTTGTCCGTAAATGTCTAGGTCGTACATAACACTACGACCTATGTGTGTCCCACTGCTCATAAAACAACCATTAGTGTTGTTTCTATCTCAATAGCTAGGCTATTTAGGCATGCAATGCCTAAATAGGGGCCTAACATATTAGCAAGTGCTATTGCAGTCTGTTCTCCACAAGCCACTTCAGTTGGCCCACAAATTGAGCATGTTACTGAACTGAGGATGGTCATCCATGTTGTAGGTGAGAGAGGGGGTCAAGTGGAGTTGCGAGGCTGTTCCTCTCCTCTCACCAGTCAACGACACCCCATCCATACACGCACACTTTCTCCCGTAGCCTCCGATGAGGGAAACCCGAACCGGGCGCTATGAGAGCATGTCACAGCTCATTATGGGGAAGGGTGTGGGGGGTATAAAGGTGCTAGAAGTGGCCTCTGCTTGAGTTGGAGCGTCACCAAGGACAGGAAGCTAGCCCACAGGGCCGAGCGTGCAGCACTGAGTCAGCCAGCCAGCAGTCTGCACTACTGCACCTACGTCAGTGACACTGCCACAAATCCATCTGTCCCGGGGGCCAAGGGCTACTGCCGGGCTCCAAACATAACAAGGCAGCAGGAAGGAGGAATTAACTTTCATTAATTGTTTCGCCTCCCTAATTCGAGCATGTCATCTGATTGATGTATAGGGGTTGTGTTTCAGTGGCTCTGTGTGTTTAATGCGCTGGCCACTGCTTGCGGGTGTATGTCACTTTATTGTGACGGGCTGCTCAGGTCTAGTGTTCCCTTTTAATGTGCTTAGGGAAAGAAAGGGGGGTAGCTACTAGCTAGCAATGTTAGCAGTCAGGTTCCTGGCCAGACAGTCGATGGAGCTCAGTTGCCTCCAATTCCCTCCAGTCAGCAGGCTGCTTGTCTCAGTGCTCCTACTGAATACTAATGTAATGTTCTGTTCGCGCAGTGGTGGGAGACAGTGAGGGCATGGCAAGCTAGTAGGCAGACGAGTGCTTGTGTTGTATCCTCACATGGCCTTTCCCCCAGCAGCCATCACCATGAAAAAAAAATACTAGTCTACTGTAGAACTCTATAGTATCCCTCGATCATGTGTAGTACTGACTATATCATTTTGTAAATACTGTAGAATACTGTACTACACACTGTATTGATATGCTATTCCCCTCCCCCATGTCCCAATTACTGCCACCCATGAGTGAGAAACCTACATGCCAAGTATAGACCGTATATTGGGTTCCCTACAGGTTATAGAAAAGAGCAGAAGTCCTGAACCTAGCTATTCAGACCACAGTCCTACCTACTTACAGGTTATAGAAAATAGCAGAAGTCCTGAACCTAGTTGTTCAGACCCCAGTCCTACCTACTTACAGGTTATAGAAAAGAGCAGAAGCCCTGAACCTAGCTGTTCAGACCCCAGTCCTACCTACTTACAGGTTATAGAAAAGAGCAGAAGTCCTGAACCTAGCTGTTCAGACCACAGTCCTACCTACTTACAGGTTATAGAAAATAGCAGAAGTCCTGAACCTAGCTGTTCAGACCCCAGTCCTACCTTCTTACAGGTTATAGAAAAGAGCAGAAGTCATGAACCCAGCTGTTCAGACCCCAGTCCTACCTACTTACAGTTAATAGAAAATAGCAGAAGTCCTGAACCTAGCTGTTCAGACCCCAATCCTACCTACTTACAGGTTATAGAAAAGAGCAGAAGTCCTGAACCTAGCTGTTCAGACCCCAGTCCTACCTACTTACAGGTTATAGAAAATAGCAGAAGTCCTGAACCTAGCTGTTCAGACCCCAGTCCTACCTACTTACAGTTTATAGAAAAGAGCAGAAGTCCTGAACCTAGCTGTTCAGACCCCAGTCCTACCTACTTACAGGTTATAGAAAAGAGCAGAAGTCCTGAACCTAGCTGTTCAGACCCCAGTCCTACCTACTTACAGGTTATAGAAAAGAGCAGAAGCCCTGAATCTAGCTGTTCAGACCCCAGTCCTACCTACTTACAGGTTATAGAAAAGAGCAGAAGTCCTGAACCTAGCTGTTCAGACCCCAGTCAAACCTACTTACAGGTTATAGAAAAGAGCAGAAGCCCCGAACCTAGCTGTTCAGACCCCAGTCCTACCTACTTACAGGTTATAGAAAAGAGCAGAAGCCCTGAACCTAGCTGTTCAGACCCCAGTCCTACCTACTTACAGGTTATAGAAAAGAGCAGAAGCCCTGAACCTAGCTGTTCAGACCCCAGTCCTACCTACTTACAGGTTATAGAAAAGAGCAGAAGCCCTGAATCTAGCTGTTCAGACCCCAGTCCTACCTACTTACCGGTTATAGAAAAGAGCAGAAGTCCTGAACCTAGCTGTTCAGACCCCAGTCCTTCCTACTTACAGGTTATAGAAAAGAGCAGAAGCCCTGAACCTAGCTGTTCAGACCCCAGTCCTACCTACTTACAGGTTATAGAAAAGAGCAGAAGTCCTGAACCCAGCTGTTCAGACCCCAGTCCTACCTACTTACAGGTTATAGAAAAGAGCAGAAGTCCTGAACCTAGCTGTTCAGACCCCAGTCCTACCTACTTACAGGTTATAGAAAAGAGCAGAAGCCCTGAACCTAGCTGTTCAGACCCCAGTCCTACCTACTTACAGGTTATAGAAAAGAGCAGAAGCCCTGAACCCAGCTGTTCAGACCCCAGTCCTACCTACTTACAGGTTATAGAAAAGAGCAGAAGTCCTGAACCTAGCTGTTCAGACCCCAGTCCTACCTACTTACAGGTTATAGAAAGAGCAGAAGCCCTGAACCCAGCTGTTCAGACCCCAGTCCTACCTACTTACAGGTTATAGAAAAGAGTAGAAGTCCTGAACCTAGCTGTTCAGACCCCAGTCCTACCTACTTACAGGTTATAGAAAAGAGCAGAAGTCCTGAACCTAGCTGTTCAGACCCCAGTCCTACCTACTTACAGGTTATAGAAAAGAGCAGAAGCCCCGAACCTAGCTGTTCAGACCCCAGTCCTACCTACTTACAGGTTATAGAAAAGAGCAGAAGTCCTGAACCCAGCTGTTCAGACCCCAGTCCTACCTACTTACAGGTTATAGAAAAGAGCAGAAGCCCTGAACCTAGCTGTTCAGACCCCAGTCCTACCTACTTACAGGTTATAGAAAAGAGCAGAAGCCCTGAACCTAGCTGTTCAGACCCCAGTCCTACCTACTTACAGGTTATAGAAAAGAGCAGAAGCCCTGAACCTAGCTGTTCAGACCCCAGTCCTACCTACTTACAGGTTATAGAAAAGAGCAGAAGCCCTGAACCTAGCTGTTCAGACCCCAGTCCTACCTACTTACAGGTTATAGAAAAGAGCAGAAGTCCTGAACCTAGCTGTTCAGACCCCAGTCCTACCTACTTACAGGTTATAGAAAAGAGCAGAAGCCCTGAACCTAGCTGTTCAGACCCCAGTCCTACCTACTTACAGGTTATAGAAAAGAGCAGAAGCCCTGAACCTAGCTGTTCAGACCCCAGTCCTACCTACTTACAGGTTATAGAAAAGAGCAGAAGTCCTGAACCCAGCTGTTCAGACCCCAGTCCTACCTACTTACAGGTTATAGAAAAGAGCAGAAGTCCTGAACCTAGCTGTTCAGACCCCAGTCCTACCTACTTACAGGTTATAGAAAAGAGCAGAAGCCCTGAACCTAGCTGTTCAGACCCCAGTCCTACCTACTTACAGGTTATAGAAAAGAGCAGAAGCCCTGAACCCAGCTGTTCAGACCCCAGTCCTACCTACTTACAGGTTATAGAAAAGAGCAGAAGTCCTGAACCTAGCTGTTCAGACCCCAGTCCTACCTACTTACAGGTTATAGAAAGAGCAGAAGCCCTGAACCCAGCTGTTCAGACCCCAGTCCTACCTACTTACAGGTTATAGAAAAGAGCAGAAGTCCTGAACCTAGCTGTTCAGACCCCAGTCCTACCTACTTACAGGTTATAGAAAAGAGCAGAAGTCCTGAACCTTGCTGTTCAGACCCCAGTCCTACCTACTTACAGGTTATAGAAAAGAGCAGAAGCCCCGAACCTAGCTGTTCAGACCCCAGTCCTACCTACTTACAGGTTATAGAAAAGAGCAGAAGCCCCGAACCGAGCTGTTCAGACCCCAGTCCTACCTACTTACAGGTTATAGAAAAGAGCAGAAGCCCTGAACCTAGCTGTTCAGACCCCAGTCCTACCTACTTACAGGTTATAGAAAAGAGCAGAATCCCTGAACCTAGCTGTTCAGACCCCAGTCCTACCTACTTACAGGTTATAGAAAAGAGCAGAAGCCCTGAACCTAGCTGTTCAGACCCCAGTCCTACCTACTTACAGGTTATAGAAAAGAGCAGAAGCCCTGAGCCCAGCTGTTCAGACCCCAGTCCTACCTACTTACAGGTTATAGAAAAGAGCAGAAGTCCTGAACCTAGCTGTTCAGACCCCAGTCCTACCTACTTACAGGTTATAGAAAAGAGCAGAAGCCCTGAACCTAGCTGTTCAGACCCCAGTCCTACCTACTTACAGGTTATAGAAAAGAGCAGAAGTCCTGAACCTAGCTGTTCAGACCCCAGTCCTACCTACTTACAGGTTATAGAAAAGAGCAGAAGCCCTGAACCTAGCTGTTCAGACCCCAGTCCTACCTACTTACAGGTTATAGAAAAGAGCAGAAGCCCTGAACCCAGCTGTTCAGACCCCAGTCCTACCTACTTACAGGTTATAGAAAGAGCAGAAGCCCTGAACCCAGCTGTTCAGACCCCAGTCCTACCTACTTACAGGTTATAGAAAAGAGTAGAAGTCCTGAACCTAGCTGTTCAGACCCCAGTCCTACCTACTTACAGGTTATAGAAAAGAGCAGAAGTCCTGAACCTAGCTGTTCAGACCCCAGTCCTACCTACTTACAGGTTATAGAAAAGAGCAGAAGCCCCGAACCTAGCTGTTCAGACCCCAGTCCTACCTACTTACAGGTTATAGAAAATAGCAGAAGTCCTGAACCTAGCTGTTCAGACCCCAGTCCTACCTACTTACAGGTTATAGAAAAGAGCAGAAGTCCTGAACCTAGCTGTTCAGACCCCAGTCCTACCTACTTACAGGTTATAGAAAAGAGCAGAAGCCCTGAACCTAGCTGTTCAGACCCCAGTCCTACCTACTTACAGGTTATGGACAATTTGCTCTTTTAGTGTTTGTCCAGTACATTTCCTCGAGGACAAAGCCCAAACAAGGTAACACAAGCTAATTAAAAAAAAGATAATAAAACAAAAGATAATAAAACAAAAACACTACAGTGAATACTACAGTATACTACACACATATCTGCAAATACACTATGGTAAATACTACGGTATTATTCAGTGTAGTGTTTTTGCACATGAAGCCCACACGATTGACAGTCATTGGAATTTTGCGCAGGTCCCAAATAGCACAATATTCCCTATAAAGTACACGATTTTTGACCAGACAATATCTTCCTCGGTCACTGGTTCCCTACAGTAAAAGTTAAGCCTGTATGGCAAATTGATCTCGTGTTATGCATGGTCATTTCCATCCGGTTGTATTCATTTTGGGAAGGATGTTGAACACTGGCCTATCCCTTTATGTCTTCGGTTGTTGAATAAGAGAATTGCATTATTTATTTTTTTCACCAGGCAACACTTGGCATGTCATCACCTTCCTTCCCAACCCTGATGCTTGCTGTGTCTCTCAGGCCCTTCCACACACATATTGCTTAGACTGAGACACGGGGTTACTCTCCGTCTCCCGACTGTATCCTGGTTTCACTCGGTCATGGAAAACGACAAGGTCCCAGGATATTCTCCATCCGTCTTCCAGTCGCTCTCGTCGCCATGCGACTCTGGAAAATTCTGTGACGGAAAAATATAGGGCCCGGACCCAGTGCTGAACACACATTGATAGATGATCGTGCCAATTAAAACGGAGAAAAAATAACCCGAAACTGTACACTGTAAAATTGTCAATTTTTTTTCTTCCTTAAGCAGTGGAAAACATTCACTCTGCACCACTGGTAGCCTGTGTTTATAACCGAGACATGTCCAACAGTCATAGTGGGCTATTCCACAGTAACAGAATGAGGCAGACACTCAAAACTTTTAAATGTATGTCAAACAAAACATAAACCAATGATTGCAAAGTAAACAAGCCGTACAACTCTATGCATAGTGTTGTACGGTTTGTTTAACATTGCAATCATTGGTTATTGTTTGACATATATTTGAAAGTGAAAAGCCTTAGCATCGTTCTGTTACTGTGGAATTGCCCATTCATTTTTGGGTTGTGTTTCACAACACAGACCGACAATCACTCAAACGAAACGAAACATGTTCTACCAAATCTAGGTTATTTGTTTAAAGTGTAGTTTTCATCTCGAAAGAATAGGTTGTAGCCTAACCCATTTATATAAAATGTGTTGTTTCTGAGTATTTGGAAATGTTACGGTCACGTGTGTTTTGTGTGCGTCAGTGAGTGTACGTGTGCTGCCCCGTGAATTTGGGTGGGTGGTGCGATTTGAGCACCAGCTAATTGTTTCAGTCTTTTCGAATGCACTTGTGGGTAGGGTATAGTCGGGGCCGGGGCCAAAACGAGACGACTGCAGTCTTCGGGGGGAACGTTACATGAAGCAGATGTTATTTGAAAGTAGGGCGAGCGAACGGAAAAAGAAAGGCGTTGTGCAATGGATGATGGAGGTCTTGTTTTTACACATGTAGCAGTTTAACACACACACACACACACACACACACACACACACACACACACACACACACACACACACACACACACACACACACACACACACACACACACACACACACACACACACACTTTACACATGTAACCAACACATGGGTGTTGAATAGTAAGCCTCTGATACAACACATTACTGTCTGCTGCAAGTCACTTTCAAATCCTCCTAACGAAGTAGCTTTTTGTTTGAGATCCCAATTACCAAACAAGACGAAGTAGAAAGTTGTCTTAGTGGCTAAACAATTCGGTTGGATGTTTACAGTTTGTTTTAGTGAGTGGTTTAGCTACAGTAACGTTAGCTAAATCTAAGATGACATACTGCATGTGAGACAACCATATCCGATTGCAGAGGACCCATTTCAACGCCAAAAAGGAGTTTGAATTTCTGTCAATGAGGACGTAACACTGGGTAGACTAATCCAACCACTCCCGTACTGCCTCCCACCCCTATCTTACTCTGTCAGTATGTGATCCTGCCGGTTGCATGTATAAAATGCAATCCCACAGAATGATGACACACGCAGCTCCAAACACTCATGGTGCTGTGCCTTGGGGATTAAGTGGTGCTTCATGCTGCTTGTTGTAACAGAGGGGTGAAGAGAGGCTTGTCACACACACACAGAGAGAGAGAGAGAGAGAGAGAGAGAGAGAGAGAGAGAGAGAGAGAGAGAGAGAGAGAGAGAACTACTACTAGCTCTACAGACTACAGACAGGGGTTATATTTGGTTATCCTCCCCTAGCCCCAGAGTCAGACTCCTTAGTAGGGGGAGACACTCTGTCCTCGCCCTGTCACCCCTTAACCATAGGGCTCTGGTCAAAAGTAGTGCACTATACATGGAATAGGGTGCCACTTGGGACGCAGGTCTGACAGTTGCATCTGGCATTTTGGGTGGGCGTTTCGTACATTTTATAATTGCGATGTTTCTCTGTTTCTCTTTCAGAACTCGATGAACCTTCCTCCAGACAAAGCGCGACTATTGCGGCAGTACGACAACGAGAAGAAGTGGGAACTCATCTGTGATCAGGTGGGATGTTGTTTACTCACCTTCATTAACCTGTTCACAATGTCCTAGTTTAGAATCTAATGTCCGGTGTGTCAGTCAGGGACGGACTTGAACCAGAAATCAACATTTCAAACATACCGGCCCATTTTTTTCCCCGAGGGAGGGAGGCCCCCACACAGGCCCATTTTATTCCCCTTGATCCCCATTATTAGCTAAATAATTATAATTTTGTGCAACAAGCCTCAATTTGACCGGCACACGTGGCTAAAGATGGACCAGCCCATCTGGCAGTATGGCCGGTCCATTTCTGACTCAAGTCACTAGTCTAAACAACTGAGAGGGCACTCTGTGTGTGTTGATCCCTTTACCCATGTACCATTGGTCTCCCACTGCTCCCATTGTCCAGTAGGGACCTCGGTCCCCCAAGTCCTCACCTAGCTGGTCAAGTTGGTGAGGTGGCCCTGCTGGGGTGCAGATGATTCTGTAGAAAGCAGTACATTCACTCTCTCCAGTGAGTGGAGGGAAGAATGACAGGGGTTTCCCGGTGTGTTCAGCAGCCCGAGTAGGGCTCTGGTCAGAAGTAGTGCACTATATAGGGAATAGGGTGCCATTTGGGATGCAACCAGTGTGATTTCTGCTTCCCTGAGCAGAGTGAAAAGATGAGAGGGAGAGAGGGACCACCAAGCACTCGCTCAGGCTAAGGATACCATTGATATACAGCCTCCCTGAACACAATAGACAGAGTGGGGAAGTGGGCAGAATATGCTATTTGCTGCCTGGTCGTTTAAATGTGTTTAGACGTTTTTGAATTGTGACCAGAGTTAATATTCCTGTCAGTGTCACACATCAAGTGATGGGAAGTCATCGGGCATTTCTCAATGGCTCCATATTCCCTGGTTAGTGTACTATGTTTGTCCCTGTACCATAGGGTTCTGGTCAAAACTAGTGTACTACAGGGGAGAGTGGGGTAAGTTGTGCCATTTTTTTTACACGCCGTATCACTCTGTCAAGGAAAATATAGTATTCTTTCTAACAAAGATTTCTTCATATATTTCAGGATGCTGTGTATCCCTAGAAATATTCAGAGTTCATGTTAACATTACAGTTTTGAAAACATAACTTGTAGAAAAACAGTGGTCTCCCCGGGTATGGCGTAAGTTGAGCCGCGGGACGGTAAGTTAAGCGGCTACAAGTTTCTGTACTGAATGGAATATTACCACTACCTTTTTAAATCATGTCTATCTTTATTTCCCAAACACATTTCAACACGATTGCACAATCTCTTTTTTTTTTTTGTCTTTTAAGCATTTTAAGCATCTTTTTTTTTAGCACTTTTAACATAGGCCAGGCTCTGTTGTTACCTCATATCCCAGCGATAATGCCTTGCATTACGCCTCTGAAGAAAACACTTCAATTTGCTCAACTTGCCATTGTCTCAACGATTGGCTTAATTTACCCCATGGTTATTGGTTCAACTTACTCCAAGGCAAACATTTTGACTATATTAGCCCACACAGCTACAAGGATGCACTTTCATGTTAGGTTTAGGACCTCATATTGAAGCTTATACTGATGTATAGTACAATCTTAAAATGATCTACTTTGGTTTAGATACAAGCAGCATGAAACCTCTAACACAATAAATTAACGTGACATTTTTTTTTTTTTTTTTTTTTTTACCTAACTTGCTTACCACTTTTATCCATGTGTTTTCTTCCTTCACAGACTCAATGAAATGTTATATTTTTTGGTCAAATGGTTTATTTTGTTGTATGGTTTCATAGAAACAAGGGTGGCTCAATTTAGCCCTTTGGCTCAACTTAACCCACTCTCCCCTATAGGGAACAGGTTTTTATTCAGGACACAGATTCAGAATGACTCTCCTCCTTGTGAAGAGTGATCGGTCAGCTGTTTAAAGATCGCCTGATGGAATTCTGTCCTGGGGAAAGTTTTGGAAGTGAGAAGCGAGGCGGGCATCCAACATTTTGTTCGCTGTTTGCGGAAACAAAGTTGGGTCATATTGCTAAAAATAGACTTCTGCATGTTCATGTTTGCCGTCAGAATAACTAACCCGTGTGAAAGCCGAGTTGTGTGGATAAAATGTTTTCCATGTCATATTACAACAACAGCTCATTTCGTTGTGTAACCATTGCAACTGCGATGTTCGGAGGGGTAGCCAGAGAAACAAGGCCGACAGGTACATTCAGGGGGGTTGAAATATTCAACCTTTGTTAGGGCAATTAAGATGGATAAAATATTAAAGATGCTCTTCTCACAACGAAAAAACAAGGAAAGGAGATTATTCTAAAGTATGCCTGCAGGAAGAACATGATGCGTTGACCAATGTCCAATTATCCTCATCAGAGACTTTATCATGTAATGCCTAATGAGCCTTTCTTTGACCCACAGTAGACCTCTCTCAGCTACTTCATGGCTTCATCCCAAATGGCACCCTATTCCCGATAATGCACTACTTAAGTGCACTATATAGGGAATAGGGTGCCATTTGGGACATCCTGTCTGGCTCCTCCGATTGTCAATGCCACGTGGGTGGAATGTTGAGACTGGTATGTTGAGCAATGGTTTTGAGAGTTATTTTAATGGTGCTTCCAGCTTCAGCCTTTAGATAGGGAAAGCCATTGAAGTGCTGTCTCTCTGGAAATATCTCTGCCTCTCAACTCGTTCATCCAGCAACAGAGAAGAGAGAGGCTTGCTTACTTTGGGCTCCCGAGTGGCGCAGCGGGCTAGGGCACTGCATCTCAGTGCTAGAGGCGTCACTACAGACCCTTCGTTCGATTCCAGGCTGTATCACAACCTGCCGTGATTGGGAGTCCCACGTGCACAATTGGCCCAGCGTCGTCCGGGTTTGGGCGGGTTAGGCCGCCATTGTAGATAAGAATTTGTTCTTAACTGACTTGCCTGGTTAAATAAAACATAAACTTCTCCATTAATAGTGGAATTGTAATGATTTAATAGATCCTCTGCCTGCCTGCCCAGTATTGTTGTATGTTCTCTCTCCCTTTGAACTCGGGGGAGACTCCTCTCCGCCACTCCGCACTGCAGCAGGATTTGAACTCGGGGCTTCACATGGCAGCTCAGTTCTAATTACCAGGAAGTCACTCCTCCTCTTTATCTAGTGGCTATACAGCACACACAGGATATTACAAACACAGCTGGCACTGCACCCGATTAACCCCCGACCCCCCCCCGTCTCCCCGTCTCCCAGCAGTATCCCGCTCGGGCCCCATGCTGCAGGTGCAGAGGAGATGAGGAGGGAGTCTACTATTACTACAGCTTCGATGGAATCCAGATCACGATCCTCCTCCCACAGATGGCTGTCATAGACCATGCGGGAACTCTTTTATATGTTTCCCTATAAATCTCATATACTTTCCGTACGCTATGGCCTGCCACATATATCCCCCTGTCCTTTTACCAGCAACATATGCAGCTTGTCTGTCACCAACAACGGGGGGGGGCCATCCCAAAATCGTACACTATTCCCTTTACAGTGCACTACTTTTGACCAGAGCCCTACGGGTGCCATTTGGGAAGCACACCATGCTGTTTTCATTGGAGCAGCAAGTCAAGCTCCCTCTCCTGCATGGAGCTGTCCTCTCTCCTGTTATTGTGACTGAGAGGCAACAGCCCTCACTCGTGCGGTGCTGAATGTAATGGCGAGGCCATCGGCACCATCACACAGCCAGCAATGCGATGATCAAACACCCAGAAAATAAACACAACGCTCAGGCTGCCTCCCAAATGCCATCCTATTACCTATGTAGTGCACTTGATAGGGAATAGGATGCCATTTGAGACAAGGCTACTGATTTACACAATCTGCATGTCTGACCCGGGTTGACATGGCCTAGCGACATGTAGTGAGCTCTGAGCGATGTTATTGGCCGCTGTAACGGTTCTGGTGTGATTTGTGATTCTCATTCCCGTTCGGAGTGATCCAAATCCTCCGCTAATCCCTCTGACGTGAATTTGGAGGACTGTGGGGGAAATTATGGCCTAAAAGCTGCCTACTGCCAGCCCCAGACAGTCGGTCAGGGCAAACAAGGCAGCCAGCCTGCGTCCTGAGCTCTTAGCAGTCACAGATGCACTCTGAACAGCCTTCGAAGGCACCCACCGCATAGACACAAAGCTATGAGAGTCTGATGATTCTGATCTGGGATCTGGAGCTGTGTAGGCTAGTTAATCACCTTTCTGTACTGGCCACTTTGACCATAGTCAGTCCTACAAGCCCTGGTCAAAAGTTGTGCACTGTGAAGGGAATAGGTTGCCATTTGGGATGGAACCCTGTCTGTCACCTACAGACGAGCCGACAAGTAATCATTCGATATCAGGGCAGTGTGGTGTGGTCTGCCTGGGTTTGTTTAATGCCAGTTCATTAAACCTGAGGAGACTGCCTCTCTCTGACACAACAGTCTACCTCTGGCAAGATGGTAGCCAACCTGGTCTCAAACATATTACATATTACTAAAATCCGTGCCACTCCATTTAGTATGATATGTTACTTTACATTAGGTTACATTACATTGGCCAATGTAATAGCGGTCATAAAATATAATACGTATAGTATCCTACGTTTTGATCACACCAGTTTGATTTGATCCATTTAGTATGATATATTACGTTCAACTGCTTTAGTATGATATATTACGTTCAACTACTTTAGTAGGATATAATCCATTCAACTACTTTAGTATTTTATATTACGTTCAACTACTTTAGTATGATATATTACATTCAACTGCTTTAGTATGATATATTACATTCAACTACTTTAGTATGATATATTACGTTCAACTACTTTAGTATGATATATTACGTTCAACTGCTTTAGTATGATATATTACATTCAACTACTTTAGTATGATATATTACGTTCAACTACTTTTTCATGATATATTACATTCAACTACTTTAGTATAATATACTATGTTAGGTTAGGGGTTAAGGTTCGGATTAAAATTTAGTTTAAAGGGTTAGGGGAAGAGTTAGCTAACATGCTAAGTAGTTGCAAAGTTGCTAATGAACTAAAATGCCAAAGTTGTCCGTGATGAGATTCAAACATGCAACCTCCGGGTTGCTAGACCTTTGCTTATACGCCCACACATCCACCTCGACCAACGAGCCTAATTTGACGAGTCTGTGATAGTGGAGCCGCTGTGAGTGATGACCTAGTGGCCTTTTATTAGAGTGCGATATACGCACGGGAAACTGTTGAGTGTGAAAAATCCAGCAGCGTTGTAGGTATTAAACCAAACCGGTGCGTCTGGCACCTACTACCATAACCCGTTCGAAGGCGCTTACATTTTCTGTCTTGCCCATTCACCCTCTGAATGGCACACATACACAATCCATGTCTCAAATGTCTCAAGGCTTAAAAACCCTTCTTTGACCAGTCTCCTCCCCTTCATCTACACTGATTGAAGTGGATTTAACAAGTGACATCAATATGGGATTATAGCTTTCAACTGGATTCACCTGGTTTATGTCGTGGAAAGAGTATGTTTTTAATGTTTTGTCTACTGAGTGTAAATCAACAACAGTGATGTGGTGTAGCCCTCAGGCTTGAGCGGAGTAGTTTGTCACAATCGCCAGTAAACCAAATGACAGTTAAAGCTGTCCCCTTTAACCCTCCACAGTTAGCTGAGTAACTACAGAATGAGGGTGAAAGTCATCTGTGTTTTTGTGTTCTCTCCGTCTCCTCCTCTCTCTCTTCTCTCTCGCTCCCTCTCACAGGAACGATTCCAAGTGAAGAACCCCCCCCACACATACATCCAGAAGCTGAGGGGCTTTCTGGACCCGGCCGCCACCAGGAAGGTAAGAGTGTGGATTCTTCTCGGACAACTGTTCCCCTGCCTCAGCTTCTTCCTTCCCCTCTCAGCTCAACACCACCAGTGTTACATTCATTTGTAGCAAAACATGTTGCAATGTAATAACATATTGTTTTCTTATTGGACAAGTTCACGTAGTCCCTTCCCATTTAGCCCCTTTTGCCTCCGTTTCGTTCCTAGTGAATGTGACCCAGGGTATCCCCACCGTACAGCTGTGTTGCCCTGAGAAGTAGTGGGCCCTGGGAGTGAACATGGCCTTGCGGAGCCATAGCTAACAGGAGCGTTATGATATCGTGCCGGTGGTAGTGTTAGGGGAGGGAAGCAGCCAGTACCGGCTGAGGCTGACTCTCTGGCCAAAGGAGTTGGAGAGGCGAGAAGGTTTTCCAGAGTAAAGTGTCAGTCAGCGTTCAGGCCTCGCCAATAGGAAGAGGCTTGCGGAGGGAGATAGTGCCGCTGTCCCGATGGGATGCGTTCCAAATGTCGCCCGATTCCCTATATAGTGCACTACTTTTGACCAAGGCCCATAGGGTATATAGGGAATTCTATAGGGAGTATGTTGCCATTTGGAACGAGGCCACAAAGTTGTCTCTGTAATAAAAACAAATAAGCGCCGAGCGACTCTGCCAGAGTGACATCAAATTGCTGCAGATAATTAAATTACGCTGACTGACTGGAGGTTTCGGAGCGACATCATATGCTACGGGAGCGTGAAGAGAGCAAGAAAGCAGTTCTAGATCAGCCAATGGATGTGACTTCTGCTACGGAGATAGAATATCTGCCTATGCCCCCCCCCCCCCCCCCCCCCTAGCTGACTAGTGAAGATCTAGGTTGGATTGTTTCGAGTATTCAATTTTTCATAGTTTTGAAGTGTGTTCCTCGTCTCTCCCCGGTCGAAAAAGCAAAGAGAACATGTCATGCATCTTGTATCGCGACACGCCTTGTATTTTGGCACTCCTGCAGCCCTGGCTGCATTATCGATGTCCCTTCTAAGCTTGGGGCGTACGTCTCCCTCAGAGCATCGCCCCGCTCTTAGGGTTGTATCCCAAAATGGCACCCTATTCCCTTTCCAGTGCACTACTTTCGACCAGAGCCCTATGGACCCTGGTCAAAAGTAGAGGACGACAAAGGGAATAGGGGTGCCATTTGGGACGCACCCGTGTCGACTCTCTGATGATACAGAACATGACTGAAGGACTAACGTTCCTCTCTGGAGATGAAGGAGAATAGGAGGATGATGAAGAGCAACACTGGAGAGGAGAAGTGAGGAATAGCGAAGAATAAAGAGAGGAAGGAGGATGGTAGATAACAAGTGCTCATATTGTGGTCAGATGCAAGACTATGAGGAGGAGTGCATTGTGGGATGGGGCAGGGTTAGGCTTACTCCCTAATGGCACCCTAGTCCCTATAGTGCACTACTTTTGACTAGAGCCAAAAGTAGTGCATTATATAGGGAATAGGGTGCTATTTGGGATGTTGGCATGGTGAACGGGAAGATGGCTCCCAGATGACGGGAATGACTGGTCCAGGTTTAACTCTCTCTCAGGGTGTAAACACTTAGCACTGCCATGGCTGAAGGAAGGATTTATTACACACTATCTGCATCCCAAATGGCACCCTTTCCCTATATAGTGGTCTACTTTTGTCCAGGGTCCATAGGGAGTCCCATAGGTCTCTGGTCAACAGTAGTGCACTATATAGGGGATAGGATGCCATTTGTGACGCATTCACTGACTCCAGGGCCTGCATACGTTTAGGCAGCAAGCCCTCCCTGTCTTTGTTTGTCTAACACCGCTGACCAAAGTATAATCTTCCTCCATCTTTATTGAAACCGTTTTTCACGGGCTGGAATCGGGCCTTCAGCGAGAGGCAACAGCGCTTATTAAAACACGTCTCCGTTTTTTCGGCGACGAGCGGTTGGGCTCCTGTGTTTATTTTCACGTCCAAACGTCTGGGCTGTTTATCATATGCCCTGGGAACTATGAGTCGTCAGAGTCTGCTCCCTCCAGAGTTGGGCTTATACCATGCTCCAGCAACAGTCCGCGTGTCCCTCGCAGGAGGACAGCAGCCCGCATTAGAGGGAGTGGGGGAAAGAGACAGAAAGAGAGATGGAAAATGGAGAGAGACGGGGAAAGATAGTGTGTGAGAGAGAGAGAGAGAGAGAGAGAGAGATAGAGAGAGAGAGAAAGAGAGAGAGAGAGAGAGAGAGAGAGAACAGGGGAGAAAGAGAGAAAAGGGGAGAGAGAGATGCAGAAAAAGAGAGTTATGGTTTTACACTCCTGTTCAACCCCCTTTTCTTCAGACTCAAACAATTGCCACTTTGTGCCTCTGTGGAGAGCCGGAGCTGGAGGTCATTGCCGCCTCTTTACATATGCAGGCCCCCGTGCATTCCTCGCAGCCAAAGAGGAAGAGGTTCATTCCAAAAAACTCCCTAAGAATGTATCGGCCATTGATTTGTTTCCAGGATGACCTCTCCGGAGCGTGCACAGTTCTCCACTCATCAGAGCTCTCCACTCTACCTCTTTTCTCCTCTCTCACTCTCTCTTTGCTACCTCTCTCTTCCGCCTGTTTTCTCTGTTCTCTCTCTCTCCTCTCTCTCTTTTCTCTTCCTCCTCTCTCTTTCCCTGCTTTTTTTCTCTCTCTCTCCCTGCTCTCTCGTCTCGTTCCCCCTGCTCTCTCTCGTCTCATTCCCCCTGCCCTCTCTCTCTGTCTCGTCTCATTCCCCCTGCCCTCTCTCTCTCTCGTCTCGTTCCCCCTGCTCTCTCTCTCTCTCATCTCGTTCCCCCTGCTCTGTCTCATCTCGTTCCCCCTGCTCTCTCTCTCTCGTTTCGTTCCCCCTGCTTTCTCTCTCTGTCTCGTCTCGTTCCCCCTGCTCTCTCTCTCGTCTCGTTCCCCCTGCTCTCTCTCTCTCGTCTCGTTCCCCCTGCTCTCTCTCTCTGTCTCGTCTCGTTCCCCCTGCTCTCTCTCTCGTCTCGTTCCCCCTGCTCTCTCTCGTCTCGTTCCCCCTGCTCTGTCTCGTCTCATTCCCCTGCTCTCTCTCTCTGTCTCGTTCCCCCTGCTCTCTCTCTCTGTCTCGTTCCCCCTGCTCTCTCTCTCTGTCTCGTTCCCCCTGCTCTCTCTCTCTGTCTCGTTCCCCCTGCTCTCTCTCGTCTCGTTCCCCCTGCTCTGTCTCATCTCGTTACCCCTGCTCTCTCTCTCGTCTCGTTCCCCCTGCTCTCTCTCTCTGTCTCGTCTCGTTCCCCCTGCTCTCTCTCTCTGTCTCGTCTCGTTCCCCCTGCTCTCTCTCGTCTCGTTCCCCCTGCTCTGTCTCGTCTCATTCCCCCTGCTCTCTCTCTCTCGTTTCGTTCCCCCTGCTCTCTCTCGTCTCGTTCCCCCTGCTCTGTCTCGTCTCATTCCCCCTGCTCTCTCTCTCTCGTCTCGTTCCCCCTGCTCTGTCTCGTCTCATTCCCCCTGCTCTCTCTCTCTCGTCTCGTTCCCCCTGCTCTCTCTCTCTAGTCCCGTTCCCCCTGCTCTCTCTCTCTCGTCCCGTTCCCCCTGCTCTCTCTCTGTCTCGTCTCATTCCCCCTGCTCTGTCTCTCTCGTTTCGTTCCCCCTGCTCTCTCTCGCTGTCTCGTCTCGTTCCCCCTGCTCTGTCTCGTCTCATTCCCCCTGCTCTCTCTCTCTCATCTCGTTCCCCCTGCTCTGTCTCATCTCGTTCCCCCTGCTCTCTCTCTCGTCTCGTTCCCCTTCTCTCTCTCTCTGTCTCGTCTCGTTCCCCCTGCTCTGTCTCGTCTCATTCCCCCTGCTCTCTCTCTCTCGTCTCGTTCCCCCTGCTCTGTCTCGTCTCATTCCCCCTGCTCTCTCTCTCTCGTTTCGTTCCCCCTGCTCTCTCTCTGTCTCGTCTCGTTCCCCCTGCTCTGTCTCGTCTCATTCCCCCTGCTCTCTCTCTCTGTCTCGTCTCGTTCCCCCTGCTCTGTCTCGTCTCATTCCCCCTGCTCTCTCTCTCTCGTTTCGTTCCCCCTGCTCTCTCTCTCTCGTCTCGTTCCCCCTGCTCTCTCTGGATCTGAGCGGCAGCTGGTAGTACTTAGTGAGGAGCGATGTGTGTGTGTACGTGACCGCTGTGTGTGTGTGGGTCAGGGAGTCTGCGCAGTACACCTCACACTCGCTCCGCTTTCCATATAAACACACAAGGGGACTCCTCCCTAATAAAAACTCTGTTTCTCATCTCACATGTGCCAAACACACACCCCAGCTCAGTACTACAGGCCAAGGACCAGAGAAACCCTGCCAATAGGAACATGTCTGTCTGTCTGTCTGTCTGTCTGTCTGTCTGTCTGTCTGTCTGTCTGTCTGTCTGTCTGTCTGTCTGTCTGTCTGTCTGACTGACTGACTGACTGACTGACTGACTGACTGACTGACTGACTGATTGACTGATTGACTGACACTGGGCCCGGCTCTGTTTGTTTGGCACCCTATTCCTTTGCACTATATAGGGAATAGGGTGCTATTTGGGATGCCGCCAGCCATAGACACATCATGGAAAGGGAAGGTTCCAGCCCAGCCAAAAATGGGTTGATATGGAGACTGGGAGCCTCCTCCTCTGTCTCTGTCATTGGTGATGCAATGATTTCACCGTCTGCCATCAGGGAGGCTCTTCTCCTCCACTGAATGAGTAGTGATTCTTCTGGACGTTGATTATGAATGGTGATGGCAAGCCCTGTCGCTCACGCTACTGCTTTTTGGATTCCTCCGCGCAACTTTTGCGCAACAGGCTGCGAGGCGTTTGTTTGTAGTCTCGAGTCTTTTTGTCTGAAAGTGAAAGCAACGAGAGAGAGAGAGAGAGAGAGAGAGAGAGAGAGAGAGAGAGAGAGAGAGAGAGAGAGAGAGAGAGAGAGAGAGAGAACAACCTCCCCACAAACACTTGTGTCACGTTGCATATTCACATGCAGGGCAGGTCATACACTTCAGTCCACCCAGCGTTTGTTCCTGGACATGTAACCACGGGAACAGCACAACGGGACTAGAATGGATATACGCTGTGTGTGTATTTGTGTAAAGGCCCTGACAGCTCAAACACAAGCCAGATCCAATTTAATGAGTCGATTATGGACTCATCCCAAATAGCACATTATTCTCTATATACTGTAGTGCACTACATTTGACCAAAAGTACACTGTATAGGGAATAGAGTGCCATTTGGCATGCTGGCGGTTATATCGCTCCGGAGGAAGGAACTGCTTCTACGCAAAGCAGACATTGGAATGACTACGGTAAAGTCAAGCATTCTATAAGCAGGACTGTCCATTATGTTAACTTTCATGTTTTCTGGCCCTCTGTTGAATGAGAAACGACCGATGATATGGTTGGTGAAATGCCCCAGAAATCACTCAAAGTTCAACCCGACATATTCTATCGGTCTACCGAATACAGAACGGAGTGATGAAATGTTCAAAATGTGTCTTTCTTTAACCCCAGAAATTCAGACGGAGGGTGCAGGAGTCCACGCAGGTCCTGAGAGAACTGGAAATTTCATTAAGGACCAATCACATAGGGTGAGTAATAATTAAGATTAAGTATGTGAATGTGAAGGTCAAGTGCCTGCGTCCCAAATTGGTACCCTATGGGCCCTGGTCAAAAATAGTGCACTAGAAAGGGAGTAGGGTGCCATTTGGGTCGTAACCCAGGTCAGCTGTGGTCGCAACCCAGGTCAGCTGTGGTCGCTACCCAGGTCAGCTGTGGTCGCTACCCAGGTCAGCTGTGGTCGCTACCCAGGTCAGCTGTGGTCGCTACCCAGGTCAGCTGTGGTCGCTACCCAGGTCAGCTGTGGTCGCTACCCAGGTCAGCTGTGGTCGCAACCCAGGTCAGCTGTCGTCGCTACCCAGGTCAGCTGTGGTCGCTACCCAGGTCAGCTGTGGTCGCTACCCAGGTCAGCTGTGGTCGCTGTGGTCGCTACCCAGGTCAGCTGTGGTCGCAACCCAGGTCAGCTGTGGTCGCTACCCAGGTCAGCTGTGGTCGCTACCCAGGTCAGCTGTGGTCGCTACCCAGGTCAGCTGTGGTCGCTACCCAGGTCAGCTGTGGTCGCAACCCAGGTCAGCTGTGGTCGCAACCCAGGTCAGCTGTGGTCGCTACCCAGGTCAGCTGTGGTCGCTACCCAGGTCAGCTGTGGTCGCAACCCAGGTCAGCTGTGGTCGCTACCCAGGTCAGCTGTGGTCGCTACCCAGGTCAGCTGTGGTCGCTGTGGTCGCAACCCAGGTCAGCTGTGGTCGCTACCCAGGTCAGCTGTGGTCGCAACCCAGGTCAGCTGTGGTCGCAACCCAGGTCAGCTGTGGTCGCTGTGGTCACAACCCAGGTCAGCTGTGGTCGCTGTGGCAACCCAGGTCAGCTGTGGTCGCTGTGGTCGCAACCCAGGTCAGCTGTGGTCGCAACCCAGGTCAGCTGTGGTCGCAGGTGGTAATGAGGCCAGGGTGTGTGCTGGGAGCTGGAGGCAGGATAAGGCAGGATAAGGGATGATAAGGGTCAGCAGGAAGCAGTGGGGGTTGATGTGACTGGAGCAAGGTCACTGGTGACACGGCAACACTGACAAACAGACAGACAGCACGCTCTGTGACCCTGTGAGGACAGGAAGGAACAGGGTGTGTCCCAAATGGCACCCTATTCCCTACACAGTGCACTACTTTTGACCCAAGCCCCAGCCACAGACAGGAGACCAGCCAGCCAAAGTCCTACCTAGACACTACAACCCCAGGCAGACTCTGTTACATTACAACAGTCACACAATCTCAGCATCCCAACAACACAAGATGCCCCCTCTCTCTCTCACTCTCACTCTCACTCTCACTCTCTCTCTCTCTCTCTACATCTCTCTCTCTCTCTCTCTCTCTCTCTCTCTCTCTCTCTGTTGTGTAGGCCTATCACAATGGCAAATGAATCCCAGACCATTCACAACTCTGTGTGTTGCACGTGTACCACATGCAGTGCACTGTCTGCACCATTGTCTTTGAACTAAGACTGTGTGTCATTTCTCCTTCTAGGTGGGTGAGAGAGTTCTTAAACGAAGAAAACAAAGGCCTGGACGTACTGGTGGAGTATCTGTCTTTTGCGCAGTACGCTGTCACGTAAGTGCCCCCCGGCTCTTTCCCCTTTCTCGATGCCCTCGTATAGCGCAGGCCAGACAATGAGCAACATTTTTTTGCCTAATCAACGACGCATCTCCTCGACACCGCAGCCTGCTTCGTTCTCAGAAACACCGAGTCACTGGTCGTATGTGGCGACCGGCCCTGCTTCCGAGACTCTGTCTACGTCCTAACTGGCACCCTATTCCCTATATAGTGGGCCCTGGTCAAAAGCAGTGCACGACATAGGGAATAGGGTGCCATTTGCCATGCATACGTTCACTCTGTGTGGCATGTAGATTCTATTCGTAGATGGCGTGATTACTCGGTCACGAGGTTTCCATTCAGAGCCAATGGCGTTTTTAGCGTGGCGGTTACGTTTTTATTTGCTTTCTGACCCTACGTTATTGGTCTGTCCAACGCGTTTCTAATGGTTACCCCATCAGTGAGTGTTTGCCTTGATTACACAGGTCCTAGTTAGTCCCCTGCCTTTGTGTTAGAAAACAGCCACAGCTATAACAAACCAAAAAACGGGGGGAGGGGTGGGGGGATTTCTGCCCTCCTGAAATCTGAAGTAAGAGATGCCTCTATGTGACTTTTATACAGTTCTCATTTTCCTTCCAGACTCTTGATAATGTATGAAACAGATTAGGGCTGTGTCTTAAATGGCACCCTATCCACTATGCAGTGCACTACCTTTGCCCAGAAACCTATGGGCCCTGGTCAAAAGTAGTGCACGATAAAGAGAATACGGCGCTATTTGGGACATTGCTGGACTGTGGTCAGAGAGTACAGAAATGTACTAGGTTCTCTGAGCCCCTTTGTCCTGCCCGGTGTGTCTCCCCTCTCCAGGTTTGATGGCGACAGCGTGGAGGACAACCCGGAGAAGTCGGTGGACAAGCCCTGGAGCAGATCCATAGAGGACCTCCATGGGGGGAGTAACCTCCCGTCCCCCGTCAGCGGGAACAGCATCTCCCGCGCCGGGCGACACTCCACGCTACGGTAAGCAACACACACATCACCTCAACACCATACATTATACTATATACTACTGTAGGAGCGCACCGCAATGATAACCAAGTCCTAATTCTGTATTTAAAACGTAATATGTCTGTTGTATAAGAAATGGTTTGTAATGTCATAATTGTTTTTCACTTAGTCTGGATTGTCATAGTTCCCAGGTTTGCTAATACGCTCACGTGTTTGCATGTGATGTCTGAGAAGGCCTTTTGTTGTGGTCATGGGGCCTTTAAGTCTTTAAATGGCTTAAGACACGTTTCGGTGGGGCACGGAACGGCAGGACAAAGGATAAGAGGGGGGCGGGTTGTTTTCCAGAGCTGTGTTCCAAGCGGCATCTTATTCCCAATATAGGGCACTACTTTTGATGGGTCACGTGTCAAAAGTAGGGCACTACATATAGGAAATAGGGTGCCATTTGGGAGAAGACCTTTTATTGGGTCGTCTGACTCATGATGTTATGGAATATGATATCTCTGACACGGGGGTTTTCGTGGCTACTGAACAAGCTGGAAGTACTCTCTTCTAGCACCATCTACGTCTTCTTGAATGATTTGGAAAACATGTAACATTGAACATTGAAATTCTCCCGGTTTCTTTTAAACCATGGTCATTTAATTTGGATTATAGGCGGCAAACATAGTTAATGCGTACTAGGACTCAAATCTCATCCAATTATGCATATTTCTGACTCTGTTAATCGCCGCGGTCGTTTCAATTACGTCCCGGTGTGTTAGTCCCGTTGACTTCACACGTAGATGGCTAATCCCTATTTTTCTGACTGTCAGTAACTCACAGGTCTTTTACGAGAGACGTTACACCGAGGGAACCCCAACATTATCCTAACTCTCATATGGTGGACGAACTAATCTGGACTCGCTAGGCTTCGTCTCTTAGTAAACATACAGGCCAGTTTGTGTCCCCCAAAATGGCACCCGATTCTCTATAGACTGTCGCCTTTGACCCGGTGTTCCAAAGTAGTACACTTTATAGTATATGTGGGTGCTAGCGCCTATGTACAAGGGCCTGTGGGGTTAGTGTTCGTACTTCTGTCAAGCAATTGTGTTATCAGATGAAAGATATTATAGGAGACTAAGGCTATATGTGTGTGTCCCAAATGACACTCTATTCCCTATATAGTGCACTACTTTTGACCAGTGGCAACCTGTTCCCTATAGAGTGCACTGGTTTTGAAATGTAGTACAATGTAGGGAATAGGGTGCCATTCGGGACCCATACGGTGCCTTCAGAAATACCCCTTGACTTATTCCACATTTCGTGTTACAGCCTGAATTCAAAATTGATTAAATATTTACAAAAATCTCACCCATCTACACACAATACCCCATAATGACAAAGTGAAAACATGGTTTTAGACATTTTTGCAAATGTATTGAAAATGAAATATAGAAATATCTCATTTACATAAGTATTCACACCCCTGAGTCAATACATGTTAGAATTTCTTTCTGGCTATGTCTCTAAAAGCTTTGCACTCCTGGATTGTACAATATTTGCACATTGTTCTTTAAAAGATTCTTCAAGCTCTGTCAAGTTGGTTGTTGATCATTGTTTGACAGCCATTTTCAAGTCTTGCCATAGATTTTCAAACTTAGCTCTATTCTGTTTCTTTGTATCCTAAAAAACTCCCTAGTCCGTGCCGATGACAAGCATACCCATAACATGATGCAGCCACCACCATGCTTGAACATATGAAGAGTGGTACTAGGTGGATGTGTTCTGTTGGATTTTTGATTCTGTACAGGCTTCCTTGTTTTAACTCTGTCGTTTAGGTGAGTATTGTGGAGTAACTACAATGTTGTTGATCCATCCTCAGTTTTCTCCTATTCAATTCTGTAATTGTTTTAAAGTCATCATTGGCCTCAAGGTGAAATCCCTGAGGTTTCCTTCCTCTTTGGCAACTGAGTAAGGAAGGAGGCCTGTATCTTTGTAGTGACTGGGTGTATTGATACACCATCCAAGGTGTAATTAATAATGCTCAAAGGGATATTCAATGTCTGCTTTTTTTTCTACCAATAGGTCCATTGGAAGACCTCCCTGGTCTTTGTGGTTGAATCTGTGTTTGAAATTCACTGCTCGACTGAGGGATTGACTGTATGTGTGGATTACAGAAATTAGGCAGTCGTTCAAAGATCATGTTAAAAACTATTTTTGCACACAGTGAGTCCATGCAAATTATTATGTGACTTGTTAAGCACATTTTTACTCTTGAACTTATTTAGGCTTGCCATAACAAATGTTATTCATTTGTACAAATGTCGAAAAACAAAATTCCACGTTTTTACGTTATGGGGTATTGTGTGTAGATCAGTGACACAAAATCTTAATGTGATCCATTTTAAATTCAGGCTGTAAACACAACAACATGTGGAACAAGTGGAGGGGCGTGAGTACTTTCTGAAGGCACTGTATGTGAATGGCAGCTGTATGAACTTAGTAAGGTGACACTGAGAGCTGATGTTGACTGGTGTTCTGTACCGGCCTTCCTCCTCTAGTCTCCTGCTCTGTGCTCCAGTCTTCAGCTGCAGCAGGCAGGTCTACACAGCACACATTGTGGCCCACGGTGCTATCTGATAGCTCTAGCTCGCCTCAGCTCTAGCTCGCCCCACCCCTCTAGCCTTACCTCAACACCCCCCCCCCCCCCCTCCCCTGTCTTCACTACCTGCCACACACTCGCACGAGCACACGCGGGAAGGCAGGCGCCAACGCACACACACACTCCTACCTGCTTCCTTTGCTGTGGTCTGTGGTCCAGTGTGTGGAGGCGTTGAAGGGGAGATGCGACTACCTCTGTTGTGAACTTACTGTAGAAATTTCTGTTCCCGTTTAGAGCAAATGGCTTTTTATACCGGCATTGTCCCTGGCCCCGTCTGATTATTGCTTTTGTATGTCTCCTTGAGCAGGCTATATGCGGCGGGTAGTTGTGCAAGTAGTAGCTGGCTACAACCAAACCCTTCTGATGTATAAACTAATACAATGTTATCTGTACTGTTATTCCTTAGTTACCTCCTGACACAGGCTGACAAGTCAAGGTAATTAACATTAGCGTCATCAGTATGTATTCCTATTCCCAACGTACAGAACCTTTGCCTTGTCACAGTTGTATCCCTCCCAAGTCAATCATTGTGTGTCACTTTTCTGATGTCATGTTGAATTTTACACGTCTTTTTCTTAAAAACTCACGGCAAAACTCGAAGGACACCGAGCTCTTTGAAATGCCCAAAGTATTCGCAAGGACGATGGTACGTCTTCTGGTTCGCCCAGGGTTACCTAGAAATATTTAGGCTGGCCTAGTTTGTAGTTGTGTTTGTCAACGTGTTGTTGTGATTTCGATTATAGGCACGTCCCAAATGGCACCCTATTCCCTATGCGGTGCACTACTTCTGACCAGAGCCCAATGTAAAGTATTGCACTATATCGGAATTAAGGTGCCATTTGTGACTCAGCCTTAGACTATGCTGTTTTATTAGCTTTAGTGTTGAAGTAACGTCCATGAAAACATAGTTTGGAAGGCCTTTGAGGATCTTTTATGGGTTCTAAGTCGGTGCACCACAAGGCATGTCAACGCAAGTCCACCGTGCCTACATTGAATCAGGGTGATCGACTGTCTCTTTTTACTCAAAGTCCTGTCACCATACGTCGTTCCGTCTGTGTGGTTACGAAGCATAGGACGCATCCCAAATGGCACCCTGGTCCCTATGTAGTGCACTACTTTTGACCAGAGCCCTACAGTCCGCTATTTGGGACGTGTCCATACCGAAGTCTCTTTCTCTCAAATATGTGTCGTTCAACCAATCGTTTCCGCTGCCTGGTAGCAGGCAGGCTGAGTGCTGGAGGTATTTTTCTGAAATGATATTTTTCTGTAAAATCGCAGTTCTTTTGGAACACCGCCGCCCGTCGCTGGCTGGGTGTGAGGCGATGTTCCAATTCTGTCACCGGTCTCGTGAAGCAGGAAACTTGTTTTGCACTGCGTAGGCGTCACTCGCACACACACACACACCCCACACAATGTTTTGCTATTTTACCTTTACTACACGCACACGTCATAACTGCTTGCTTGCTGCTGAATAGCTCTCATTCATGGAGTCAGTGAGAAGCATCAGACCATGAAGACTACAGCCAGTAGGTTGGATCTGTCCTTATCTACCCTCATCATAAATCCTTATCAAATTTTAGTCACACACACACACACACACACACACACACACACACACACACACACACACACACACACACACACACACACACACACACACACACACACACACACACACACAGAAGACAGATTCAGAGCTTCAAGGCGTCAGTGCTGACATGAATCAGTGTGTGTGTGTATGCATGGGTAGGCTGAAGGCACCTTTTCCCAGAACCATGGCTGGTGGATAAAGTCTTATGACATGCAGGGCTGGAAATAATCAGTCTTATGTCCCTGGCTGGACTGAGCTGAGCTGTACTAGACTGTGTTCTGTGGCAGACAGACACACACACACACACACACACACCAGCGATGTGCTACTCAAGCGCTCTCCTTTCATTGAGATGAAAGGGGTCAGGAGAAAGGCCCTCTTTCGCTAACGTTTTGTCTCCACAAAGCCGGCCTGATCACCTCCATGCATGCAAATGACTTGGCTCCATTGTACTAGTTGTAAGTGATATTTTTGTGCAGGATAGTTAAATTAAGACAATCACACGGTCTCCCCTCTGGCCTCTGAGTAAGGGAGTGGATTACACAGCTCTTTGTGTGTCCATGTAGTGTGCCATGGAGTTTAATGTCTACTTTGAAAACGACGGGGTGCAAGAATGGTATGTGGGCTGCTACAGTTCACCGATGGCATCTGTTTTCTTGTTTACCAAGCCATGTGTCTCTTTGGTGGTATGGATTCGGAGACGCCTTCTGCTGTGAAAACGCTCCTGTGTCCCATTTGTTTCAGTTGCAACGCGTTGCCGAGCCGGAGAACTCTGAAGAACTCCCGGCTGGTCTGTAAGAAGGACGACGTTCACGTCTGCATCATGTGCCTGCGAGCCATCATGAACTACCAGGTGAGAGTCTCTCCGGTCCCCGGGCAAACCCAACACATAGTATGCGTCCCAAATAGCACCCTATTCCCTAGCGCCGGTCAAAAGTAGTGCCCTATGTAGGGAACAGGGTGCCATGTGGGACGTAAATGGAGGGTTGCAGCACACACACCGTCATCCATCATCGGCCAAATTCAATTTGTCGTCTACCATGTTTTCCGCAACACATTATTTCTCACGTTTCTCTTTGTTGTGTAAAAGGAGTCACTCCCTGTTTATTAAAAGAGATCTCTCTCTTTTTCTCTCCCTCCATCCCTCTCTTGCTCCATCTATTTTTGACGACCCAGTATGGCTTCAACATGGTGATGTCCCACCCGCACGCTGTGAACGAAATTGCGCTAAGTCTGAACAATAAGAATCCCAGGTGAGATGGAAGCGCTGTGTCTGGTGTTAAACAGCTCCTCTACTTCTTAGTGAAACGGGTCCAATATTCATAAAGTGTATCAAAGTATTAGTGCTGATCTAGGATCAGGTCCCCCTCGGTCTATATTATCACATTCATGATGATCTAAAATGCAAAACGGATTGTAGATCAGCACTCCTGACTCCTACTCTGTGACGCTTCATGAATACAGGCCCTTCCCTCCCCTTATTGCTGCACCTGCTCTTTCAGCGTTCACATTGTGTGCGAAGCCAGCATCCAGCACTAACTCATTCCTCCAGCCAGCCAGCCAGACAGCCAGCTCAGGGCACCGCTGGCACACTGCTAAACACTGGCAGCTGCACAGAGCAACAGGCGACAGGAGGCGCCTTTTTACTCGGGCCCCTGGGTGTTGTTTATTGAAGTGTGTGTAGCGCGCGTGTCTTTGTGTCCTCTTGCATTGCGCGCGCACTTGTGTGAACGCCAACCCTGTGTGAGTGTATGCGTGCGTGTTTGTGCTGGGTTGAAAGGGGGTTTGCGAGCTGTCTCGAATCATCTGTCAAATAACACCTCTACCGTAGTCTGTGACCCAGGCAGAGAATTCCTCTAGAATTACAGTGGAATTTAAAAAAAGGACAGAATAGAAAATAATATCATATTTTGGCTTTTAATGAATGAGCTGATGGTACTTCACTTCATCACCCGTAGGGATTATGGCTGAGGGATTCACTCTGTAATATACGTTTCATTTAATCCTCTGGATTATATCAACGGACCTGTTTATCATATGTTACATGTTCAGATATTAGGTAGACATTTTAGATCCAGTCATGTGATCTGATAAAAACATGATGTAACCTCGGATGAACCTTGGTAGTGCGTACGGCCCAGAACATCACGGGGGCAAAGCTTCCTGCCATCCCGGACCTATATGCTAAGTGGTGTCAGAGGCAGGCCCAAAGTCATAGACTGTTCTCTCTGCTACCGCACGGTAAGTGGTACCGCAGCGCCAAGTCTAGGTCCAAAATGCTCCTTAACATCTTCTACCTCAAGCCATAAAACAGCTGAACAATTAAGCAAATGGCCACCCGGACTATTTGCAGTGACAACCCCCCCCTTTATTTTTACACTGCTGCTACTTGCTGTTTATTATCCCCTACCTACATGAACAAATTACCTTGACTAACCTGTACCCCCCGCATATTGACTCTGTACCGGTACCGCCTGTATGTAGCCTCATCATTTTTTTGGGATTATTATTATATATTTTTTTACTATAGTTTATTTTGAAAGAAAATATTTAACTCTATTTTATTAAAACTGCATTGTTGGTTAGGGGCTTGTAAGTAAGCATTTCACAGTAAGATATACACCGGTTGTATTCGGCGCATGTGACAAATACAATTTGATTTGAATTGACGGCACCCTATTCCCTTCATAGTGCACTACTATTGACCAGGGTCCATGGCGCTCTGGTCCAATGTAGTGCACTAGAAAGGGTACAGGGTGCAATTTGGGACGCCACCGTTATGTAACCTTGTGGTAGAAATGATGGGTCGGTGTTGGCAGTGGCGCTGCGCGCTATGTTGACCGTTCCTTCTCTTCTTCTTCTCCCTTCCCAGAACCAAAGCTCTGGTGTTGGAGCTGCTGGCCGCCGTGTGTCTCGTGAGGGGAGGACACGAAATCATTCTCTCTGCGTTCGACAACTTCAAGGAGGTGCGGTATGGGGGAACGCGCGGAGCAGGAAGATAGTGCTGTGCTATTGTGTCTTAAGCAGTGGAATGTCACATAGTTGACGTCGTGAGTCGTGTGGTCGGAGGACGTTATCGAGGGACGCAGCGCAGCGTCGGCTGTATCAAAGCCTTTAGACATGTTGCTCCGCATCTCTCAGCCAGAAAAGGCTGAGGTCACTGACCTCTCAGGCCCACAGAGAAAACAGTCCTGTGTTTTGTTAGGGATTTTACAGGCCCTTCAAAGATGTATTCTAACAAATGTGAGTACAAATGTGAGTAATATTTAGTACAGCCTGATCAGGGGGCTGTATGTATCTCAGAGTAAGAGTGCTGACCCAGGATCAGGTCGCCCTGTCCATGTAATCTTCAGTTCATTATGATCTAAAATGGAGAGCTGATGCTAGATCAGTGCTCATACCCTGTGTTGTATGCAGTTGAATGTGTAGAGTATTTGATCTCCTCTAGAAAGGAGGGGACTAAGGTGGAGTCTGGGGTGGCCTGGCATCTCTACAGCAGTCCCAGTTTCTAGGCCGGCTCGGGGAACTTGGGCCGACTGCAGTTAATGCAATATTTACACCCAGAATGAAATATTGAGCATTACTCTCTATTGCATTTCACTGTTATTAGAGGTGGAATAGCAACTTCTATTGCTCAGAGCTGCTCCCCCATAAGCAGAAGGTAGAGTGGTATGTGTGCCACTGCATCTATTAAAGTCAATGGATAGCGATTGACCCTTTGCAATAGATGTGGTTAGAGGGGCCAATGTCGACAAAACAAAGGAGCTGATCGTGGACTTTAGGAAACAGCAGAGGGAGCACGCCCCTATCCACATGGCTGGACCGCAGTGGAACGCTTCATGTTCCTCGGTGTACACATCACACGATCTGAAATGGTCCACCCACACATACAGTGTGGTGAAGAAGGCGCAACAGCGCCTCTTCAACCTCAGGAGGCTGAAGAAATTTGGCTTGGCACCAAAAACCCTCACAATTGAGAGCATCCTGTCGGGCTGTATCACCGCCTGGTACGGCAACTGCACCGCCCGCAACCGCAGTGCTTTCCAGAGGGTGGTGCGGTCTGCCCGAAGAAACACCAGGGGCAAACTACCTGCCCTCCAGGACACCTACAGCACTCAATGTCACAGGAAGGTGTAAAAGATAATCAAGGACAACAACCACCCGAGCCACTGCCTGTTCACCCCGCTATCATCCAGAAGGCGAGGTCAGTGCAGGTGCATCAAAGCTGGGACCGAGAGACTGAAAAACAGCTTCTACCTCAAGGCCATCAGACTGTTAAATAGCCATCACTAAGCTGCTTCTACCCGGTTATGTAACCCTGCACCTTAGAGGCTGCTGCCCCATATACATAGACTTGAAGTCACTGGTTACTTTAATAATGGAACACTAGTCACTTTAATCATTTTTGCTTTACTCATCTCATATGTATATACTGTATTCTATTCTACTGTATTTTAGTCAAAGCCACTCCGACATTGCTCATCCTAATATTTATATATTTCTTAATTCCATTCATTTATTTTTAGGTTGTGTGTTTTGTTGTGAATTGTTAGATATTACTGCACTGTTGGAGCTAGAAACACAGGCATTTCACTACACCCACAATAACATCTGCTAAACATGTGACAAATAAAAATTGTATTTGATTTAGATTATCTTATTGGTCACATTGGACAAGCGTTATTGGTTGGCAGTGTCATATAAATTGTAATATAAAAACGGTGCTTTCTCTTTCAGCTTTTTGTGTTTTATGCAAAGAACTGATCCAATCCGAGTGTTATGTTGGCTTGCTTATGTTGAAATCGAGCTCTCCCTCTTTGAGGAGGCTTGTTGTGAGGGGGTTCTTGACTCCCCGCTCCGTGGGCTAGAAAGGGGTTGTTTGAGTGGGGGGCAGGGTGCAGTCTGGGGCACAGAGCATTGTCTATGAAGGCTGTACTTATGCACTCCAATCCCCTCTCTTCCCTCTCTCCTCCTCATCTCCTTGACTCTTTATCTCTCCTCTGTGTGTCTCCCCTTCCCTGCCTCTGAGCACTGTCTGAACTATAGAGCTGCATCCCTCTCCCTCTCTCTCTCTCCGCTCTCTCTTCTCCTCTCATCCTCTCTCTTTCTCTCTCCCTCTCACCCCTCTCTCTCTTCTCTCCTCCCCCTCCCTCTCTCTCAGAGATGTAGATATGGTAATCACAGTGGGAGAAAATAGGTCATGTGTGTTTAAAAAGCCCTTTTAGCAGGGAGGGAGCCAGAGTGATGGGAGGGAGTGAGGAGACAGTACATTGGTAGGTTTTGCATAAGGCAGAGAATATGACAGACACATTTCATTTCTCAACCTGAGCTAATACAGTATGCTGCGTTGCAAAGAATAAGGCTTGCTTCCCAAATGGCCTCCTATTTCCTATGTAGTGTACAACTTTTGACCAGGGCCCATAACAAAATGAATGATTGATTGTTTTTCCTGCAGGTGTGTGCTGAGACACAGCGGTTCGAGAGGCTGATGGAACACTTCAAGGACATGGACAACAACATTGACTTTATGGTACACAACTTTTCCACTGGACTAGCTATCGATTGCTAGGCTACATCATATCCTGAAATCACAGACCCTGTCGCTTGCCGTTTAATTCATTCTATCATTAGCCAACCACGCGCAAGGAATCCTCGCCAACTCAGTTTGTTTTGTCGCAGATTTCCTACTAATATGTTTGAATAGAAATAGATGAGGCAGCATGCTGTGTGGTGTGTGTCAACAAAATACATGCTTTTTCTCAATGTGCCACTCTGCCTCTGCTCCGAGGCTCCCCATTGGTCCGTGTGTGCTGTGTGTGCATGAGAGTCCAGCCAGTCACAAGTCAACTCTGAGCCAGTTGGTAGCAGGCCAGTCATTTGACACAAGCACGAAAGCAAACAGATTTGTCAGACGGGGCCTGGCGTCTCTCACACAGTCGACTCTGAGCTTCTTAAGGAAGTCCATTAAGACAGTATTAGCAAGGAGAATGCACTGACACGGTGACACTCCACTGTGCACATTAGACTGGTGGGACCCTAATTCCCTGGTCAAAAGTAGGGCACTACGTAGGGATTCGGCTGCCATTTGGGGACACGGCCTGACGTGACTCCCCTTTATCTGCCCATTTAACAAGATGGATGCAGCCAGATCATTTCCATACACACACTTATTTACAGGCCCTGGAGTCTGTGTGTGAGTCCCAAACAGCACCCTATTCTCTTTAAAGAGCACTACTTTTCACCGGGGCCAATAGGGCTCCGGTCAACAGTAGTGCACTATATAGGGAGTAGTGTACCATTTGAGACGTACGCTACATGTGTCCCCTGTAAATGCATTGGATGTTTTTGGTTTCGCTTGGTGTGAAATTCACTCTGTATGCTTTTCTTAATGTTTGCCGGTGCCTGTAGGTGGCGTGTATGCAGTTCATCAACATCGTGGTCCACTCGGTAGAGGACATGAACTTCCGGGTACACCTGCAGTACGACTTCACCAAGCTCTGTCTGGACACGTACCTGGATGTAAGTACTCTGTGTATATAGCCAAGTTATCGGCACTCATTGTGTATTTATTCCTCGTTATTATTTTTCGACTATTTCGTAGAGTAAGCATTTCGTAAGTAATTAAGTATTTCGCTGTTAGTCCACACCTGTCGTTTTTCAAAGCACGTGACAAATGCAGTTTGATTTGAGGTAGACGTACAGGAGATTTAAAGGCCGCAAATATATGAAGAAGCTGTTCAACTTTTTTGGGGTGTTACCCCGAATGGAGAATATGGTAACAACATGGACCAACTTGTCATAGGCGTTTCACTGACTCTTCCTCTCGCCTCTCGTCTGTCTGTGTAGAAGCTGAAGCACACGGAGAGTGACAAGCTGTCAGTGCAGATCCAGGCCTACCTGGACAACGTGTTTGACGTGGGCGCCCTACTGGAGGACGCCGAGACCAAGAACGCTGCGCTGGAGCGCGTGGAGGAGCTAGAGGAGAACATGTCACATGTGAGAGGACACGATAACCACGCGCAGACTTCTTGTCTCCATCCCTTAACTGCTTGTGACGCTCTGTACTTACTCTTGCCACCCCACACTTTGCACTTTTTACTAACTCACTCCACCCGTCCCTACTTTCAGAATCCTCAATTACTCTTTCACCACTTCAGTCCCATCTTTTCGCCCTATAAGAACCCAGTCTGCCCTCTTCAAGTGACTGTGACTTTATTTAGTCTGTTTTGACGTACTGACTACTATTTGATGCCGTACAGACGTCAGCGTGCTGCACTGTACAGCAGTGTCGGGGAGGGATCTGACAACATGTACAGTGTGCCTTTCCATCACATGCCTCTCTCTCTCAAAGGCCCTTTAGATTAGTCTCATGCTTTCAGTTAGCAGTCGTCAACACACACACACACACACACACACACACACACACACACACACACACACACACACACACACACACACACACACACACACACACACACACACACACACACACACACACACACAGAGACACAGAGACACACACACTGCCCAATGGTCTCTGGGCCTCCTAGCCTAACTCTAGAAAAGTCCCCATTTTTGTTCAGATCAGGATGTCCACAAACTCCAGAGGAAGAGCATTTGACATGAATGTTTTGATGGCTAATGTTTCCTTAGAGTCTCGCAACACATGGCTGATGTCAAATGATGCATGATTTGCACACACATACACCTTCTATGTAATACACCCCTGTGTAATATGACCTTCATAAATGTGTGTTAAGGACCACAAACACTTTATTGGGTTGTGACTAGTGATGGGCACCAATATCGATCATTCGATATGGTATTGTTGAGCAAGCCATATCGTGATATCGGTGTATCCGTCCTATTAGTCTACACTGTTATGTACCAAAGTGTACATGACTGTTCCTGCATGCACAAAACCCTCTCACAGTTCTCTGTGTGTCCATGCCACGGTGAACCTTGACCTTTGCTCTCCCAGATGACGGAGAAGCTGCAGGACACGGAGAACGAGGCCATGTCCAAGATCGTGGAGCTGGAGAAACAGCTGATGACGCGCAACAAGGAGCTCGACTCGATCCGGGTGAGACTCATTCCCCTACAACTCACCGTGCCCTAAATCAACGGGGGGAGAGAAGTGAATAACGCTATTAGACAGACACAGGTCGATCATTTTCAAGGCCTGTTTGTATCAAGTTTCTAAGGAGTGCTGATCTAGGATCAGGTCCTCCCCGTCCGTGCGATCTTATTTATTGTGATCTAAAAGGCTAAACTGATCCTATGACAAGCCTAGTCAGCGCTCCTACTCTGAGATGTTTTCATAGTAAACGGCCTCCTGATCTGCGTACATACATTGACATCTCCGTTCCCCGTCCCTATCACCCAGGAGGTGTACAAGGACGCCAACTTGCAGGTGCACACGCTGCGGCGGATGGTGAAGGAGAAGGACGAGGCCATCCAGAGGCAGTGCAACCTGGAGAAGAAGATCCACGAGCTGGAGAAGCAGGGCACCATGACGATCCAGAAGAAGGGCGTCGGGGACCTCTCCAACCTGCCCTCGCCGCCCGCCCCCGGGGGCCCGCTGGTGGCTGGCGTGCCAGGGGTCTATAACGGGGGAACGGTCAGCCCGATGGGGTCGAATGGGGTCCCGGGGATGCCCGTGCCGCCTCCTCCTCCTCCTCCCCCACCGCTTGTGCCTGGGATCGGTAGGTGGAGTTCTAGACCAATCCCGTCTTAGTTTACTGTTTAGTCCCAGGCGGTAGCTAAACAGTCTGGATTGCTAGTTGCTAGTTTCACAACACGCCCTTTCATTTTTTGCTGTTCCAGCTCTGGCATTTGAGTTGTGACAAACAGACACAGAGGCAGAGCTGGGGAAAGATAGCCGAGGGAGGGAGGGAGGGAGGGAGGGAGGGAGGGAGGGAGGGAGGGAGGGAGGGAGGGAGGGAAGGAGGGAGGAGAGCAGTCACACGAGGGGAGTTTGTACTCTGCTGATTGAGTCTCAATTGGAGACAGCACTTGGCATGTTGTCCTGTCAATTCCATGCTTAATTTCTCTCTTTCTGGTTCTTTCTCTTTTTCTGTTTCTTTCTTTCTCTTTCTCTCTCTCGCATTCCCTCTTCTCAATTTTTTCCCCTCTCTTCCAGTGCCAAATGGGCCTTTGGCTGGTCCTGCTGCTCCTCCCCCTCCCCCGCCGCCCCCTCCTCCCCCGCCTCCCCCCGGCCCCATGGAGGTGTCTGCGCCCCTGCCCCCGCCTCCACCCCCCATGGCCCCCCCGCTTCCAGGCTGTGGATCCCCCACCGTCATCTTCAATTCAGGGTTAGCAGGTAAGGTCCTCACACTCAGACGCCGCCCACATGTGAGACTGGACATGCGTCTCAAATGGCACCCTATTCCCTTTGTGGTGCACTGCTTTTGGCGCAGGGCTCTGGTCAAAAGTAGTGCACTGCATAGGGAATAGCGTGCCACTTGAGACGCTCGCTATGTGTGTGGATGTGGATGAATCACACTGTAGCAGACAATGGAAGATGAGTTTTCATGATAGGCTTTCGTTCTGACGACGTGTGTTGGAGGTGTCGGCTGTCAGCGATCTCAATGACAAACCTCTTTTGATCCATTTATGAACGGTCATTATCAAGTGTTCTCAGCCCTTATCACAATAGGTCACTGAAAGGACACCTGTGTGCTCTCCATTGCTTCTAAATTCACTATCTACGTCAACGCCGTGTTGCCTCAGTGACTGAGCAGTCTGTCTGTTTGTGTGGGTATGACTGACAGCAGTGGAACAGGAGCCAAGCCTCCTGAGATCCTTCTAGGCCTTTTCTACACTGCTTTCCTCCTGTCACAGCAGTCCTTTATCAGTGTGTCCGATGCTGTTTACTCAAAGCTATTTCAAGCTGCTTGACTTCCTGGATAATATCAGGGCCATCTGGACACTGGGCAGCTATGGGTGACTCAGAGCTGATGGGACAGCTAGTCAGGCCTCTTGACTCCCTGACTGGCCTCCTCCTTAACCGGTCACTCACCTCCTTAACCGGTCACTCACCTCCCTAACCGGTCACTCACCTCCCTAACCGGTCACTCACCTCCCTAACCGGTCACTCACCTCCCTAACCGGTCACTCACCTCCCTAACCGGTCACTCACCTCCTTAAGCGGTCACTCACCTCCCTAACCGGTCACTCACCTCCTTAACCGGTCACTCACCTCCCTAACCGGTCACTCACCTCCCTAACCGGTCACTCACCTCCCTAACCGGTCACTCACCTCCTTAACCGGTCACTCACCTCCTTAACCGGTCACTCACCTCCTTAACCGGTCACTCACCCCCCTAACCGGTCACTCACCTCCTTAACCGGTCACTCACCTCCCTAACCGGTCACTCACCTCCTTAACCGGTCACTCACCTCCTTAACCGGTCACTCACCTCCTTAACCGGTCACTCACCTCCTTAACCGGTCACTCACCTCCTTAACCGGTCACTCACCTCCTTAACCGGTCACTGCAGCCTTTGACCAGTTGCATACAGAGTTGCAATGTGGCACAGGATCATTACAGAAGTTGACCTGTCACGATGAATATGTGACTATTGTCTAAAGAATCCACCATTTAGTATGACAGTAATTGCATTAGTACACTTTGAAGTATAAAGCTTGTTTTGAACACACAAAGGAATGGTTGGTTTGGTCTAGCGGGGATATATTATTGTGCTAATCTCTCTTTCTCTCGTTAAAATGGAAGCACAATATTATTTTGTTCTCAATGATTTCTCTGGTTGTTTTCTCTCTACTTTTGTGTTCTGCCAACCAGAGGGACCCATCAAACTGTTCTGTAGGTTTTCTCTGTCATGTGGTTGTGTTTTTAACCCCCCCCCCCCCCCCCCCCCGAGTATTTGGAAATTGTATTTTTAGTCTCAACCTCAAATGTTAAGATGGACACACACACACACACACACACACACACACACACACACACACACACACACACAGAGGAAGAAGGTCCACGTAAAGAGTTGGACACTTATGCCCTAGGCACTACATTGATATTATTTTAGTCTAGCCAAGAATGAAATTGGACTCTTTGTTTCATGCATTCTCTTTGAATTCGACTGTTGGAAAACACCCCGCAAATATTCTTTATTCTTCAATGCTGGACTGTAAAAGTCTTGAGCACACCAAAATATGAAACAATAGTCTCCCCACAAAGCGTGGACTACAGTACATGGACACGTGGTAACAGTCATTTGTCAACATTATGGGATCCTGAAATGCTGGTCCTTAGCCTGCTAAATGTAATGGGACGAGACAAGGTACAAGTCTGACTTAGTCTTGACAGATGTGATGGGAAAGCACTGAAAATGCCACATTTCCAACTCCTGCACGGTCTCCCTGTTGTACTGTAACGTGTGTGTGTGTGTGTGTTTTGTGATGTCTGGTAGTGTCTGTTGTTGCATGCTGAAACACATTGACGTGCCGCTGCAGGCAGGCTGATGGTGATAGTAAGATAGGAGAGTGTTGCACAGGCCTGGAATGCCCTGGTTGTCACACTCTCCGGTCCTAATCCTTATCTCTCTGTCCCGCCACCGGCGGTACCTCTGTCAGTCTGTCAGTCTGTCTGCGCCTCGTAGCATCACGGGTATGGCCATAATCCTAGTCTATAAAAACATAATCTGCTGCTGTGCCAGGGATGACAAGCCTAGCCATATGCACATTCAATATCATAGCTAACTCAATCTGGTGTACCCCAAGGCTCTATTCTGGGCCCACTACTGAATGCAACTTCTTGCTTAAATAAAGGTTCAATCAATAAACTGTAGTGGCTACCGCTAGCAGTACAGAGCTAGCCAGGGCACATCAGGTCCTGCTGTGGAAATAACTGTGGAGCACCTCTCCAGCTTTCTCTGTGGGATTTTAATGAATGGGCTCTTAAGCCTCCTGTTACAGCAGAGGGAGGAATCTCCACGTGTGCCACCACCTCCAGTCACATAAAATCCTGCCCCAAATGGCAGCCTATGCCCTATATAGTGCACACCTTTTGACCAGAGCCATACGTGCCCTGGTCACAGTTAGTGCTCTATACAGGGAATAGGGTGCCATTTTGGATGCCGACCCCGTCTACCCCTCCGTCAACACGACCGTGCACTGTGTGTTTGTGAGCGTGATGATGGACATGGCGGATGGAGTGCTTTACGGAATAATTGATCTGTGTTTCGCTGTGCAGCCGTGAAGATTAAGAAGCCCATCAAGACCAAGTTCCGTTTGCCCGTGTTCAACTGGGTGGCGCTGAAGCCCAACCAAATCAACGGCACTGTGTTCAACGAGATCGACGACGAGAGGATACTGGAGGTAGGGAACCATCCACTCACCCCCACGTGTATGCACTTCACACTTGGACCTACTATTAAAGCTATGTTGGTCTACCGTACTTCTAACCACGTGTAGGCCGCTCACCACAGGGCAGGTTGCTAAGGATTCTTGTGTCTTCAACCTCAGGACCTGAACGTGGATGAGTTTGAGGAGATGTTCAAGACGAAAGCCCAGGGCCCGGCCATCGACTTGATCATGAGCAAGACCAAGGTCATCCAGAAGGGGCCCAACAAGGTGGCACTGCTGGACGCCAACCGGGCCAAGAACATGGCCATCACCCTGAGGAAAGTGGGCAAGGCCCCTGAGGAGATCTGCAAGGCCATCCAGCTGTAAGACACACAATGGACTCTTCGGGTTACGTCCAAATGGCGCCCTATTACTTATATAGTGCACAACGCTGGTCAAAAGTAGTGCACTATGTAGGGAATAGGGTGCCAATTGGGACGCAATTTCTTGTTGTCTTACCTATGTAGTATTATAAATGAGGGTCCATTTGGTTACGGTGGTGTGCGTGTGTGTGTGTGCTTGTTAGCCTTTATTTGCAGGTTGTGTCTGCATAGCGTGTGTGTGTGCGCGTCTATGTCTAAACCCCCCCCCCCCCCCCCCCCCCTCCCGTCAGGTTTGACCTGCGCACCCTGTCGGTGGACTACGTGGAGTGTCTGATGCGCTTCCTGCCCACGGAGAGCGAGGTGAAGGTCATGCGTCAGTACGAGAAGGAGCGGAAGCCCGTGGAGGCGCTGGCGGACGAGGACCGCTTCATGATGCACTTCAGCAAGATCGAGCGGCTCACGCAGAAGATGACCATCATGGCCTTCATTGGCAACTTCTGCGAGAGCGTGCAGATGCTGACGCCGGTGAGGCCCGGGACTCCATGCATGTGGCCCAAATGGCACCCTATTCCATAGTGCACTACTTTTGAACAGAGCCATATGGTGACTGGAGAGGATTGTTTTTTCTTGAGTTGGGCTTATCCTCCTCTTCTCTGACTTTAGTTATACTTCCGTCTTTCTTGTTCTTCGCAGCAACTCCACGCGGTCATCGCGGCATCTGTGTCAATAAAATCCTCCCAGAAACTCAAGAAAATTCTCGAGGTAAGCGACTCGTGGCAGAAGTTCTATGCGTCGGAAATATCCTGCGCTGAAAAACGGGTTGAAAATATTGTCCCTGGCTGCCTTCTGTGTTGTTCTAATATGTTCTTTTTCTCCAGATCATCTTGGCTCTCGGAAACTACATGAACAGCAGCAAACGGGGAGCGGTATACGGTTTCAAACTACAGAGTTTAGATTTGGTAGGAGATTCTTTCTCCCAAATGTATTGCTAGTGTATGACGTGCTTTAGGATGGCTACTAGTCCACTACGTAGGCATAAGGGTGCCATTTGGGACGCAAGCACTGTTTTCACACTTCACTTTTTGAATCCTCTCATCCCCCCCAGCTACTAGACACCAAGTCGACAGACCGGAAAATGACTCTGCTGCACTACATAGCCAACGTGGTGAAGGAGAAATACCACCAAGTCAATCTGTTCTACAACGAACTGCATTATGTGGAGAAGGCTGCAGCAGGTACGATTCACCGTGCAGCTTCGTGTGACTGCAGCGATGAAGGGCTGACGATGCTACGGCAGATCCTAGCGTGGGTCCCAAATGGCACCCCGTTTCCCTATATAGCGCTACTACTTTTGACCGGAAGGTAGTGCGCTAAACAGGGAGCAGGGCGCTATTTAGGACATGCCCCTAATGATCAGTCGTGGCGGTGGATTTGGACCGGATTGTAGCCTATCTTTGGTCTGCAGGCATTTCCATTGCGCTGTATCCGCAGCCATCATCTCAGAGAATGGATGATGATGTTGTTCACTTGTTGGGGCTCCTCCACGCTGTGTGTTGCTCTAGAGATGTGCTGTATGGCCCTCCTTAACGGGGAGTGCCCCGCTTCGAACAGTATCCAATTCTGCGTGCGTGTATCTGTGTGTGCGTGCGTACGTGTACTCGTGCATGTGTGTGTGTGTGTGTGTGTGTGTGTGTGTGTGATCTCAGTGTCGTTAGAGAACGTTCTGCTGGATGTGAAGGAGCTCCAGCGGGGAATGGACCTGACCAAGAGAGAGTACAGCATGCACGGTCACAACACCATGCTCAAAGACTTCATCGCACACAACGAGGGCAAGCTGAAAAAGCTGCAGGACGACGCCAAGATCGCGCTGGTAAACCTCACCTCACTGAATTTGTCATGTGCAATTAAGGCGAAGCTCACAAGGCATTTATACATGATATTCTTGAAGAATCAATGGTTATATGTCATTTATCCAAAAGTCAAAAAATGCATGTACCGATCCCAGATTTCCCCTTTTTATATACACTGCTCAAAAAAATAAAGGGAACACTTAAACAACACAATGTAACTCCAAGTCAATCACACTTCTGTGAAATCAAACTGTCCACTTAGGAAGCAACACTGATTGACAATAAATTTCACATGCTGTTGTGCAAATGGAATAGACAAAAGGTGGAAATTATAGGCAATTAGCAAGACACCCCCAAAAAAGGAGTGATTCTACAGGTGGTGACCACAGACCACTTCTCAGTTCCTATGCTTCCTGGCTGATGTTTTGGTCACTTTTGAATGCTGGCGGTGCTCTCACTCTAGTGGTAGCATGAGACGGAGTCTACAACCCACACAAGTGGCTCAGGTAGTGCAGTTCATCCAGGATGGCACATCAATGCGAGCTGTGGCAAAAAGGTTTGCTGTGTCTGTCAGCGTAGTGTCCAGAGCATGGAGGCGCTACCAGGAGACAGGCCAGTACATCAGGAGACGTGGAGGAGGCCGTAAGAGGGCAACAACCCAGCAGCAGGACCGCTACCTCCGCCTTTGTGCAAGGAGGTGCACTGCCAGAGCACTGCAAAATGACCTCCAGCAGGCCACAAATGTGCATGTGTCAGCATATGGTCTCACAAGGGGTCTGAGGATCTCATCTCGGTACCTATTGGCAGTCAGGCTACCTCTGGCGAGCACATGGAGGGCTGTGCGGTCCCACAAAGAAATGCCACCCCACACCATGACTGACCCATCACCAAACCGGTTATGCTGGAGGATGTTGCAGGCAGCAGAACGTTCTCCACGACGTCTCCAGACTCTATCATGTCTGTCACATGTGCTCAGTGTGAACCTGCTTTCATCTGTGAAGAGCACAGGGCGCCAGTGGCGAATTTGCCAATCTTGGTGTTCTCTGGCAAATGCCAAACGTCCTGCACGGTGTTGGGCTGTAAGCACAACCCCCACCTGTGGACGTCGGGCCCTCATACCACCTTCATGGAGTCTGTTTCTGACTGTTTGAGCAGACACATGCACATTTGTGGCCTGCTGGAGGTCATTTTGCAGGGCGCTGGCAGTGCACCTACTTGCACAAAGGCGGAGGTAGCGGTCCTGCTGCTGGGTTGTTGCCCTCCTACGGCCTCCTCCACGTCTCCTGATGTACTGGCCTGTCTCCTGGTAGCGCCTCCATGCTCTGGACACTACGCTGACAGACACAGCAAACCTTTTTGCCACAGCTCGCATTGATGTGCCATCCTGGATGAGCTGCACTACCTGAGCCACTTGTGTGGGTTGTAGACTCCGTCTCATGCTACCACTAGAGTGAGAGCACCACCAGCATTCAAAAGTGACCAAAACATCAGCCAGGAAGCATAGGAACTGAGAAGTGGTCTGTGGTCACCACCTGCAGAATCACTCCTTTTTTGGGGGTGTCTTGCTAATTGCCTATAATTTCCACCTTTTGTCTATTCCATTTGCACAACAGCATGTGAAATTTATTGCCAATCAGTGTTGCTTCCTAAGTGGACAGTTTGATTTCACAGAAGTGTGATTGACTTGGAGTTACATTGTGTTGTTTAAGTGTTCCCTTTATTTTTTTGAGCAGTGTATGTTTGATCAAACTATTACCTTTATGATCAACAGATCAACAAATGCAAAATGTGCTATTTGTCTCTGACAGGACGCCTTCGACGAGGCCGTCAAATTCTTCGGCGAGAATTCCAAAACGACGCCCCCATCCGTGTTCTTCCCGGTGTTTGTGCGCTTCGTCAAGGCCTACAGGGTGAGACTGACATTGCTCTCTTACACACCCCTCAGACTGTCCCAAACACTACGCAAGGCGCTGGTACGGCTGTGTGTTTGAGCCTAAATGTTTGTTTGTGTGTGTGTGTGTGTGTGTGTGTGTGTGTGTGTGTGTGTGTGTGTGTGTGTGTTCTGTCAGCAAGCGGAGGAGGACAACGAGCAAAGGAAGAGAGCAGAGCTGATGATGATGGAGAAGCTTCTGGAGCAGGAGGCCATGCTGGACCAGGAGGACCAGAAGGTAGGCTCTCCCTCTTTCCTTCCCCTCTCCCCAGAAGGTAAGCCGTCTTACCTCCTGCGTCTCTCTCCCTCCTTCCCCTTTCCACCCAGTCTCCCTCCTCTCCTTCTCCCTCCTCCCCCTCTTCCCAGAAGGTAAGCTCTCCTTCCCCCTCCCTTCTCCCCCTCATCCCCCAGGACTAACGATGGGAGGATCTTCTCCTGCTGGCGGGGCAGCTATATTAGGTACTGCAGACACCTAGTGTGTCACATCAAGTCAGTATCAGCCAGTATATAACCAGTAAATACAACCAGTTAGTAAACCAACCAGTAAATACAACCCATTAGTAAACCAACCAGTAAATACAACCAGTTAGTAAACCAACCAGTCAATAGAACCAGTTAGTAAACCAACCAGTCAATAGAACCAGTTAGTAAACCAACCAGTCAATATAACCAGTTAGTAAACCAACCAGTCAATAGAACCAGTTAGTAAACCAACCAGTCAAAAGAACCAGTTAGTAAACCAACCAGTAAATACAACCAGCTAGTAAACCAACCAGTAAATACAACCAGTTAGTAAACCAACCAGTCAATAGAACCAGTTAGTAAACCAACCAGTAAACGTAAACAGTATATATAATATAGACAGTATAACCTTTCTAGTGGACACATTAGGAACCAGCTTTTACAGCGGAGTAAAATACGATGTTGGAGATTCACACAGGGACATCGTTATGCCGTTTGAATAGTCAACAAAGGTGCCTGTGATTTGACTAAGTGTGTGTGGTCTCCCCACCAGTCTCCGTCCCATAAGAACACCAGGGGCAGGAGTCAGCAGCAGGAGGTGATAGCTGAGCTGAGGAAGAAGCAGGTGAAGGATACGGGCAGCCGCCACGTCTACGAGGGCAAGGACGGAGCCATCGAGGACATCATCACAGGTAAACAGGACCGGGGGGCCAATCACCATCAGTTCTACAATCACACACACCTTACTTATATACGTATACATAAATACAACCATACACATGTGTACACACGCACATAGGTATGCACATCTACATCCACACACACGAACACACACGCAGGCAGGCCTGTGCAGAAGAAGCTCTCTCCCTGCTCTAGTACGGCTAGCGTGGTTAAGACACAAACTTACACACCGGGCACTCTGCATGCAGGTCCTCTCCTGTGCTCCAATCCGATCTCGTTCGATCATTAACACTGGGTATCTAAACGGCTAACAAGTACCTCTTAACTCTGGAACTGATTGAACTGTCAATCCAAAAGGCTTTACTTCACCTTGATTCTACGGTAGAAACGTGCTTTGACCGTCCAGCTAACCTAACGTAGACACTTGGATCCGGCTCAAATGTCCGTAGGATCATTATCCGCTACCCCGTCGTAGCTTCGTAGCAGTTAGTAATGTCTGCTATCCCGTCGTAGCTTTGTAGCAGTTAGTAATGTCTGCTATCCTGTCGTAGCTTTGTGATAGTAATGTCTGCTATCCTGTCGTAGCTTTGTACCAGTTAGTAATGTCTACTATCCCGTCGTAGCTTTGTAGCAGTTAGTAATGTCTGCTATCCTGTCGTAGCTTTGTAGCAGTTAGTAATGTCTGCTATCCCGTCGTAGCTTTGTGATAGTAATGTCTGCTATCTGTCGTCGCTTTGTGATAGTTAGGGGTGTAGACGGGCCGGGCTGAAGGTATAGTCTCCCGGACCAGATACCTTGGTTCAGTCCCAAACAGCAACTTATTCCCTATGTAGTGCACTACTTTTGACCAGAGACCTATGGGGCACTATATAGGCCATAGGGTGCAATTTGGGGATGCAGCCCCATGTATTGATCTGCTTTATTAAAATACACGACCCCTCCGTTCCACAGAGAAGACACACGACCGTAGGCCATTTACATTCTGTGTGGTTTGGCATATATAATACTATTAACACACATTCTCTATAACAAATCACAGATAACTGTATTCTAGCGGACAAGCTAAAAGCCTGTCTTGTAACATTTTTACATTTGCGCCCCAATAGATACAGTATAATTGCCCTAGGGTCACAAAATTCAAGGACATTTCCCCAAAATGCCCTGGTTTTTCCAGAAATCCCAGTTGGAAGATTCCCGGAATCAGGAGGGGATACGCAGGAAGTCCAGGAATCCTCCAAGCGGGATTGGGAAAGTTCAGCCCTAAAGGCCTATTGTAGACTGTAACCCTCTACAGAATGTGTTAGTGTCTCTCTGCTCCAGTCTTCTGATGCTTTGTAGGGTGTACTAACCTGTGCTAAAACCCTGTAGATGTGTGCTACTTCTTACTGTCTTGTCTTGTCTTGGCTGTTGTTGTTTCAATGCAGTGCTGAAGACAGTGCCCTTTACCGCCCGCACAGCCAAACGGGGCTCTCGGTTCTTCTGCGAGCCCGCTCGCACTGAGGAGAACCATTACTAAAGCTTAGAACTCTCTCTCTGAAAGGTCACTGTAAATACTGTGCTGTCTTTCTTCTTCGTCTCTCCTTCTCCGTACTCTCACAGCGTGTTGTGTTCCCTCTCACTCTGTGTGTCACTGTCAGTCGTGTGTGTGTGTGGTGTGGTGTGTCGGCGTCACTACCTCCGCCCCTTCTCGCCCGGGGAGGAAGCGGTTTGTGGGAGGAGTGTCTGATGTCCCCTCCGTCCCCCTGCATGAAGCGAGTCATCCCCGTTATATACCTACTACCTCATCCATGTGTGTCACCAACCACAGCAAACCATAATGTCACAGAAATGCTCCTAGCAGTCAGTCAGTCAGGCTATTGACATTTGTCCTGAGAAGAGTGAGATGGGTAGATGGGTAAGAAATCTACCACGTCTTACTCTATACAGTACAAGTAATACAGCAGCGTTACTTGTCAATGGGACAGTAAGGCAAGCGCCCTCTGCTGTTAAAAAAGAGGAAGTGCATCCTAGGCCGTAGCCCAACTTCCAAGAAGTTTACACTCCTATATGTTATGCTGACCAGTATTAGTGCCAGTAGTTCTGCTATATAGTAATACTTCTGCTTCAGTATATATCGTATACTAGTCAGTATTGTAATCAGCATAGCAGAGTATTTTTTTGCACATAATTATATAATAATTCATAATTTGTCAGTTTCAATGTATTGATAGTCTTGACTTATTTTAAAATGGCTGTGGCATTATACCTTGCTTGTGTGTTCATCTGTCCATCATGAAACCAGTGTTGTGTTCATCTGTCCATCATGAAACCAGAGTGTTGTGTTCATCTGTCCATCATGAAACCAGAGTGTTGTGTTCATCTGTCCATCATGAAACCAGTGTTGTGTTCATCTGTCCATCATGAAACCAGAGTGTTGTGTTCATCTGTCCATCATGAAACCAGTGTTGTGTTCATCTGTCCATCATGAAACCAGTGTTGTGTTCATCTGTCCATCATGAAACCAGTGTTGTGTTCATCTGTCCATCATGAAACCAGAGTGTTGTGTTCATCTGTCCATCATGAAACCAGAGTGTTGTGTTCATCTGTCCATCATGAAACCAGTGTTGTGTTCATCTGTCCATCATGAAACCAGAGTGTTGTGTTCATCTGTCCATCATGAAACCAGTGTTGTGTTCATCTGTCCATCATGAAACCAGTGTTGTGTTCATCTGTCCATCATGAAACCAGAGTGTTGTGTTCATCTGTCCATCATGAAACCAGTGTTGTGTTCATCTGTCCATCATGAAACCAGTGTTGTGTTCATCTGTCCATCATGAAACCAGTGTTGTGTTCATCTGTCCATCATGAAACCAGAGTGTTGTGTTCATCTGTCCATCATGAAACCAGAGTGTTGTGTTCATCTGTCCATCATGAAACCAGAGTGTTGTGTTCATCTGTCCATCATGAAACCAGAGTGTTGTGTTCATCTGTCCATCATGAAACCAGAGTGTTGTGTTCATCTGTCCATCATGAAACCAGTGTTGTGTTCTTCTGTCCATCATGAAACCAGAGTGTTGTGTTCATCTGTCCATCATGAAACCAGAGTGTTGTGTTCATGTATTACTGTGCTGTTGGTTGGGTTCCTGCATGCCTCTGGCTTTCTCCCGCTTCAAACCCACAATACACCGTTCCCAGTTCCCCCTAGCTCTGGTCTAGGGCGTTATGTGTGGCTGATTCTGAGCCTTGAAGTTACATGTAACGCCCCTGGACCAGATCTACCATTTCCCTTGCCTTGCTCTTGGCTCAAACTCTTTGGTGCTGGATCATATTCATATCACATGACTTCTGTAGTTTATCTGGTCACCTTTCTAACGTATTGCATGAAGCATGAATTATTCATTTCTGACACGCGTTCTCGGTCTTGGATGTCACATTCATTTCCATTGTGTGCAACTAACATACAGCCAGATACATGTCCTGAATTGCTGTTGAGCAATTTAAAGGGACAGGCTTCAGTATTTCTAAATGTTTCATAAATTACAGTCGAATTCACATCCTATGCCCATGTATCTGGCTGAATGCATGCCGTTCTTTGGTTTTTGGTCTGCGTTCTATTCAACATAAAACGTTTTTTGTGTATGTTGAAAAAACATTTGTTGGGTTTGGTTTGTGATAACTAAGTCTTCGTGCAAAATGTGATGGTTGGCACTATTTGCTCATGCTGGTAGTCACTCTGGAAAGCAGCCTGGGTTTTTTTTAGACAGAAAAACTGAAAAATAAAACGCTTTGATTTACTCCTCCTTTGTGCCTGCAGTATCAATTAACAGCACATCTTAGTAAGCTCTGCCCCTCTAACACCTTAGTCCTGCCCTATCCTGTCCAATGACCTCTGCCCCCGCTCCCCATTGGCCGCTTTGCTCGCTCGGCGCTCCTCCACTGTGAAAACACCCCTCTGGTCACCCTGCTTCTTTAACCTCCATTTTGTCTTCTCTTCATCCATCCAGCCCTAAAGAAGAATAATATTACTAAATTCCCCAATGTCCACTCGAGGGTAAGGAATTCCTCCAATAGCACCCCTGTGGTGGTGGATGTGTCCCAGACCTGGCAAGCATCTCTTTTTTTTACCTCCCTTCCCTTAAGTTACCTACCGCTGAGGGCTTTCTCTACTTCATGCTAGACTGACTGTGTTGGTCCCCCCCCTCCCTCCTTTCTGTTCAACCTCAATTTCCTAATAAGGTTATAGACAAATGTTGCATGTCTAAAATCAAAAGAATGCAAATTCAGTGTAAACACCCTTTATGGGAAATGATTACGTTCCCTTTTTTCCCCCTGATTGTTTAACATGGAAGGATTTTGCATATTTCTTTTTTGGGGGGGGGGCTTGTATTGGGGGGCACCTGTCCATAGCGTTTTTTTTTTTTTTTTTTATCGACAGAAGGACTAGTAAATATGAAAAATGTCAAATCCGGGGGGTGAAATGTCAAGGTCTTTTCTGGGGGGTGAAATGTCAAGGTCTTTTTTTTTGTCTTCCTTTTAGAGGAGTGAACTGAAGGGGAATGTTTCTTTACAACTCAAGCTGCTTTGCCTGATTGGCTGCCAACAAACAGCCTCTGGGCTCATCTGAAGGCCCTGGCATGACTGACACCTCTTATCTTCCTCCATCCCAGATCTTCGAAATCAGCCTTACAGGCGAGCCGACGCGGTGAGGAGGAGCGTCAGAAGGCGCTTTGACGACCAAAACTTGCGGCCGGTCAACAACACGGAAGTGGTCATGTGACGAGGGAACAGTGCATGTGCTAGGAGAGGGCTAAGGGGGGGGGGGGGGGGGGGGGGTGTAGCAGCCTCTCACTCTGGACTGAAAGAGAAATGGATGGACTGAAAGAGATGCCTAGACTGAAAGAGAAATAGATGGACTGAAGGAAAGGAAGATGGATGGGTCTGAAAGGTCAGTTATAGGGAACCTTAGACAAGCCAAGTGCCTGAAACGTACTTTTTATGTGATCAGTTGTTTTATTTTTTTATTACTTCAAGCAATACAACTTGACCTGGCTTTAATTGTAATTTCCTTTGATGTGTAAAACTGGACACGGACGTCCGTAGGGGGAATTCCTGGAAGAGATTTTTCCTGAAATAAGTGTAGAATGTATATGTGACACGGTTCCGTTATGCCTCGATCCCACCTCCCAGCGTCATTGTGTTTTGGGACACCAGAAGCACATGAATTTCCAATGGAGCGCTGCGTTTGCCTCGCCGCGTTGCAGCGGCAGTTGCGGTGCGTGCGTCGGATAAATCAAACGCACGCATCAAATTCTATGCGTAGACGGCTTGACAGAAATGGTAGCAGAAAGGTGAACGTTGAACTTCTGTTGCAGACATATCCAGATGACGCTGCGTGCCAATTTGCGCAATGATGCTGCAGGTGTGTTCGAGGCGTTAGGCGTCAAAAAGTATTCCGCCACAGGTGATGAATATGATATACAATAGCAAGTGTCTTATTACATTCCTGGTGCTCCTGCCATTGCTCTTGGAATTCCAACAATGCTCGAGCGGCACAACAAAATTGTTGCTAAAGGGCTAATGGCCTTATTAAAGGGGACAAGTCTTAGATTACTACTATGAAGCAGTGATCCAAAACTAATATGCTCAATGAAAGTACTTAAGCAAGTATCAGGTAGACTTTTGTACACCAACGAGTGACCACGGAGAAATCGTATCAGAAATAATATAGCTCAGAGGTGGGGCTCTCGAAATGAGACCAGGCTAATGTGAATTGTATATAGCTAGGCCTCCATATTACAGTATTAACATCTCATTCATCAGTGCTAATATGGTTAGTGGACCAAGTCGTGAATTATTAGCTCTATCTAGATAGAAATAGAGCACCGGTCATACTCAATGAAGAGTTTTTCGGTATTTTTTAAAACTATTTTCTACATTGTAGAATAATAGTGAAGATATCAAAACTATTAAATAACACATATGTAATCATGTAGTGTCCCAAAAAGTGTTAAACAGATAAATATATTCTTCAAAGTAGACACCCTTTGCCTTGATGACAGCTCTTGGCATTCTGTCGACCTTCTCTCGACCAGCTTCACCTGGAATGCTTTTACAACAGTCTTGAAGGAGTTCCCACGTATGCTGAGCACTTGTTGGCTGCTTTTCCTTCACTCTGCGGTCCAACTCATCCCAAACTATCTCAATTGAGTTGAGGTCGGGTGATTGTGGAGGCCAGGTCATCTGATGCAGCACTCCATCACTCTCCTTCTTGGTCAAATAGCACTTTCACAGCCTGGAGGTGTGTTTTGTGTCATTGTCCGGTTGAAAAACAATTGATAGTCCCACTAAGCGCAAACCAGATGGGAATGGCGAATCGCTGCAGAATGCTGTGGTAGCCATGCTGGTTAAGTGTGCCTTGAATTCTAAATAAATCTTCCATGCTTCACGGTGGGAACCACACATGTGGAGATCATCCATTCACTTACTCTGCATCTTACAAAGACACGGCGGTTGGAACCAAAAATCTAAGATTTTGACTTATCAGTCCAAAGGACAGATTTCCACCGGTCTAATGTCCATTGCTCGTGTTTCTTGGCCCAAGCAAGTCTCCTTCTGTAGCAATTCGACCATGAATGCTTGATTCACACAGTCTCCTCTGAACAGTTGATGTTGAGATGTGTGTGTGTGCTACTTGAACTGTGAAGCATTTATTTGGGCTGCAATTTCTGAGGCTGGTAACTCTAATGAACTTATCCTCTGCAGCAGAGGTAACTCTCGGTCTTCCGTTCCTGTGGCAGTCCTCATGAGATCCAGTTTCATTATAGCACTTCATGGATTTTGCCACTGCACTTGAAGAAACTTTACAAGTTCTTGAAATGTTCTGTAATGACTGACCTTCCTGTCTTAAAGTAATGATGGACTGTTGTGTTACTTTGCTTATTTGAGCTGTTCTTGCCACAATATGGACTTGGTCTTTTACCAAACAGGGCTATCTTCTGTATACCACCCCTACCTTGTCACAGCACAGCTGATTGGCTCAAACGTATTAAGAAGGAAAGAAATTACACAAATTAACAAGGTACACCAGTTAATGGAAATACATTCCAGGTGATTACCTCATGAAACTGGTTGAGAGAATGCCAAGAGTGTGCAAAGCTGTCGTCAAGGCAAAGGGTGGTTACTTTGAAGAATCTCAAATATAAAATATTTTGATTTGTATAACACTTTTTTGGTTACATAACTCCATGTGTTATTTCATAGTTTTAACGTCTTCACTATTATTCCACAATGTAGAAACTAGTAAAAATAAAGAAAAAAAATCCTTGAATGAGTAGTTGTATCCAAACTTTTGACTGGTACTGTACATTGTCTGCTCATGTAGACATCAAGTGCCATTCAAATACAATGCTGTTAAGTGGATGGTGGGGCTCTTGAGCCACAATAGCTCTGGTCCAGGGAATCGTTCGGTCAAACGACTGCGAGAGCACACCCGAACGACACCCCAGACCAGAGCTAGAGCCACAATTGACTCCGAGCGAATAGGAAAGGTGCTAAAACAAAGACTTATCAGCAGATACACTTCCAGTCAAGTGTAGCAGCTGCAAGGAAGGTACTTTAGGCTACTTGAGGAGCTTGTCATGGAAACTGGATTCCAAGTTTCTTTTTTTACTCTGAAAACCGCAATCGGCTAATGAATCTCTAGGCAACCGTCTACTCACTATTATTGTACATTTAATGTATAGTATTTAACCACTGTAAACGGTATCCATTCAGCTTTGTTCATGTGACCCACTTTGACATGAGCGACAGTCATTAAAAAAAGTGTTTAGCTAGTTATATAAAAAAATGTCAGAACAAAAAAATTACACAAAGCAAAAAAAAGTTTTGTAAATGTACAGATATTTTGCTACAAATTGTTGCATTGTTTTTTACTTCTTAATCCACTCATTACTATAAGGTTACTATTGTACATACTGTTTAAAACAAAATGTGCATCACCCTGTGATATACAATTTGAATGTTATTTTAACTTATAGGTTTGTCCATTTTGTATATTTAATTACGCCGGAAAAAACAAATCTGGGTTCACTTTAACCGAACGGATCGATTGTGTGAAGCAGAATGCCCTGGTGTCACACTTGCCTGAGAGTAAAGAGGCATTATATTAATATATGTCCCAAATGGCACTATATTCCCGAATTAGTGCACTACTTTTGACCCTATGGGCCCTAGTGCAAAAAAGGAAAAAAATAGTGCCCTATATAGGGAGTCATTTGGGCCATAACCCATTGACGTTCGGAGAAGCTTTCTGTGTTCTTGGGACCATAAATGTCCATGTTATATCATGTGCAACAAACCACTCATCTCTATACTTCCTATGTGAACTGTTGACCACTCATCAGCTTCACTCATTAGACTGGATAATAGTGGCATGTTTTAGTTATTACTTCAGAAATGTATTTTAGGCATTGTGTGCTTATTACAAAATACTTTTAAATAACATTTAGTTAAAAGGTAGACCGAGTTCTGGATTTGATCAAATAAACTATTTACACTATTATAATGTGTGCATCTTTATTTCAATTGTGTTCTTTATCATTAATTTGGCAGACAGCTGTTCAGATTCACTCTGGTTTTCTATGCAGGCTCATTGATATAAAAACAGGAGAAATCGGTCTTGTCATCTGTGTATGTAAACCGTGGAAATCATTACTCACCCGTCTGGCGGGCTGGGGCATAGGGCAGCAACAAAGGTTTGGGTTTGCCACTTCTGGCGGTCTTTGGCCAACGTGCCACAACCCTGGTGATGTTATTGGAGCTTAATCTAGATTTTCCTGAGCCACGTTGTCTCGGCACCTCTTACAGTAGCAATTATTACATACAGCCAGCCTAGCATTTCAATGAGCCACAGGAAACAAGGCTACTAAGCCTAGTGAACAAGAGGCACTCATAACAGAGAGGTCATATGTAAAGAAAATAATGAGCTCTGATCTATGGTGGCTGCTGGTGAGGGTACATGAAGACAAAACAAATTCATTTCAACTATATTTTATTACATTTATAGATCATGCAATGAGGACTTTCACAATTCCTCTTGTGAAAATCTAGCGAACCAATCCTAAAAATCCCATAAAAATGTATTTAAAAGGGTCTTGTTTCAGAGAGACATTTAATTCAGTCTAGACGTGCACCTTTGCCAAATAGTTGGACATTAGTCCAAAGCAGTGGTATGCAACTAGATTCAGCTGCGGGCGATTTTTGTCAGAGCGGATGGTCGGGGGTCCGGAATATAATTATAATTTGTACATTGCAAATTGACCACAACTAAGCACAAAAATGTATTGCATTTGAAAATGATTTCAAACGTTGATTACACAGAGACGATCACATCTCTTTTTATTTGCGAGTATATTTTGTCAACACATTTCCTAAATTAAACTTTTTTTTCTTTGGGCCCTGGTCAAAAGTAGTGCACTATAAAGGGAATAAATACAGTGCCATTTGTGACTCGGACAATAATTGTACTGAGAACTGCAAGGCATTCACAGTAAAGAGTATGGCATTAAGATGCACTTGGAATCCATTTCGATATCAAACTAGTAGCAAAGAAAAACTACAAAACGAATAAAATGAAATAGCTAGTGAGAAAACATTATAAAAAGGCAACACATTTCTGAAGTGTGTCACTAAATGTCCACACAGTTGACCTTCTTCTGATATCAAAGTAGTCACTCAACTCAGCCTGTGACCACTTCCAATAACGTAAGAAAACAGAGCAAATATTGACCAAGCATTCTAGTGCCAGTGTGGCGGGTTCATTCCCATTATACAAAACACAAGGGGAACAGTTCACACACAGTCCAAATAGGGCTGAAACATTCTGGTAACTTACCCAAAATTGACAGGAATTACGCAAATCTTCTAACTGGGATTTCTGGAAAACCTGTGAATTTCTGGAAAGTTCCTGGAATTGTGTAACCTTAATTCCAAGCATGTGTGGCGTTACGCTGAAAAAGAAGCACTGGGGGGAATGCATGGTGGATGAAAGAAAGACAGCATGAGGAAAAAGCAGGATCAAGGAGCATCCAGCTGTTCCAGTAGAGTCCTCCTCCTCTTCTCCAGCTCTCCTTCACTCAGCTCGCTGCCTGAAGTGTCCCAGCCACCCTACACAACAAAGACAAAACATCAAAACCCACATTTTCCCGACAACACTGGTGATTTCTAGGTAGTGTTGAGCGATTAACCGAAATGACGGTTATTTTGGGATTTTTAAACAACTAACGGACATCGGTTCAATTATTTTAATTCCGCTTCGTTGGGAGCGCGCAATCGAGAGGGATAGAAAGCAGTTGCTTAGGACTCTCCCAGGTGGCGCAGTGGTCTAGGGCACTGCATCGCAGCGCTAGCTGTGCCACCAGAGATTCTGGGTTCGCGCAGCCGGCCGCGACCGGGAGGTCCGTGGGGCGACGCACAATTGGCCTAGCGCCATCCTTGTCTCATCGCGATATCCTTGTCGATATCCTTGTCTCATCGCGCACCAGCGACTCCTGTGGCGGGCCGGGCGCAGTGCGCGCTAACCAAGGTCGCCAGGTGCTTCCTCCGACACATTGGTGCAGCTGGCTTCCGGGTTGGATGCGCGCTGTTAAGAAGCAGTGCGGCTTGGTTGGGTTGTGTTTCGGAGGATGCATGGCTTTCAACCTTCGTCTCTCCCGAGCCCGTACGGGAGTTGCAGCGATGGGACAAGATAGTAATTACTAACACAATTGGATACCACGAAATTGGGGAAGAAAAAGGGGATAAAAAAATTAAAAAGAAATAAAAAGAAAGCAGTTGCTTCGCAAGCCTGAAAACACATGATCTACGGGATTGACGGTTGGTATTCAGCAGTCATCAAAGTATGCCTTATTTACTCTGTGTTGTTACAGCATTCAACGCACATATAGTGGATTTTAATTTTTTCAAACGTGGCGATTTGAACAAACATTCTCCAAAATATTTATTGAAGTCTATAAAGTATACAACCTTCTGGTGTCTGTTGTAACGGATATCGCAGTTGCACAAGCTGGACGAAGTCCCTACACATTGCAATGGAGCAACAACAAAACAAATCAGCATTTTGTGTGATGTAGGCTAATCTTTATAGTTGCTGCCATATCACAGCCACTAGCCAGAGTTCCTGTAAAAAGAACATTCTAGGCAGCCCGAGCATGTCTGACTATACGCTATTATTCCTTACTTCATTTGTCCATTACTGCTTTAGACTTCCTACTATTTGTGGTGATAATCTTCATAGATATGCTGCCACATAGTAGCGAGAGTAGCTGGGGAAAAAAGAGCTAGCCAATGTTCGCAACGATAATGAGTAAAGAATCACTATTTTGACTGCCTGTATGCATCTTGCTTGTGTTTGATATGCTTGCCTAAATATACTGTTAGACAACAAAGTTTGTACCAAAATGTTGATCATGTCTTTTGTGTACAACATGAAAGCTGAAGGCTGCCTAACACCCTTCCAGAAAAAAATAACATTACAATCGCTCGAGGTATGGAAGGCACTGTTCAAACATGTCGATCCATATCTTTACTCTTTAGAGTAGAACATGAAGTGTCCCCCTCCATGTTAAGGGGGAAGCGGCAGTGGAAGCCCTGAGCAGAAGCTACGTAGACAACATAGTGGGCAGCAGCTCCGTAAAAAGAAAAGAATCCTGCACATGCACAGAAACCTCCATATCAATAGACACAGCAAGTTGGGTTGCAGCAAATCCAGAACCGCAGTCACTTTAAATCATCTTTGGTGTTGGACAGAAGACTAAAATCACCAGGAAGTGATTTTAAATTTAAGAAAAATCTGTTCATTTATTCCCACGCATTAAGGCATACGTGATCGTATCCCAATGTAATCAAAGTTGGAAAGGATTCCGATTTTGTCAAATACTATATCTGTTTGGGATTCTTGCTGTCAATTTGCTGTGAACAACTATCTTCCGGCACCCCGACCATCCGGCCAAGGCTGAATGTAATTGGTGAACCCTGCACTAGGAAATAGAATAGTAAACACCTCACTTGGACTAGGATGAGACAAAATGCTTGGATACAACTGCTGTGTACTGGCATGGAGTATTTCTTTCTTTTAAAGCATTCAAATCCCAGATGCATGGCTGGGTTTAGTGACCGGAATGTGACGTTTTACCTCCTCCTTGGTAGATTTCCTTTTAGGTGACTTCTGCTTGGATTCGGAGCGACTCTTCCCCCGGGACTTGTCGTTCTCTTTTTCTTTCTCCTGGTCCTTCTCCCGCTTGCCGTCCCTCTCTCTTCCTCCCTTCTCTTTCCGCTCGCCTTCGGATTCAGGAGATTGCTGAAAGACAGGGTCACAAGAATAAGCGCGCCGTCCGCCATTTGGCTTCACAATCTTTCCAGAGTGGCCCAAACATTCCCCCGAAATGATAGTTCCGTCCTGAGAACCTACCGACTTGTGACGCCTCTTCTTCCCCTTCTTCTTGTGCTTCTTGGACTTCTTATAACTTCTATCTGTTGACCGAATGGAGAGGGATGTCACAAACTGTCTGTCACAGAATATTCCTTCATTTGTGTTTTTTATATAGTGATTCTTTTTATTTGATCATTTCTAGTCAAGGTTATAGGTACAATACATTCCTATCAGCATATACTTTTTCATCATACCTGATCCTTATATCACAATTATCATTCAAGTTTTTAATTGAGACGATAAAAGAATAAACAAAAGTGATTATACATAGGAAAACCACTGACCAGATTCCCCACTGGAGGAGCGCTCGGACGGGGACTTGGACGGTGAGCGCTTCTTCTTCTTGGTGTGATAATCGTCTTCACCTTCAGACTCCGAGCCCTGCAGAGAGAAGAGGAGTGGGAGTAGTAGGAGGGTTTGTCTAGTGAGGTGCCATGCGGATACAATTGAAGGCGAAATCCCAAATGGCACCCTATTTCCTATAAACTATAGGGTTTCTGGTCAAAAGTAGTGCACCATCTAGGGAATAGGTTGCCATTTGGGACGCAGATACAAAGGGCGCAGAGGGGTCTTGGTTTGTGCAGTGTCGGGGCATAGTACTAACCGATCGAGAGCGGGAGCGCTTCCTGTGGTGCTTCTTGGACTTCTTTGAGTGTTTCTTGGTCTTGGAGTGATGATGCTGGCACTCGTGCTGTGAGAAGAAACAGCAGCCAGGTTTGAGTACTGTATGTCGTGACACTGGTTCTGTTCCAAATGGCACCCTCATCCGTATATAGTGCACTACTATGGGCCCTGGTCAAAAGTAGTGCACAATATAGGGAATAGGGTGCCATTTGAGATGCCACCACTGACATTGTCAGAGTACTCCCCCCCCCCCCCCCCCCCCCCCACACAGAGGTTACCAGAGTTAAATGAGTCTTACCTCCAAGACATGCATGAAGTCTTTGAATATCCTTTTCCTCTCAGACTCCAGAGTCACGTCTTCAAATGCAGATTCTTTGAGGAATCTTTCTCGGACCTAAGACGACCAAAGAGAGAAAATGAATAGTCAGAAAACAAAAGGTTTGCTTTTGAATAGTTGCATGACGATCAAATAATGTGCCAGACAGTAGCCCATTGATAACAACGTGTGTGTGTGTGTGAGAAAGGTAACAGTAATAATGTGTGTGTGTGAGGCAGAGGTGGGATCAAGTCACTATTATTCGAGTCACAAGCAAGTCACAAGATCTGAGTCTCAAGTTGAGTCAAGTACAAGTCCTGCATTCCAAGAGCAAGTCAAGTCTCAAGTAAAAAAAAATATACGTGCAATGACTTGTTCAACTACAAATCTTTGTCTATTTATTGAGGCTACCAGACCGCCATTGTCATTATTTTGTCTACAATATATATTTGGTTATGTAATAATACATTTTAACAACAAATTCCAAATGCAAGCTTCATAACTGAATGATAAATTTCAAGAAATTTTGACATACCAAAAGACCAGTAAGCCTATGCTAGTAATTGTTGCTTGATGTCCCATTGCTGGTGAGTTTGCAAAGTAAACAGTTAATATTATTGATCACCGAACAATTTTTGGAGCTGCATATTTATTTATGACAATCCTCTCTTATCGTTAGCGACCCCCCAAAAAGGAGTGGTTCAAAGCTTGCGAACACACAAATGTAGCCAGTCATTTACAGCCTTAAACGGCAATGCATTTTCAGAACTTAAAGATACAGAAATAAACAGTGTTTTTACACCTACATGTTAGCAGCCAATATCAAGTCACTTCTCTGGAGTCCAGCGCAAGCAGAATCATACTGGCTACCTGCAAGCAGCAGAGGTTGCAGGATCGGATGGAAAGCGATATCACTTTGGATGGCCGCCTAATGCTCTTCGCCAACTGTGTAGCCCTCTACTTCCTCACAGATACTGTCATTAAATTAGCCAGAATGCTACATTTTCATCCCATACTATTGAAGGCAGTGCGATGTTACAACCATCTTTAGTCATATAGCAAGTAGCCACCCAAACTCAGCCTATGTGAAATATAAAAATGATAGCTATCATTGTTAGCCTACCAGGTAGCATATCATTGGTCTGGCAAGGATACATCTGTAGAAGATTGCTAAACAGTATTTTATATGGATAATATAAACATACTAATGTTTATAGAAAATGATGCAAGTGCTTTCGGGTCACTAATCTGGACATGTGAGCCCGCCTTTGAGCGCCAATGCTGATGATTAATCATTGGTCAACAGATTCAAATGTTTTTGAGACAATAAGTTGGTGCAATAACATAGGCCTACACACCTACTCATTCAAAGGATTTTCTTTATTTGTACTATTTTCTACATTGTAGAAAAATAGTGAAGACACTCATGTAGTATCCAAAAAAGTATGAAATCAAAATTTTATATTGAGATTCTTCAAAATAGCCACCCTTTGCCTTGATGACAGCTTTGCACACTCTTGGCATTCTCTCAACCAGCTTCATCTGGAATGCTTTTCCAACAGTCTTGAAGGAGTTCCCACATATGCTCAGCACTTGTTGGCTGCTTTTCCTTCACAGCAGCCCAACTCATCCCAAACCATCTCAATTAGATTGAGTGGGTGATTGTGGAGGCCAGGTCATCTGATGCAACACTCCAATCCCTCTCCTTCTTGGTAAAATAGCCCTTACACAGCATGGAGGTGTGTTGGGTCATTGTCCTTTTGAAAAACAAAATTGGTAGTCCAACTAAGCGCAAACCAGATGGGATGGCGTATCGCTGGAGAATGCTGTAGTAGCCATGCTGGTTAAGTATGCCTTGAATTCTAAATAAATCACTGACAGTGTCACCAGCAAAGCACTCCCACACCATCTCCTCCATGCTTCACAGTGGAAACCACACATGCAGAGATCATCAGTTCACCTACTCTGCGTCTCACAAAGACACACATCTCAAATTTCGACTCAGACCAAAGGACAGATTTCCACCAGTTTAATGTCCATTGCTCGTGTTTCTTGGCCCAAGCAAGTCTATTCTTCTTATTGGTGACCTTTAGTAGTGGTTTCATTGTAGCAATTCAACCATGAAGGCCTGGTTCACGCAGCCTCCTCTAAACAGTTGATGTTGAGATGTGTCTGTTACTTGAACTCTGTGAAGAATTTATTTGGGCTGCAATTTCTGAGGCTGGTAACTCTAATGAACTTATCATCTGCAGCAGAGGTAACTTTGGTTCTTCCTTTCCTGTGGCGGTCTTCATGAGAGCCAGTTTCATCATAGTACTTGATGGTGTTTGCGACTGCACTAGAAGAAACTTTACAAGTTCTTGAAATGTTCCAGATTGACTGACCTTCATGTCTTGAGGTAATGATGGACTGTTGTTTCTCTTTGCTTATTTGAGCTGTTCTTGGCATAATATGGACTTGGTCTTTTACCAAATAGGGCTTTCTGTATACCAATCCTACCTTACAGCACTGATTGGCTCAAACGCATTAAGAAGGGAAGCAATTCCACAAATTAACTTTTAATAAGGCACACCTGTTAATTGAAATGCATTCCAGGTGACTATCTCATGAAGCTGGTTGAGAGAATGCCAAGTGTGCGCAAAGCTGTCATCAAGGCAAAGGGTGGCTACTTTGAAGAATCTCAAATATAAAATATATTTTGATTTGTTTAACACTTTTTTGGTTACTACATGATTCCATATGTTATGGAATAGTCTTCACTATTATTCTACAATGTAGAAAATATAAAAAATAAAGAAAACCCTGGAATGAGTAGATGTGTCCAAACTTTTGATGGGAGCTGTGTATATATATAACAAATACATACCACTGCGCTAGCTCACCTGAACTGGTGTTGATTGACAGTTTGCTGGTCCAATCAAAGGGCAGAGTGTGCGTTTCACGAACCAATTGTTGCACTTTCATTTTTTTGTGCAAGTGCATGCTATCTGGCTACTCTCACTGGCTGCTTGGAGAGTAATCCCTGGAGACTCTGTGCCATAAATGAGTGACAAAACGTAACAAACCTGGCCAGATAATTTCAAGTCATCAGTCTCAAGTCAAAGTCCTGAGTCTTGAGGCTCCAAGTCCGTCTCAAGTTGTCAAATGTGTGACTTGAGTCAAACTCGAGTCCAAGTCATGTGACTTGAGTCCACACCTCTGGCGCAAGGTAACTGTAAAACTGTGTGTGTGTGTGAGAGAGAGAGCGAAAGGTAACAGATTAACACATACTTCTTCCCAGGTGGCCTCTGGTTCCAGGGCTGGGGTAGCCTGCTTCAACATGCTCTTGAAGGTAGCCTCTTTCCTCTTCATCTTCCTGGCCTCCTCCTTCTCCCGCTCCCTCTCCCGAGCCTCCGCCTTCTCCAGCAACTACATCGGTACAGGAGGAGAGAGGGAGGTCACTCAGTAGCTTTTGGAAGCACAGCGAGGTCACTGATCGGCAGTGAAGCGTTGTGCATCCCAAATGGAACCCATTCCCTATTTAGTCCACTACTTCTGACCAGGGCTCATAGAGTGTACAAAACATTAAGAACACCTGCTCTTTCCATGACATAGACTGACCAGGTGAAAGCTATGATCCCTTATTGATGTCACTTGTTAAATCCACTTCAAATCAGTGTAGATGAAGGGGAGGAGACAGGTTAAAGAAGGATTTTTAAGCCTTGAGACAATTGAGACATGGATTGTGTATGTGTGCCATTCAGAGGGTGAATGGGCAAGACAAAATATTGAAGTGCCTTTGAACAGGGAATGGTAGTAGGTGCCAGACACACTGGTTTGTGTCAAGAACTGCAACGCTGCTGTGTTTTTCAACCTCAACCGTTTCCCCGTGTGTATCAAGAATGGTCCAACACCCAAAGGACATCCAGCAAACTTTACAACTGTGGGAAGCATTGGAGTCAACATGGGCCAGCATCCCTGTGGAACGCTTTCGACACCTTGTAGAGTCCATGCCCCGACAAATTGAGGCTGTTCTGAGGGCAAAAGGGGGTGCAACTCAATATTAGGAAGGTGTTCCTAATGTTTTGAACACTCAGTATATAGTTAGAGTTTTCGGACACAGAAATGGTGGTGTAGGTATAAATCAAAGAGCTCGTACGCTGTTGAAGGCTAGCTTGATGTTGCCTGCGTCCAGCGTCGTGGCTCTCTTGTCTGAGCTGATCACAGTGCCAAAGTCTTCAAAGCTAGTGTTTACCTCGACCATGAAGTTTTTGTCCTGTGTGGAGGAAAGAGGAGAGAGTTAATAAAATGAAAACTACCATTGAGGCGATCGTGCAGATTATACAATATCTACGCTGCAAAGTAGATTTAACTGCATCCCAAACGGAACCCTACACTCCATTCCATACACTACTTTGGATCAGGCACCATAGGGCTCTGGTGAAAGGTAATGCACTATATAGGCAAAAAGTAGTGCACTAAAATGGGGAATAGGACACCATTTGAGACCACAACGTGGGAGAAAACACAGAAGGTAACATTCTCCCACCTTCAGGATATCCTTAATGATCCGCTTCTCGTCGTGGTAGCGAGCCTTCAGGTCTTCCACGTAGAACTTGAACAGATCGAGGGGAGTGGAGCCTGCAGAATAGACACCATAAACTAACATGCACGCGTTATTCAAGATGTGCTCGGACAACACATGGTTACCGCAACACCAAAGGCTAAAGAAAAAGGCAGCGACCACAAACCAGAGCAGCAGAAGTATCATACGACATTATCACAGCAGTACAAGTGGATAAGACAACAACAATATTGATAACGTGCATGCGTGTGTGTGTGTCTATCAGTGTGTGCGTCCACACGCGTCCGTGCATGTAAGTATGCGTATACCTGTGTGAGCCAGGGTTTCCGTTAAGAAAACGTGGCGCCGGACATTTGACCGGTAGCATTTTCCTTTACTAGCCATTTGAGAAATTTACCGGAGCCATATGCATTGGGTGCATAACTTGATTAGGGCGTCCACCCACGGGGCTTAGAATGACAGAAATCACATTTCGAGTATGGTAATTCATATTAACTGAACATGCAAGTCGGGGATGAACGATGCGCGGTCCTTCTTACCCAATTCCGACGCGCACTTTGAAGAGCTACTTTTCCGTAGCCAAGAAGACGAGTAAAAAACAGCAAAATCACTAGACTGTGTCAATCTACTATCCCCCATCGTAGAAAAGTTGGCCTATTCTATTGGTCAGCTTGTTGAGAAAGAAATAGACTATTCCAAACAGAATCTGGGACAGATGTGGGACGATAGACCCAAAATTCATTCAACCAGTAAGCCACAAAAAAAAAAAAAAAAAATTTTTTTTTTTTTTAATTACATTAACAGCTCTGAGTCTGATACATGTTCTGATTGGTTGTATCTCAACTATTATTTCTTCAAATTATAAGCGCACAGGGCATAATGCAGCGAGCCGTTTCATGCGACAGAGATGACAATATCCATTCGAAATTTAGAAATAGGGGAGATCTCATATGCAAACAACTAGCATGGGTTGCTAATATGACTAGGATTGTGGCTACCGGACAATGAAAGAAAGAGTATATAAAATAATTGCCTCCACGGATATGGTCTGATTTTGGCTAGGCTACTTTGAAGTAAGGTAACACATGCCTCATAATGTGTATTAAAAAGTTCCGGGTTCAAACAATTACATATATGTTTTCAAAATGCATAGTGCCTCCAGCTCATTGTAAAGTGGTGTGTGACGCGCTGATGAAACCTGCCTTCAGTTGCCCATGTTTACTGTTTGAGATGCTGTAGCAGCAGCTTCCACAGTCTGACCGATTTTACGCTCAAAGGCTCTGTATACTGTAGGCGTGTGATAAATAAGATACATAACGAATATACTGTACACACACAGACCAATTTAATTCCCGCAAAATTATGCAAATTAACCTGTAGACCGATAAGCATGACCAGTCAAATGTATATACATCGACGAATATGATAAAAAGCATTATTTTGCAATGGGATTTTTTATTCTCCTGGACAATTGGCAGGCGCCAATTAAAGGTATTGGCTTTTGTACTGTAAAAAAAAATATATACATACATACACACTATATATATATATATCTATCTTTGGTTTTGTTTTTTTGGGGCCTAAAAGATGGCTATTAGCGGCTAACGGAAAACCTGGTGCGAGCGAGAGTATGCGCATGCAGCAGGTGTCCTCATACCTGGCTGGCCCAGCATGTTGGCGAAGCGGATGTCTGAGCTGACAGTGGGGTACATCTCCATCCAGGCAGACATGGAGTGGAGCTGACCGTTGTCATGGAGCTCGTCCAGGAATTTCTGGGGGGGGGGAGAAACATGAGGCTCAGCAAAGCAACTGAAATGACTTGGCTACGTCCCAATGGAACCATATTCCCTATATAGTGCACTATATAAAAAGAAATAGGGCATCTTTTGGAACGCAACACGGATAAATGACATCCCTGAGAGATCAACCCATGCAAAATTCACTTATATATATTTTCCTGTACTTTTTCAGTACAGTATTACAGTCAAAACACCTGACAAACTATTTGGCTTTTTCTTCAGTCTGTGTTAGTCATAGAAATCCTATAATTTCCTTTGATCCGTTTTAAGAATGAACCAAGACGGTCCAAATGATCTGTATCATGTTGCTAGACTACCAATATCCATTCTAATGTTCTATATATATAATTCTATGGTGTTAGCATTGTTTGTATCATAGTCCTCTACCGTGTACACTGTTCCCAAAACGCTCCATGGTGAGGTAGAGGAGGAGGCCCGTCTTTCTCACCTGGAAGGACTCTCTGTTCTTGCGCTGTCTCCTCCTCTCCCTCAGCAGTGTCTTCTGCTTCTCGTCCTCCTCCTCCTTCTCCAGCGCTCGGATGTGCTCCTCGAAACAGATCAGAGCATCCTCTTTGTCCATGTCTGAAGCAAACAAGGAGAGAAGAGGAGAGAAAGAGAGCGGGGAGAACGTCAACAGAGCACTCACACAGCAAACAGAGTCAGTCTTTTACACATACACACTGCTGCTCCACAAAGGCACACACTGCAAACCACAGCACCTGACTGGACAGGGCAGTCGTTCACCAACTTCAGTACTCGGCCTGTTCAGTCGTTCACCTATTCAAACTCACAGACAGACCCCCCCCCCCCTTTGTTTTTATGACGCACAAGTAACAGCTCTGCTGCCTTAGTTAAATGAACGCAGAGCCTTGAGAAAGGTTGTGTCTCAAATCTGTCGCATATAGGGCTCTGGTCAAAAGTAGTGTACAATGTAGGGAATAGGGTGCCATTTGGGATGCAGATAGTATGAATGAGTGTGCAGCGTACTCTGGAGCTCCTCGTCCTCTGCGAAGGTGGGGTTGTCCAGAAGGTACTGCTGGGCCTCGGACCAGGTGGTGCGGTACGTCACGTTGGCCATGTTGTCCAGGATGTTCTTCAGAGCCTCCCAGTTCCTCTTCCTCAGCTGCTTGGCTTGCTCCTGTAACCCACACACGACAAAGATGGAACAGACTAGAGTGAAGAGGCGGTCAACACATTCCGACAGATAATGTCCTTAGTAATCAGCGTTGGGTTCAATTCCATTTCGATTCAGGAAGTACACAGACATTTTTTCTTCCTGAATTGAAATGGAATTGATCCCAACCCTGATAGTAATACTCCGTTCTTCAGACAGCTAGGGATCAAATACATTATTTTCCTCGCACTACATTTCTTTAGTAAATAGAAATGTTTAATTAGAAATAGGATCAAATGTTGCAAAGTGAAAGTAAATGTAGATGGAAGAGAATAAACTGGTAGTTGTGACACCACACTCCAAAAAACAAGCCCAGCAGACTCTAGTTATTTATGTAGTTCTGTCCTTGAGCTGTTGTCTATTCATATTCTGTATTATGTCATGATTCATGTTTTGTGTGGACCCGAGGAAGAGTAGCTGATGCTTTTGCAACAGCTAAATAGACATCTTAATAAAATGCCAAATACCCAAAAGAGGCAGCCTAACGGCAATAAAACTGACCTTCTCCTTCTTGGCTAGGTAGAAGAGGACGTCTTCATAGATCTCCAGTCTGTCCCTCTCTGGGACGGTGCTCCACACATCCAGCTCCGCAAACATCTGCTCTGCTTTCCTGGTTCACACACACAAGAGACAACCCCAGTCATCAATTCTTTCTTTTTTAATGATTATTATTTTTCATTTAACAAGGCAAGTCAGTTAAGAACAAATTCGTATTTACAATGACGGCCTACCAAAAGGGCTCCTGCGGGGACGGGGGCTGGGATTAAAAATTCTAAAATAAAGCCAACACACACATCACGAAAAGAGAGAACACTACATAAAGAGAGACCTAAGACGACAACATAGCAAGGCAGCAACACAACATGGCAGCAACACCACATGGCAGCAGCACCACATGGAACAAACATTATTGGGCACAGACAACAGCACAAAGGGCAAGAAGGTAGAGACAACCATACATCACGCAATGCAGCCACAACTGTCAGTAAGAGTGTCCGTGATTGAGTCCTTGAATGAAGAGATTGAGATAAAACTGTCCAGTTTGAGTGTTTGTTGCAGCTCGTGCCAGTCTCTAGCTGCAGCGAAATGAAAAGAGGAGCAACCCAGAGATGTGTGTGCTTTCGGGACCTTTAACAGAATGTGACGGGCAGAACGGGTGTTGTATGTGGAGGATGAGGGCTGCAGTAGATATCTCAGATAGGGGAGAGTGAGGCCTAAGAGGGTTTTATAAATAAGCATCAACCAGTGGGTCTTGCGATGGGTATACAGAGATGACCAGTTTACAGAGGAGTATAGAGTGCAGTGATGTGTCCTATAAGGAGCATTGGTGGCAAATCAGATGGCCGAGTGGTAAAGAACATCTAGCCGCTCGAGAGCACCCTTTCCTGCCGATCTATAAATTATGTCTCCGTAATCTAGCATGGGTAGGATGGTCATTTAAATCAGGGTTAGTTTGTCAGCTGAGGTGAAAGAGGAGCGATTACGATAGAGGAAACCACGTGTAGATTTAACTTTAGCCTGCAGCTTTGATATGTGCTGAGAGAAGGACAGTGGACCATCTAGCCAAACTCCCAAATACTTGTATGAGGTGACTACATCAAGCTTTAAACCCTCAGAGGTAGTTAACACCTGTGGGGAGAGGGGCATTCTTCTTACCAAACCACATGACCTTTGTTTTGGATGTGTTCAGAACAAGGTTAGGGGTAGAGAAACTTATTGGACACTAAGAAAGCTTTGTTGTAGAGCATTTAACACAAAATCCCGGGAGGGGCCAGCTGAGTATAAGACTGTATCATCTGCATATAAATGGATGAGAGAGCTTCCTACTGCTTGAGATATGTTGTTGATGTAAATTGAGAAGAGCGTGGGGCCTAGGATTGAGCCTTTGTGTACTCACTTGGTGACAGGCAGTGGCTGAGACAGCAGATTTTCTGACTTTATACACTGCACTCTTTGAGAGAGGTAGTTAGCAAACCAGGCCAAAGACCCCTCAGAGACATCAATACTCCTTAGCCGGCCCACAAGAATGGAATGGTCTACCATATCAAAAGCTTTGACCAAGTCAAAAAAAAAATAATCGCAGCACATCAATTGATCCATTTTAGGTAATAAGCTTCTAGTATTAACGTGCAGAAAACCCAGGCTTTTACAAGAGCAGAAATCAGTGAAGCAGATATCAGAACACAAGTCAAAATTGCGGCTAGCAACAGCAGATGGGCCAGGGTGTACATGTACAATACCAGTATCATCAACAGTAATACAATCATGGCACGGCATAGGACAGGGAGAGCTCTGCAGTGCTGATTTATGACATCTGAAAGTGCATCAGATTGCAACAAGAAAATATTGTACAGCAATTTCATCAGGTAACATGAATACAAAGCCGGCGAGAGGTGGTTATAATGGGATGGGAGGCCAAAAGTCTGTGTAACCAATGGAGAGTCAGAGTCCCGAGTGTGGGAACAAACATAGTCTGTCCCACGGTTGGGTAAAGAAAGTTCGTAGTCAACAAAGCATGCAGGAGTCATGAGGTAAATAGCAAAATATACAAGAAATAAATCAAATATATAACGACTTGGGGCTAGCCTTTGTAAGTTCAGAGTCACTGGCCCCAACATTGCTGGAGGCGAGCGAAAGCTCGGGAGAGAGGAAGGGGCAACCAGGGCAGACGGTGAACAGATCGCCAGGTGGAATCCAAGCAGCAGTGCAGCAGGCAAAGGGAGTAGGTGTCACACCCACTTGGGAGAAGCTTTTATTTCTGGAGGCAGATTTATTGTAGAAAATGCCAGTCTCTGAACAGCAGGAGGGGGCTTCAAGGCCTCTGGGTTTGGGTGGGGTAGTCTGCCATTTGTTGGGCTCAAAAGGCTTCGACACCTCTCGCTTCACACGTCAGTGCTAATTGAAGTTGTATTTCTTTGTCCTAGCAGGCTTGGTAGCTTTCAGTCCATATAAAGTCAAATACACTGCTCCAAAAAATTAAGGGAACACTTAAACAACACAATGTAACTCCAAGTCAATCACACTTCTGTGAAATCAAACTGTCCACTTAGGAAGCAACACTGATTGACAATAAATTTCACATGCTGTTGTGCAAAGGGAATAGACAACAGGTGGAAATTATAGGCAATTAGCAAGACACCCCCAATAAAGGAGTGGTTCTGCAGGTGGTGACCACAGACCACTTCTCAGTTCCTATGCTTCCTGGCTGATGTTTTGGTCACTTTTGAATGCTGGCGGTGCTTTCACTCTAGTGGTAGCATGAGACGGAGTCTACAACCCATACAAGTGGCTCAGGTAGTGCAGCTCATCCAGGATGGCACATCAATGCGAGCTGTGGCAAGAAGGTTTGCTGTGTCTGTCAGCGTAGTGTCCAGAGCATGGAGGCGCTACCAGGAGACAGGCCAGTACATCAGGAGACGTGGAGGAGGCCGTAGGAGGGCAACAACCCAGCAGCAGGACCACTACCTCCGCCTTTGAGCAGGAGGAGCACTGCCAGAGCCCTGCAAAATGACCTCCAGCAGGCCACAAATGTGCATGTGTCTGCTCAAACGGTCAGAAACAGACTTCATGAGGGTGGTATGAGGGCCCGACGTCCACAGGTGGGGGTTGTGCTTACAGCCCAACACCGCGCAGGACGTTTGGCATTTGCCAGAGAACACCAAGATTGGCAAATTCGCCACTGGCGCCCTGTGCTCTTCACAGATGAAAGCAGGTTCACACTGAGCACGTGACAGACGTGACAGAGTCTGGAGACGCCGTGGAGAACGTTCTGCTGCCTGCAAAATCCTCCAGCATGACCGGTTTGGCGGTGGGTCAGTCATGGTGTGGGGTGGCATATCTTTGGGGGCCGCACAGCCCTCCATGTGCTCGCCTGAGGTAGCCTGACTGCCATTAGGTACCGAGATGAGATCCTCAGACCCCTTGTGAGACCATATGCTGGTGCGGTTGGCCCTGGTTTCCTCCTAATGCAAGACAATGCTAGACCTCATGTGGCTGGAGTGTGTCAGCAGTTCCTGCAAGAGGAAGGCATTGATGCTATGGACTGGCCCGCCCATTCCCCAGACCCGAATCCAATTGAGCACATCTGGGACATCATGCCTCGCTCCATCCACCAACGCCACGTTGCACCACAGACTGTCCAGGAGTTGGCGGATGCTTTAGTCCAGGTCTGGGAGGAGATGCCTCAGGAGACCATCCGCCACCTCATCAGGAGCATGCCCAGGCGTTGTAGGGAGGTCATACAGGCACGTGGAGGCCACACACACTACTGAGCCTCATTTTGACTTGTTTTAAGGACATTACATCAAAGTTGGATCAGCCTGTAGTGTGGTTTTCCACTTTAATTTTGAGTGTGACTCCAAATCCAAACCTCCATGGGTTGATAAATTTGATTTCCATTGATAATTTTAGTGTGATTTTGTTGTCAGCACATTCAACTATGTAAAGAAAAAAGTATTTCATAAGAATATTTCATTCATTCAGATCTAGGATGTGTTATTTTAGTGTTCCCTTTATTTTTTTGAGCAGTGTATGTACTTGTAATGTATTTTTCTTGACTTTTGAAAGTAAAAAATTGCTTCAGACTAAACATTACTCACTCAGCTCCCGGGTTGGATGGTGTTTTCAGGTTTCTGTTTGTTTCCCTGTGTAGTTCGGGAATAATAATCCTTGCGTGTAGGAAGCATTCCAGATAATTCCAGGCAATTCCGTCCAAAATCAGGTTGTAGGTTTGGAGTTTTGATTTGGAGTGAAGGTTTTGTTTAGGGTAGCATTCTGTATATGTCACTGCGAAAAAAATCTAAGTTTGTCTAACTCAAAATCTTTTTTTTTTTTTTTACATGTTGAAAAATGTGGGAGCTGCTCATGACCTCCCTCTCTCGATTAAAAAAAAAAAAAAAAAAAAAACGCTCACTTCCGCTAACTTTCCTAAAATTCCCAGGTTGTCAGATATCCCATTTGCAAGATTCCCAAAAACAGTAAGGAATAAATTGGAAATCCAGACTCCAAATGCAATGACACTTTGCTCCCCACGGGGGCAGCATTACACAGGCTAAAACCATCCCTATTGCTGCTCCCCCAGCTCAAAGCACTGCTGCAATTGTTAGAGATGATTTCAATTGTCCAAAAAAAGGACAATTTGAATTTAAACTTTTACAAGACATAAAATTTGCCTACAATTCTTTATGAGAAGAAACGTGTATTCAAAATACGTCACGACGCGGTGAAACCATATCAAGTTCATTATCTCCATGCTACCATTGAGGCCAGCAGAGTAGTAGTATTTCTAGAATGAGTGGGTCCTAACAACATGAAAAGGAATGACGACACAGTCAGACGACCCTGATGTCACCACCCCCCAGCTGTTCGTCTTAGGCCAGGCCAGCGTGCACACGCAACATCGAGTCGCCGCGACAACACCAGCCCGTGGCCTCCAAACTGGCTGGTTGTCAAGGTCGATCACTTCGCCTGGAGCCATGTCAGTGACTTTCACACCCGGGAAGACAGACAGGAGAGGGGTAGAGGGAGAGCGAGCGAGTAGGGGGAGAGAGAGGAGGGAGAGCGAGCGAGTAGGGGGAGAGAGAGAGCGAGAGCCTGCATGGTAATGTGGTGGATTCACATGCAGGGGAAGTCAAAATGCTACAACCTATCTGATAAGGCAATGTTTTGTTTTAGGGATGGATGGGGAAGTTCAGAAGCCAATCTGCCTGTGATTTATTCTGTCTGTGTACTACTAGTGTTTACTCATCTATTAGGGTTTGTCAGGCGGCAGGTAGCCTAACAGTTAGAGCGATGGGCCAGTAACAAAAAGGTCACTGGTTCGAATACCCGAGCCGAAGAGGTGAACACATCTGTGGATGTGCCCTTGAGCAAGGCACTTAAACCCTCATTTGCTCCAGGGGCGCCGTGCTACTATGGCTGAGCCTGTAAAACAACACACTTCACTGCACCTATCCGGTGTACGTGACAATAAAACATTTTTTCCCCCCTGCTAATAATAAGTCTGGTATATTGGCCATATACCACAAACCCCCGAGGTGCCTTATTGCTATTATTATTTTACCTTTATTTAACTGGCAAGTCAGTTAAGAACAAATTCTTATTTCCAATGACGGCCTACCCCGGCAACGCTGGGCCAATTGTGCGCCGCCCTATGGGAATCCCAATCGCGGCCGGTTGTGATACAGCCTGGAATCGAACCAGGGTCTGCAGCGACGCCTCTAGCACAGATGCAGTGCTACGCCACTCAGGAGCCCAAACATCAAACCTAGTTATAAACTGGTTACCAATGAAATTAGAAGAGTAAAACATATATATGTTTTGTCATACCCGTGGTATACGTCCTGATATACCACGGCTGTCAGCCAATCAGCATTCATGGTTTGAACCACTGCATCGTGCCTGAGAACAGCCCTTAGCCGTTGTATATTGGCCATATACCACACTCCCTCTGGCCTTATTGCTTAAATAACTTTTTTTAAATGTATATAATTTTATTGACTATCTCAATATCTCCACATATTAGCAACTCTAGGAAGCACATATCAATGACAGAAACGTAGAAGTATAAAGACTGAGGCCAGCATCCCAAATGGCACCCTATGCTTATGGGCCCTGGTCAAAAGCAGTGCATTATATAGGGAATAGGGTACCATTTGGGACGCACCTTGACTTTGCCAAGAAAGGTACTTACTTATATCTGGTTGTAGATGTCATTTTCTCGTGGTTTTCCAAAAATCGCTGATACGTTTCCTTGGACTCCTTGTACTTGATCCTAGTCTCCTCCTTCTCCTCTTTCTCCGTCTGCACCTTGTAAGCATTGAAGGCCTGCTTTTTCTCACTTAATTTCGGCAGAGCACTTCAAATGAGAAATAGGGACAAACAGCTGGTTAGAGACGGTGTTTAATATTCATGGACGAACATTAGCATAAATCAGAAAACTGAGGAAGTGGGTGGGTACCTGTAGCGTGGGTCATTGATGATCATTTTCATGGCTTGTTCCCAAGACGCATTGGATGAAACGCCCTGAAATGCAAAAAGAGTATATCGATATATAATATATAAAGTACTCCAGTCAACACAAATCAACCCAGCTGTATAATCTGCATCACAGCTCATATATAGCAAAGCTATGAAATGGGCAGCTCACATTTCCATCAACAGCAAACAATAGATTATGCTGGGAGTAGCCCATGTATTGAATCTATGCACCCGTGTAGAGGAACCCGTATGCATGTGTAGCCTATCTGAAAGATGCAACAAACAGTGGTGATGCGATTCTCTGGCTTGTTCCAGGCATGGCGATTCATTTTCCTTAATTACTAATAGTTGCGGGGGTTAAGACGGGTGGAGTGCCAATATTATAAAGAAACGCTTACGTTAAGTGGACTTATTGTCCGTCTGTCTCCAAGAGAGTGACTCCATCCATTTTGAACAGATTATTTCTGAGCATGCATTTGCCTCGTCACAGCCCCCCCCCCCCCCCCCCCCCAAATGGCACCCTATTCCCTATGTAATGCACTAGTTAGGCTATGGGCCCTGGTCAAAAGTAGTGCACTAAACTGGGAATAGACTTCTTTCAAAACAGAACCAGAGTTATTCTAATCCAGTGGAGCACGTCAATCTCCGCTGTCCTAATCCGGACATGTGCTTTCATCCAATAACGCCAATCACAAAGACAGAGCCATTAAGAGCTCGCAGGGAAACGGCAAGGAGCAATCTCAGAGGAGAGCGTCGTGTGCCAAATTAAAAATACCTAAATATAGCTACGCTGAGCCACCTTGGTCAAAAACAACACATCCGTCGCCACAATGGCAACAGGAGGAGCGGCGAGGCTTAGCAATCATGCGAAAGACAGGAGAGTGCTCACGCTGAGCGAGATGGATTAATTAGAGTCCAAGAGGGCCATTTTGGTAAACAATCTTTAGGTCGGGAGGACACTCCAGCTTTATTACAGCGCGTCGAGCACCTTATTTACAAACCCGGTGAGAGTGCATCTGACAGAAGTGTGTGGGTGTGAGTCATGATGGTGGCTAGCTAGCAGAGCTGCGGGGCTTCATGGACACAGTCGATGACCGTGCTTTGCCTTTATGTGCGCGTTGTATTGATGTAATGTTCAGATTGTAATTTCGAAACGATCATTGAGATGATGCATGCTGATGATTCATGCAGGAGCCCCAACTGAGCAGCCGGAGAGTAATGAAAACCCATCTGGAATGCTCACCTTCTCCTTCAGGAGCTCTTTGAAGGCCTGCTTGGCCTCTTCTTTCGTGTTCCACTTGTACGTTTTCTTCACTAGCTCTGGCCTCTCCTCTTTTGAGGTGTCATTACTAAAGAAAAGAAAGACAGAAAGGAAGAGAAAGACCTTAACATTGTCCTAAGATAAAAACAACATCAGGTTTTTGGTAGTCTGATAGTGTTATTTTGAAAATATTTGGGGGGGGGTATTTGGAAGTTTTATTGGCAGACATAGATTAAATATGAGATGGGGAAATAGGTAAAAAGGTCAGTGCTTTCTTGCTATTCCTGGTGAGTTCATTGTAAGCCCGTGCTGGGAGCCCGTCTCTAAACTCTCTGGGGTTAAAGGGTCTGTCTGTAGTACCAACCTGGCTGAAACCTCCATGCTGACCAAGTCCTCTGTGGAGTTGACAGGCGAGTCAGCGCTGACCTCAGCTACAAGCATGGGCACCAGGGACATCTGTTCCACCGAGACGGTTGTAGCTGGCCTCATGGCCGGCATTTCCATCATCATGGTCGCCATCGAAGCAGCGCTGTCGAGCTGAAGGTTGGGGGTGATGACAGTGCCAGGAGCACCTACCTCCGCCATCCTATAATCAGTTTGGTTATTATTGACGGTGGACCTTCATACAGCATCATCCACCAGGTTGTTGTTAGACATAACAGGAGAGTGCCTCTCAAATATGTCAAAAATAATTAGGTCATTCCATTCAAATATATCTGTAAATAATAGATCAAAATATTAAAAGGATTTTTTTTTTTATCATTTGATGAAGCTAATGTGTTCCGTCATCTACAAAGATCTTTTATGCTCTAAAAAGTAATTGGCTGTGATACAAAGTAAAATGCTTTGGCAACAATGTTTGTTGAGCACTGGTAATAATAAGCAGCTCTTACCCATTCTCCTCAGCTTTTATCATGGCTAAAAGAAAAGAGAGAAACGTATGTTAACAATGCATACGCAGGATACTTCTGCATTAAGAGGAGTTTGTGCAAAGTGTTGGCTGACCTATCATTACCAATAGCTGTTAATATCCATCGACGACACCGCTGCCATTTACAATGGTCTAAAGCAGGGGTGTCAAACATACGGCCCGCGGGCCGGAACCGGCCCCCAAGGAGGTTCGATCAGGCCCGCAGGATAATTTGAAAGTGGAAAAAATGCATAAAAGACATGGAATTAATCTTTTTAATTCGCTGCAATTCATGGATTATCCGCTAAGGGGCGCACTCTTTCCATCAGAGTAGAAGACAAGCCGCATCACTGAGACAGACTGAAAACAGCAGACGGTATCAATGCGCCATCTGCTGCTTGTTACGACGTTGTTAATACCTTGGTCTCTACCTCTCCGCTACACCCTCATTAGCCAAAATGTCGTTATCCAAACGGAGAAAAGTAGATAAGGAGTGTAGAATTTTCAAAGACAAATGGACCACGTCCTATTTATTTACAGAGATGCACGGAAAACCTTCGTGCTTGGTGTGTTTGCAACAAGTTTCGGTATTGAAGGAATATAATATTCGACGCCACTACGAGACTCATCACAGCGAAAAATATGACGGCTTGCAAGGACAACTGAGAAGAGATAAGATTAACGAATTGCTGGCGGGTCTGAGGAAACAGCAGTCAACTTTCATCCAGAGCCGAGAAGTCAGTGAAGCAGCGGTAAAAGCCAGCTACCTAATTGCTAGCGAAATAGCATTAGCATCGAAGGCAAATGGCAACCCTGCTCATTTCCCCTGTCTGAGAGATGTGTGTGTGACCAGACCTGATGCGGACATGAAACGGTACAAAGACAAAATTGCAGGACTACTGCGGGAGTTTGAGAAACGTTTTCAGGTATTTGGTGAACTTGAGACAGAATTTTCAGTTTTTCGCTCACCTTTCACAGTTAAAGCTTCTGATCTGCCGGTCGAAATTCAGCTAGAGATAATTGATTTGCAGTGTGATGCAGATTTGAAGGGCAAATTTGCCTCTGTAGGTCTGGACAGATTTTATCAGTATCTACTACCAGGGTACCCCAAATTAACAGCCCTGGCTGCTAAAATTTTGTGCATGTTTGGGACAACCTACCTTTGTGAACAAATTTTCTCAGTGATGAATATCAATAAAACAAAAATGCGTTCAAGGCTCACAAACAAGCACTTAAATGACATTCTGAAAGTGACAGCTAGTCAGGACATGACACCTGGTGTTGATGCACTTGTACAGGCCAAAAGATGCCAAGTTTCAGGAACAAATACAAGTCCAGACTAGACTAACACCTTTAAAATGCTGCCTTAGATACTGTTTGCATTGAAAGAATACAGCTCTGTGAAGATGAATCCTTACTGTGGTGATTTAAAAAATGTGCACTTTAATGTTAGTCAGCAGCTTCAAAACAAAAGTTGTGTGATGGAATTCTACTGTTCATACAACTCCATAAATTTTCAGTATGTATTGTATGTGTATGTATGTTTCATGTATGAAGTTTACAGATTTACAGGACAGGCGAACACTTTCTTCATTACACATTTAAAATCACTCTCCTTAGTTTGTAAGGTGTACGCAGGGATTACATTTAGATTTTATATGCATATGTGTAAGTGGTTTAAAAATTCCTTTCTTTAAAAGTCTCATTTAATCTTAAAGTGCATTACTATATTTTTCAGTACCAATTAAAGTTTTGTGCCTTTGTACAATCAGTGGGATCAGTTGCAATGCATATTTGTGAATGATAAAAGTAAATTGCACATTTGTCTAAGGAAATATGAGGTTTCATGAAATGTTTTGTAAAAGGATAGTTCATTAAATTTCAATATTTTCCTAATGTTCTTGTGCTTCTTTACACCAAAACAAAGGAAAGACATGATATTTTGGTTATTTATAGCAGAGTATGGTAGAATTTTAATGGTCCGGCCCACTTGACATCTCCCTAGGCCGTATGTGGCCCACGATGCGAAATGAGTTTGACACCCCTGGTCTAAAGGATGAGTAAATGCATCCCCTGACCAGGGCCCGTATCCACAAAGCGTCTTACGAGTAGAAAATTGGTCGTAAGTGCTGAGAAGAGACATTTTACTCCGACTCTTATGGGTAGCAGTAAGAGTAACACCTAGTTGACAGATATTTAGGACACCTCATGAGCTGTCCTAAGCAGTTACAGCAGGCGTCTTGATAATAGAAATGTGCAGCGAGTCAGTGGTTTCTGCCCTACACGCAATTGCTTTGGAGTTGCTAAAAAATAAATGTTTTGACATTAAAAAAAAAAAAAAAAAGTTTTATTTAAATTTAACCTTTATTTAAACGGCTCTTTGCTATGAGACTCGAAATTGAGCTCAGGTGCATCCTGTTTCCATTGATCATCCTTAAGATGTTTCTACAAATTAATTGGAGTCTACCTTTGCCAAATTAAATTGATTGGACATGATTTAGAAAGGCATAAACCTGTCTATATAAAAAAGGTCCCACAGTTGACAGTGCATGTCAGAGAAAAAAACAAACCATGAGGTCTAAGGAATTGTCCGTAGAGCTCCGAGATAGGATTGTGTCGAGGCACTGATCTGGGAAAGGGTACCAAAACATTTCTGCAGATGGCCTCAATCATTCTTAAATGGAAGAAGTTTGGAACCACCAAGACTCTTCCTAGAGCTGGCTGCCTGGGGGAGAAGGGGCTTGGTCAGAGAGGTGACCAAGCACCCGATGGTCCCTCTAACAGAGCTCCAGAGTTCCTCTATGAAGATAGGAGAACCTTCAAGAAGGACAACCATCTCTGCAGCACTCCACCAAATCAGGCCTTTATGGCAGAGTGGCCAGACGGAAGCCACTCCTGAGTAAAAGGCACGTGACAGCCTGCTTGGAGTTTGCTAAAAGGCACCTAAAGGACTCTCAGACCATGAGAAACAAGATTCTCTGGTCTGATGAAACCAAGACTGAACTCTTTGGCCTGAATGCCAAGCGTTACATCTGGAGGAAACTTGGCACCATTCCTACGGTGAAGCATGGTGGTGGCAGCATCATGCTGTGGGGATATTTTTCAGCAGCAGGGACAGGGAGACTAGTCAGAATCGAGGCAAAGATGAAAGGAGCAAAGTACAGAGAGATACTTGATGAAAACCTGCTCAGGACCTCAGACTGGGGTGAAGGTTCAACTTCCAACAGGACAACGACCCTAAGCACACAGCCAAGACAACACAGGAGTGGCTTCTGTACAAGTCTCTGAATTTCCTTGAGTGGCCCAGCCAGAGCCCGGAGTTGAACCGGATCGAACATCTCTTGGAGAGACCTGAAAATAGCAGTGCAGCAACACTTTCCGAATGTACTGTACATGCAACAGTATCTCTAGCGCTTTTGACAACTATTTCACAAGGCCAATTTCACATGATATGACTAAGACTTATAACCACTAGGCTAATAAACAAATCAGCTTATTTCAATTACTTACATCATGTTATTCACTTAACATTGTACTGTTTGATGTAGTCACATTCACCGCAGTTGTCTAAAGTGTGCTATAGAGTTTACAGCTGGCGATGCTTCATCGCGATTGGTTCACCGTCACTTGCAACAATGTCAATGAGCGTTCTCACTATCTTTCCATTGCGTTACCTCAAAATGTTGTGATATCGGCTGAGAAACTTTTAGGAGTTGATTTTTCACCTGGCTCAGAGTTTGTCTGGGCAGAGTCTTAACACCATCCTAAAATCTACACTGAGCTGGGAGCTTTTTTGTTTTTGTTTCAAAACAGGTTTGAACTTTTCAGAGATGCTTTGTGGATACGGGCCCAGTTCGCTCCAGTAGATTAGAAAAGGATCATTAATGCCCGGCTCACCTTCCAGATCTTCAAGCTCTTTGGGTTTGGTCCACCGGGACTCCTTAGTGTGGGAGTTGTAGTAGTACGCCTTCCCATTGTCTGATTTATACTCCTTCCATTGGCATTTAGACAGCATTTGCTGCAAAACACAAAGTGAAAACAGTACATCTAGACACGCTCCACAACAGTGGGGACAAATTGTGGCAGCAGCTAGAGTCTGGGAATGGCCTCTACTGTTAATGCAAAAACAGTGTGGGAAGGATAGTGGTGTGTCCCCCAAATGGCACCCTTTCCCTATATAACGCACTACTTTTGACCAGAGCTCTATGGGAATAGGGTGTCATTTGGGACACAGCCATTATGTGTGTGGCCTTACCTCTGCAGGAGATTTCAGGTCGTCGGGCTTTTCCCAGGAAGACTGCTTGGTCTCTGTGTTGTAGTAGTAGGTCTTCTCATCCAGAGACTTATGTTCTGTCCACACAGACTTCTGAGGATGACAAAAACTTTGGCTTGAGCACTCGACAAAAACTGTGATAAAAATTCTACATTTCCAAGGAAATTATTATATTTCAAAGCCTTTAAGCAGTAAGTCTGAATGTTTTTAAAGGAAAGGTTCACCCATTGAGTGTTATATCATTTTTTTGTGGATCTCTGAGTGATGTTTTATCGATTTCCGGGATAATTTCATGTTTATCTGAGCCATTCGTATTATGCAAAACTTGTCATAAACGTCTGAATATCTGCCTGCTTGAACGGCAATAGCTCAGATATACACGAAAACATGAAATGACCTCGGGAATCGACAGAGCATCGCTCCGAGCCGCACAAAAACAATATAACATTCAAAATGGGTGAATCTTTCCTTTAAGGCTATATCTTTTGGACAGAAAACAATGGTTCATTTGAGGTCAGGAAGAGTAAAGGCTTCCACTTAAAGACATGTTCACTAACATTCTTTGGTTGGTCATCCTGTGGCGAGCCATTTGTGGTACCCTGTTGAACAACAAATATATTATAGTAGGGTTGGTAATTTTGATAGTGCTAGAATCATTACACCAAATTAACTTATCCACAGAAAATAGGTTGTACTTACAACTGTTCCAGGCACAGCGGTGACTATTAAAAAAACGATGCAATAATTACAAATCATTAAAATTACTCAGATTATCAATTTATTTGTATTTTTTTTCAAGAATATGTTGTTTCAAGCCTTACCAGTTGTGTCCACTCCAGGCTGTGGAAGAGATATCTTCATTAGTTATTAATTAATTATTATGACCCAAATTTGCTCCATTAAAGGAAAACTGCACTTGCCGGTGTGGTTTCATGTGGGTGTCTCGTGTGTGTTCGCAGGTGGAAAGAGTTAATTAAATTGCTTAGCTAATTCGCTTCAGCCGGAAAGTCTGAAGCAAAGTTGTTTTGACTTTGAATAACCTCTCTCTGGGGCTAGTTAAGGGGCCGTCAATAAATTACACAATGTAATTGAGACAATATTTTCGTGTGGCACACTTTTTAGTTGTCATTAAATGCTTTCAATAGATTCATATGCATTTCTACAATTTATAGTTGGGATGAGGTTTTTAAGTAACTGAAATTTGGAGCTATTTAAATTAACATATTGTACCATGTACATTGTGTAATTTACAGATGGTCTCTAACTGCCCCATAAGTATATCCAAAGTCAACCCAAATTTACAACAGGCATTAAGATCGAGTCGCATGCAGCTGCATTCCAAATGGATGATTACTTGTGTGCTGCCAGCTGTGGGCAGAATTGAAACAAACCCAACCTTAATTTACGTTGTTATGCAGTTACAACTACAAGTCTCACAAAACTCCGTTTTGGATGAGGCTGACTTTATGAACAAAATTATCCTATTTACACTTTGTAGTACATTTTTACTGTATAATAAAATGTTTGACTCATTGATGCCACATTGGTTTTTAGGGGCAGTTGCTCTTCAACACAACACTGTACCTTTGAGCTTCTAACATGAAGTAGCCTTGAGCTTCTGACGTGAAGACAAACATCTCTGGAGTCTTGATGCATCCCAGTTGACAAGTGAAACGTTTATTTGGCAGCTCTAAGTGCATCGAGTTAAACAGCTGGCTGCTGTCGAAAGCAAAACAGACTAAAACGTAGAGAACCCTTTCATAACTCACTCAACCATCTACTGTAAATGTTCCATTAAACAAGGTGTTTTTCCTTTTCTCCAATTTAAGATTGAAATGATCTTGTCCCTTTGAATGTCTACTGAGATACAAATGGTATTGGTTTGAGATAGCATTGATCCAAAGCAAACAAACAGAAATACTCTTCCTAACACAACACCAAATAATCATTTGATAATAGATTGTTGTGGCAGGAATAAACGAGGAAGAAACAACCAATGTTGTATTGTCTTAAATGAAGAAATAAAGTGTACATGTAGATTCAAAGAGCAAAATAAGTCGCTTAATTACATTTTTATAATGAGGAGTGTATACTTAATATGGAGATGGGATGTACACATTCAGGTTGTGTGATGCATATGAAGCCCTCTATATTGGTGGCCTAGGTCTTTATTGGTAAGTGTTCCTACACTTTGCCGTGTTAGTTATGCTAATGTCAGTCGTGACAGCTTGCGGGCTCTATTTTTAAAGTGTGAAGCAGAACAGTAAGGCGAGTCAGTTTACCGGTCCTGTTGGCTGCATCGTCGCAGCTGGCATGCGATGTGGCATCATCATCCCGGGCATCATAGGTGGCATCATGCCTTGCATCTAATAAAAGAGTATCATGAAATATTCATCCGACCCGTTAATTTCCCTCCCGCCTGGCGCACGCTGGGTATTAATACACAGTGAGAGACGCCGTGGCGGGGTGAGAGCGACTGACAGTCATTCACAGAGCGAATCGAGCTACGGCTTGTACTCTGAAGCAGTGACGCTACAATCTGCAGCTCCTCGCCACCTCCTGAGCCCTATTTCTCAGGCAGGCAGCTGGCTCAGACACATCCTGGATCACACCCTTTTCATCCGGATAATGGAATCGCATATGATGACTGCAAGTAGTATAACCAAAGTGATTGAAATATGTGTGCCAACGCCAGTGTTAAGTTTGGCACTATTTCTAAGATTTAGTCTAGTCTTAATCATTTTTACTAAAAGCCTAAAGCAAATGTTTGTAATTTGAATAATGATTGTCTAGTTATCGTCAAAATGACAAAAAGTGAGTGCTAATTTAGTTACTAAACTAAATGACCCTTAATTTAATTTAAGTCACATCACATTTGTATTGCCTCAAACTATAGTAAACATAAATCACTGAATTCCATGTGCACAAACATACATAGCCTTGTCCTACCAATATATTTTTCAGCATAAGATCCTATTCTCTTCCAAGCAGCAGAAATATGTCAAATACAGTTGAAGTCGGAAGTTTACATACACTTTGGTTGGAGTCACTAAAAATAATTTTTCAACCACTCCACACATTTCTTTTTAACAAACTATAGTTTTGGTAAGTCGGTTAGGACATCTACTTTATGAATGACACAAGTCATTTTTCCAACAAGTGTTTACAGACAGATTATTTAACTTATAATTCACTGTATCACAATTCCAGTGGGACAGAAGTTTACTTACACTAAGTTGACTGTGCTTTTAAACAGCTTAGAAAATTCCAGAAAAATTATGTCATGGCTTTAGAAGCTTCTGATAGGCTAATTGACATCATTTGAGTCAATTGGAGGCGTACCTGTGGATGTATTTCAAGGCCTACCTTCAAACTCAGAGCCTCTTTGCTTGACATCATGGGAAAATCAAAAGAAATCAGCTAAGACCTCAGAAAAATAATTGTAGACCTCCACATCTCTTGTTCATTCTTGGGAGCAATTTCCAAATGCCTGAAGGTACCACATTCATCTATACAAACAACAGTATGCAAGTATAAACATCATGGGACCACGCAGCCATCATACCGCTCAGGAAGGAGATGCGTTCTGTCTCCTAGAGATGAACGTACTTTAGTGCGATATGTGCAACTCAATCCCAGAACAACAGCAAAGGACCTTGTGAAGATGCAGGAGGAAACAGGTACAAAAGTATCTATATCTACAGTAAAACAAGTCCTATAGACATAACATGAAAGGCTGCTCCAAAACCGCCATAAAAAAGCCAGACTACGGTTTGCAACTGCACATGGGGACAAAGATCGTACTTTTTGGAGAAATGTCCTCTGGTCTGATGAAACAAAAATAGAACTGTTTGGCCATAATGACCATGGTTATGTTTGGAGGAAAAATGTGGAGGCTTGCAAGCCGAAGAACACCATCCCAACCGTGAAGCACGGGGTGGCAGCATCATGTTGTGGGGGTGCTTTGCTGCAGGAGGGACTGGTGCACTTCACAAAATAGGTGGCATCATGATGGAGGAAAATTGTGTGGATATATTGAAGCAACATCTCAAGACCTCAGTCAGGAAGTTAAAGCTTAGTCGCAAATGGGTTTTCCAAATGGACAAAGACCCCAAGCACACTTCCAAAGTTGTGTCAGAATGGCTTAAGGACAACAAAGTCAAGGTATTGGAGTGGCCATCACAAAGCCCTGACCTCAATCCCATAGAAAAGTTGTGGGCAGAACTGAAAAAGCGTGTGCAAGCAAGGAGGCCTACAAACCTGACTCAGTTACATCAGCTCTGTCAGGAGGAATGGGCCAAAATTTACCCAACTTATTGTGGGAAGGTTGTGAAAGGCTACCCAAAACATTTGACCCAAGTTAAACAATTTAAAGGCAATGCTACCAAATACGAATTGAGTGTATGTACACATCTGATCCACTGGGAATGTGATGAAAGAAATAAAAGCCAAAATAAAATCATTCTCTCTACTATTATTCTGACATTTCACATTCTTAAAATAAAGTGGTGATCCTAACTGACATAAGACAGGGAATCTTCACTAGGATTAAATGTCAGGAATTGTGAAAAACTGAGTTTAAATGTATTTGGCTAAGGTGTATGCAAACTTCCGACTCCAACTGTATATATAAGAATGATCTAGCCATGTACATTTCTAATTTAGCCTGCATACAGTGCCTTCAGAAAGTATTCACACCCCTTCACATTTTGTTGTGTTACAGACTGAATTTAAAATGGGATAAATTTAGATTGTGCCACTGATCTATACAAACAATAGCTTAGTGGAATAATGTTTTTTGAAATCTTTACTAATTCATAAAAAATTTGAAAGCTGAAATGTCGAGTCAATTAAATTATTATCAGTATTCAACTGTCTTGAAGCTAGCCCTGTAGCAGAGATGTGAACCCCCCCCCCCCCCCCCCATAGGAGTGGGCAGTTTTATGACTTTACAACAGCGTCATAAATTCTCTCTTCTCCCTTGCAACATGCAGTATGGAGAGTGTCACAGTAAGACAAAGGGACTCTCATACCAAATACGCCTACCTCCCCAAATTGGAGAATTAAACATTCCCGAATTGGAGAATTAAACATTATTCCTAATTTGGAGAATGTGTAAACGATCGATGGAGAAGCCAGCTACGACCCGGTCCGTTTTGTTTCATGTTTGTGACCTCATGAAAAGACAATTCAGCCACATTACCCTAACTCTGTTTAAACAAGTTCCTCAGTTGAGGCTTGCATCTGAATGTAGGATAAAATGTCTAACGAAGTATAAGAATCAAATTTAAAAGATTACAATGCGATTTAAGTTTTCTAAAATGAAAATGGTTTGTTTTAATGGTAACTCGTGTCCAGCCAGTGGCCAGGCCCATGTGAACAGACATTGGTTGGAAATGATGAACCAACCCCTTTTCTACATTTCTATAAAAGCCCCTTGGCCCAAAATCACGTCAGTTATAAATACCGTGAGGACTTGTCCGTGAGGACGTTTAAAAGGGATCATTCTAATTTCAACTCTACATGCCAGGAAACGTGAAAGCTTGCTCCACACATGAAATGGTATGAACTCTGAACTATTGATCACCTAAAAGAAGAAGTGCATACTAAACTAGCATATATGAGACTGCAGTTGAACATATGCGCAAATCTAGTATGAGAACACTGGCCGACGCAGAAGCATCTCCAGAGTGAGATGAACCTCTCAGACCACATGAACCTCTCAAACGATGACCCGGGAAATTCCACAAAGGACGATGGCGACATCAACTGGGCAAACCAGAGCCTCACTTCACCAGCTCACTTATCGAAGCCAGCTTCACGTAAATTCAATGCATTGCTTTTCCGAATGAGCTATCGTTAGTGGCATATGTATTTATGTGAGCATAGCTTCCCAGGTCCGATAGAGACCCACGTTCCTTAGTCTTCCTTCCAAAACCCCCCTCTCTTCTCTCTGAATCAATCATGTTATAACCAAACTGTTTTTGTTTAGTCCACTAGGAATGGTATTTACGGTATAATGTATTGTATATTCTGTAATGGTTTAATTAGTTAGTAAATAAATAATTGAGCCAGTTCGTATATGGATGATTCATAGTAAAGGCTGGGTTCGTACAGAATTTTACAACGTTCAGATGAGACTGATATTAGGTATAGCTGCTCTACCCTGGGTGGCAGGGTAGCCTAGCGGTTAGAGCCTTGGACTAGTAACCGAAAGGTTGCAAGTTCGAATCCCCGGCTGACAAGGTACAAATCTGTCATTCTGCCCCTGAACAGGCTGTTAACCCACTGTTCCTAGGCCGTCATTGTAAATAAGAATTTGTTCTTAACTGACTTGCCTAGTTAAATAAAGGTAAAATAAAATAACTCTTCTGTGGTGCCCCAGGTTATTAACGAGTTAATTGTTGCATGGTTTAATTCAATCACGTAATCAATTTGATAAAATAGCTTGTCATAACATTAAAGAAGTCAGAGACATGACACAACCCATTTGTTATGGCAAGCCTAAATACGTTCAGCAGTAATAATAAGTTGTATGGACTCACTGTGCGCAATAATAGTGGTTAACATGATTTTTGAATGACTACCACCCGCCAACCCCTCTTTTACACTACTGCTACGCTCTGTTCATCATATATGCATAGTCACTTTAACCATATCTACATGTACATACTACCTCAATCAGCCTGACTAACCGGTGTCTGTATGTAGCCTCGCTACTTTTATAGCCTGTCTTTTTACTGTTGTTTTATTTCTTTACTGTTGTTCACCTAATACCCTTTTGCACTATTAGTTAGAACCTGTAAGTAAGCATTTCACTGTAAGGTTATATTCGGCACACGTGACAAATAAACTTTGATTTGACTACCCCATCTCTGTACCCCACACAAAAAGCAGACACTAAACATCACTTTGAGCCTGGTGAAGTTATTATTTACGCCTCGGATGGTGTATCAGTAAATCCAGTCAGTCACTACAAAGATACAGGCGTCCTTCCTAACGCAGTTGCTGGACAGGAAGAAAACAGCTGAGGGATTTCACCATAAGGTTAATGGTGATTTTAAAAGTCACAGAGTTTAATGGCTGTGATTGGAGAAAACTGAGGATGGATCAACAACATTGTAGTTACTCCACATTACTAATGTAAATGACAGAGTGAAAAGAAAGTATGTTAAGAATATAAAAAAAGATTCCAAAACATGCATCCTGTTTGCAATAAGCCACTAACCTAACACAGGAATATTTTGGGGGTTCCTGAATACAAAGCATCATGCTTGGGGCAAATCCAACAACACTGAGTACCACTCTTCATATTTTCACTCATGGTGGTGGCTGAATCATGTTATGGATGTGCTTGTCATTGGCAAGGACCAAGGAGTTTTTTTTTGGGGGGGGGGGGGGGGGATACAAAGAAATGGAATAGAGCTGAACACAGGCAAAATCCTAGAGGAAAACCTGGTTCAGTCTATTTTCTAACAGTCACTGGGAGTCAAATTCACCTTTCAGCAAGACAATAACCTAAAACACAAGGACAAATATAGACTAGTGTTGCTTTCCCAGATGACATTGAATATTCCTAGAGTAGTAGAGTTACAGTTTTGAGAAATATTGTACAATCCTCATGTGCACAACTCTTAGAGACTTACCCAAAAAGACTCACAGCTGTAATCACTGCCAAAGGTTATTCTAACATGTATTGACCCAGGAGATTGAATACCAATTTAATCAAGATATATTAGTGTTTGTGTCATTAATCTATTTTTTTTTTTTTATATATTATTATTATTAAAAAATCTTACACTTTGACATGAGTATTTTGAGTAGATCATTAACAAAGTTAAATTAAATCCATTTTAATCCCAATTTGTAACAATCAAATGTGGAAAAGGTAAAGAGGTGTGAATACTTTCTGAAGGTACTGTAACTGGAAAGTCAATGAAAGCTGGTCCCACCCCAACATTATATTTTCTAGGTCTCAGGCCAAAATCAATAGGCTACCATTTAATGAAAATTGAACCATTACACAAGGCTACATATTGGTGAGTTAGGTTGTTGAGAGCTAAACTGGAAAATTCCAACAAAGAAAACATGATTGTTCTGTAGGTCTAGCCTATGTTCTGGGACTACAAGTGGACATCTAAGCTTGATAGTAGGCTCACCTGTCCCATCGGTGGCCCTCCCATTGGTGGCATCATGCCAGGTGGCATCATACCAGGTGGCATGGGAGCCATGTTGGGAGGCCTCTGTCCCATGGGTGGCATTCCCATTGGTGGATAATGAGGCGGCATTCCTGGTGGTCCCATCTAGACAGGAGACAATTGAAAAACAAAGCTGTGAGATTCAACACACTCAGTGTAACTCCATTTTGAGATGCCATTGGGAACACAGTGAAGATTTTCCAACACCAACTTACAAAAGGCGGTGGCATCCCTGAGGGTGGGACCCCAGCAAAAGAAGGTGCTTGGCTCTGGCCATTATTATCATCTGAAGACTGGACATGAACAAGAGGCCCAATACAGTTACTACTATAATTTTTATTATAAGGCTCATATCTGTCCTTTACTGCTATGCACAGTAACATTTAACTGAGGCATCCTGATGTAGGGTACATAAAGACATTCTGATACAAGTACTGATATTGTACATTATATAAATAACTAGCTACATAACACATGCTGCTAGTATGTGCCATAACATCTTCCTACATGTATTTATTTTTTGAATATGTCAGTGATCTCTGTTCTTGCTATTCTCTCTATTGGATAATTTATCGTGGTCTGGGTAAGCAGCGTGCCTATTTATTACATATTGGGCTAGGTAAGGAGCTTGCCCTGAACAGAACCAGGTTCGCCTACTACGAACTAGTTAGCCTCCTAGACAACTCCGTGAACAGACGCAGTTCTGTCCACGACTAGGTATATCTGAAGCAGAAACTGAAGCGTCTGCTTGCCATTATTTCACTGTCGATAGTAGGTACATTTAGTAATTCCTAACTAGTTAGCTAAATGGCTATTTATACAACAGCATACACAATGCTTACTTGCATCTTGTAGATAGCTAGTTTCGCTGGCTATAAGCTAGTTAGCTGGCAAAGTATATAGTTGCTAGTACTACACGTGATTTGTTCACACCACACACGTCTAAATCCTCCAAATATAACATTATTAGGTCGCTAGCCACTTGCCTCGTTTAACTTTTGCTAGCTTATGAAAAAGGTGTCCTTACAACAGCACGCTAACTTTAGCGGAATAGATGCTAGTTAGCTAACTGTTGGTTTAGCTAGCTACTAGCTAAATTACCTAGCTAGCCGGCTAACAACATTGCGGTCAGAAACACACCAAATTAATTAAATACAGATAGCTATGTGGGTTATACCCATTCATACAACAATTGTTTATAAACGCTTCATACAGTAGGCGATTTAAATTAGTAGTAATACAACATTTGGCAATATTATCAATACACTATTCTCACCATGTTGACTTCACGATGCGCATCCAGTAGCCACGCTACAATAACGTGCAATCTGATTGGTTAGTTTGCTATTGAATGAAAGGGCAAAGTTGAACCAACGTTTCTGAAAACCGTCTGCCCACAGATTGCGCAAAAAGCTATAACACAATTCCGTGGCTAGAAAACACATTTTTCGTAAATAAAAAAACTAACATATCATCCATGTTTGAGCTCATAGCCACATGTCTAAATGTCATGCCTATTAAATGTGTTCGACCATGATGACCTCTTTATAAAAAATAAAATAAATACATACCAGCCCATCATAAAATCATTAGAATTTTGTTTCCTCAATTATGTGGACAAAACAAACAGTATCCTAAATGGAATTTATATATATATATATATTTTTTTTTTTAACTATGCAAGTCAGTGAAGCACAAATTCTTATTTACAATGATGGACTACCCAAAAGGCAAAAGGCCTCCTGCGGGGAGGGTGGATTAAAAATAGAGGACAAAACACACATCATTGCAAGAGAGACAACAGAACACTACATAAAGAGAGACCTACGACAACAACATAGCAAGGCAGCAACACATGACAACACAGACTGGTAGCAACACAACATGACAACAACATGGTAGCAACACATCATGGCAGCAGCACAACACAGTAGCAGCACAACATGGTAGCAGCACAAAACATGGGGCAAACATTATTGGGCACAGACAACAGCACAAAGGGCAAGAAGGTAGAGACAACTGTCGGTAAGAGTGTCCATGATTGAGTCTTTGAATGAAGAGAATGAGATAAAACTGTAAAGTTTGAGTGTTTGTTGCAGCTCGTTCCAGTCGCTAGCTGCAGCGAACTGAAAAGATGAGCTACCCAGGGATGTGTGTGCTTTGGGGACCTTAATCAGAATGTGACAGGCAGAATGGGTGTTGTGTGTGGAGGATGAGGGCTGCATTAGATATCTCAGATAGGGGGGAGGGGGGAGTGAGGCCTAAAAGGGTTTTATAAATAAGCATCAACCAGTGGGTCTTGCGATGGGTATACAGAGATGACCAGTTTACAGAGGAGTATAGAATGCAATGATGTTTCCTATAAGGAGCATTGGTGGCAATCTGATGGCCGAATGGTAAAGAACATCTAACCACTCGAGAGCACCCTTACTCACCAATCTATAAAATACATCTCCGTAATCTAGCATGGGTAGGATGGTCATCTGAATCAGGGTTAGTTTGGCAGCTGGGGTGAAAGAGGAGCGATTACGATAGAGGAAACCACGTCTAGATTTAACTTTAGCCTGCAGCTTTGATATGTGATGAGAGAAGGACAGTGTTCCTGTCTAGCCATACTCCCAAGTACATGTATGAGGTGACTACCTCAAGCTCTACACCCTCAGAGGTAGTAATCACACCTGTGGGGAGAAGGGCATTCTTCTTACCAAACCACATGACCTTTGTTTTGGAGGTGTTCAGAACAAGGTTAAGGGCAGAGAAATCTTGTTTGGCACTAAGAAAGCTTTATTGTAGAACGTTTAACACAGATTCCGGGGAGGGGCCAGCTACGTATAAGACTGTATCGTCTGCATATAAATGGATGAGAGCTTCTTACTGTCTGAGCTATGTTGTTGATGTAAATTGAGAAGAGCGTGGGGCCTAGGATCAAGCCTTGGAGTACTCCCTTGGTGACAGGCAGTGTCTGAGACAGCATATGTTCTGACTTTATACACTGCACTCTTTGAGAGAGGTATTTCGCAAACCAGGCCAAAAACCCCTCAGAGACACCAATACTCTTTAGCCGGCCCACAAGAATGAAATGGTCTTCCATGTCAAAAGCTTTGGCCAAGTAAATAAAAATCGCAGCAAAACATTGATTAGAATCAAGGGCAATGGTGACGTCATTGAGGACCTTTTAAGGTTGCAGTGACACATCCATAACCTGAGCGGAAACCAGACTGTATACCAGAGAGAATAGTATAGACATCAAGAAAGCCAGTTTTTCCAACACTTCTGATAAACAAAGCAAAATAGTAATAGGCCTAACAGTTAGAATCAGTAACAGTTACAATCAGCTTGATCTCCCCCTTCAAATAAAGGGTTGAACCATGGCTGCCTTCCAAGCAATGGGAACCTCCCCAGAGAGAAAAGGCAGGTTAAAAATGTCAGAGATAGGCTGGGCAATGATAGGGGCAGCAACCTTAAAGAAGAAAGAGTCTAAACCATCTGACACAGATGTTTTTTTGAGGTCAAGTTTCAGGAGTTTCTTTAACACCTCGGACTCAGTGACTGCCTGCAGGGAGAAACTTTGTAGCGGGGCAGGGGAAAAAGAGGGAGGAACATCGGGGCTAGTGACATTAGAAGGGCTGAGAGATGAGGAAATGTTGGACGAGCAAGGTGGCATGGCTGAGTCAAATAGCAATCCAGACTTAATGAAGTGCATATTTAAAGAGCTCAGCCATGTGCTCCTTGTCAGTAACAACCCTATCAACATTAAGGGACATGGGCAGCTGTGAGGAGGAGGGTTTATTCTCCAGGTCTTTAACCGTTTTCCAGAACTTCTTGGGGTTAGACCCACAGAGAGAGAACAGCTCCTTAAAGTAACTAACTTTGGCCTTCTGGATAGTCTGAGTGCACTTTCTTCGCATTTGCCTGAACGAGAGCCAGTCAGTAATTCTTGAGGTGGAGTAACACTGCAAGATCACGGTCGAACCAGGGGCTGAACTTTAATTCTCATCTTTATGGGGTTGTGTTTGTTAACAATACCACTAAAAATATCAAAAACTAAGGTCCAAGTGTCTTCGACAGAGGGGATCAATCTGATTCTATATCATTTTACAGAGGCCAGTTCATGAAGGAAGGCCTGCTCATTAAAGTTTTTTAGCAAGCGTCTATGACAAATCACGACAGGTCGTTTCACTGAGCAGCCATTACAAACACAGGCTGTAAACAGTGATCACTAAGGTCATTACAGAAAACACCAGACTGATATCTATCAGGAATATTTGTGAGGATAGCATCGAGGAGAGTAGCCTTTTCTGGGTGTTTGGGATTGGTAATAATCTGAGAAAGATTTAGGGTGTCCCATTGCTTTAGGATTTGATCAGGTGGTTTAAGTATGTCCCAGTTTAGGTCACCTAGCAGGACAAATTCAGACTTAGTGTAAGGGGCCAGGAGAGAGCTTAGGGCAGGTAGGGTACAGGCCGGTGCTGAGTAAGAACGATAACACCCAGGAAGGAGGGGAACAGCCTATTCTGCAATATATTCCTATTCCTCCCTTTATGACACCAGCTAGGTTTCAATCCAATTGGCTACAGATTTGAAAGTGAATATTCTAAAATCCGCAAAAAGAAAATATGTACATTTGTACAACGGGTGGGTCTAATCCTGGTTAAAAGCGCATTCCAGCCGGTGTCTATCCCACAAGTTACCACCGGCTAAATCTATGAGATTAAAATGCCTATTTACTCTGTTCCATCTGACTGTGCAATCCACAGTCTCATCAGCCCAGTAAGGGAAGTTGTAAACTTGATCTCCAACAGTGGAGATTTGTATTAACCTTGCTGTCTGTCTGAACGTGTAGGGGTCGGGACGAGAGAGAGAGGCAGACTGCGTTTCTCAGCCAGTCGAAATCATGAATCCGCTGGCTTCATTTTAATGGATATATACAAAGAAAAGTTGTTTGAAAAAAGGTAAAACCAAACGAAGTGCAGCTAGTTTGCAGTCTTTCCAGCTTCAGTTTGAAGTTATTGTGTTAGTTGTGCTGTTGGCTAGCTCTTCGACAACAGTGTCCTGACGAGAGAGCACATTTTCTATGCCAGGCAAAATCGTATCCCGTTAAGCTCATTGTTATGAATGTATCCAAATAAATGTCACTAGAAAACAGCTTAAACAAATGCAGCTACTGTTGTTACTCTGTCTCCACTGTTTGACATGACTGTAAAATAGCAGTAGTTGGCTAGCTAGCAAGCAAGGGATAAGAACATTGCCAGCCGGGATGGCAATGGAACATTTAGAACGAACGACTGGGTCGCATCCATAGATACAGAACAAAAAGACTGAACGACTAGGTCGCGTCCCTGGCAAACGACCAGCCGGCCAACCTAGATTTGTTTTTTTTGTGGAAGGATGAAATAGTATGAATAAATTAATCAAAATAACATTTTTAATTAAAATATGTTAATCATTATTTGAATATGTTGGTAACCCGTTGTATTTCAAAATGCAAAAAGCACTCGCACATCTGCGCTATCTTTTTTTGAAGTTGCATGGCAACAGTTGAATAAAATGAGAAAAAAGAAGAAACCCGCACACTGCTCTTGATAGTAACACTGCTCTTTAACCAGTTGTATAAACAACACCGGTGCCAATATATCCTCCAAACACTTGCTTCTCGGGCATTATCACTTAATTACCCACCAGTAACTAGCTTTCCAGCCAACCTTTTTATATGAGTAAAGTACCTCAGATAAAAAATGTGATGACAGGCGTGATGGAAACAGCAAATTTGTCGGTAAACTTTCCAAATGTCGACAAAAACTAAATATGCCAGACAAAGTGGGATCTTTTTGTGTTGGTAAATGATGCGAGAAATATCAGTGGAAACGCATGTATGAGCAAATATTGATATAATAACCAACCGTTATATCAAAGTAAACTTGGAGTCACACTATGATATGGTGTGTGGTCCTCCCACTACGACTTGGGAAAGCATACAGTTTATTAGGCTACAGGTTAAATCAATTATGATGAGTTTCACAGGGTGGTGAAAATGCTACTTTCCAATAAATATTGAGGGTCTTATTCTGGTGACATGTTGATCGATGCTTGACAAGTAAAAGTAATCTCGCCCTGTCCATAATAATCTCATCTTGTAGTACAGCGTTTCCCAAACCATTTTACTCAGTCCCCCCTTCCAGCATTGGGGAACATCCCGCAGACTGAGGGGTGGGTGGGCATATCCATGCGCTCCCGCTCCACCAGCCGACCCCCAGGGGGGTGCGCCCCACATTTTGGGAACCACTGATGTAGTAGACTATACCCACATTATATCTGCGAGCTGTTGGCTAGAGCGCTCGTGCCAAGACCAGAGTGGGCACATTCGCTATATAACACAACATTTGTTTGTGGCAAAACCATACCATCAGTAGAGTTCAAAATGCAATGGAAACCCATTTACATTAAATGTTTTATTCGGTACATGGGGGGGGGGAAATCATTTTTTTCTTTTCATTTTTTAAAAATGTTATCCCCTCTTCTCCCCAATTTTTTTCGTGGTATCCAATCGCTAGTAATTACTATCTTGTCACATCGCTACAACTCCCGTATGGGCTCGGGAGAGACGTAGGTCGAAAGCCATGCGTCCTCCGAAGCACAACCCAACCAAGCCGCACTGCTTCTTAACACAGCGCGCCTCCAACCCGGAAGCCAGCCGCACCAATGTGTCGGAGGAAACACCGTGCACCTGGCCCCCTTGGTTAGCGTGCACTGCGCCCGGCCCGCCACAGGAGTCGCTGGAGCACGATGAGACAAGGATATCCCTACCGGCCAAACCCTCCCTAACCCGGACGACGCTAGGCCAATTGTACTTCGCCCCACGGACCTCCCGGTCGCGGCCGGCTGCGACAGAGCCTGGGCGTGAACCCAGAGACTCTGGTGCGATGCAGTGCCCTAGACCACTGCGCCACCAGGGAGGCCGGTACATGGGAATTTAACCGCAAAAGTTATTTTTATGTGCACTACATCATCACGTACAGCCTTTTATCCGGAACAAGTCAATTTGATGGAAATCCATCTTTGGTGGGAAAATACATGTTTTATGCGGATTTTAGAATATTCAAATGAAAATCTGTCTCAAATTGGATGGAAACCTAGCTACAGGTGTGTTTCCACCAGGTTTCCACCAAAATGACTTGTTGCAAATAAAAATCAGTGCGTGATGACATAGTGCACACAAAATGTCGTTTTTAGGAAAATGTTTCATGTACCCGAAAAATAAATTGGAAAGTTCAATGTGTTTCCATTACATTTTCAACTCTACCGGTAGTTTAGTCACAACGTTTTTTGCGTTAAATAGCAAATGTGCCTACTCTGGTCTTGACACGTGTGCTCTAGCCAACAGATCGCAGTTACAGTGTGGTGGGTAGGCTGTGCGGGTAGGCTAATCTACATGATGAGATTATAATAGATGAGAGTGAGAATATCTGCATATGTGAAACGGCAGTCAATCATCGATCATTATGTCACCAGAATCAGACCCTCAATATTTATTTGAAAGAAGCATCAAGCTCATCATTGTGCACTTCCACCACCATGTGAAGTTCATCATATCTTATTTGATCTGTAGCCTCATAAACTGCATGGTTTCACGAGTTGTAGTGGGAGGACCACATAACATATCATCACATGACTCCAGGTTTACTTCAATATGATGGTTACTATATCAACATTTGCACATAAAGCGTTTCCACCATTAATCAAATAAGAACTGTCTTATAAATTCACGTTATTTTAGATGATGACACCTAGCTTTATAGTTAGCTAACTATAGCTACTGAAACAGATTATGTCGTTTTGCTATGTTTTTGGGGGAAGAACATTGTTTGCATCCATGAGCTAGCTAGCTTTTTTTAAATGACCAGCACTGTAAGTGCACGAGACAACTTTACCAACATCATAGTATATGTATCGATGAATCATTGTGACATATGAAATACGAGTGATAGTGTAATCAATGTGTAATAACTATGTAAAAAATGTATGAACACGTTAAATTATTATGTGACGTGCAGTCATATTCAGGTCCTGATTGGTCAACAAGCTTATTTGACGTGTATCTTTTTTGACATGCAAAGACCCAAACGGCGTTCCATAAATATCCTGGTTGAGAAGGAAACGACTGAACAAATGAACAACAAAACAGCACAACACAGCAAGTAACTGAAAGAAATAGGTTTTGATTATGTTTTACTGGTAATGGGGACATCTGTAAATGCCAACAAAATAACTTTTTGGTCAGTGTGTGTTTGTGTGTGTGTGTGTGTGTGTGTGTGTGTGTGTGTGTGTGTGTGTGTGTGTGTGTGTGTGTGTGTGTGTGTGTGTGTGTGTGTGTGTGTGTGTGTGTGTGTGTGTCTAACCTTTATTTAAGGCAAGTCAGTAAATTACAAATTTGTATATACAATGATAAATCATGGCCTACCCCAGTCAAACCCGGACGACGCTGGGCCAATTGTGCACCGCCCTATGGGACTCCCAATCATGGCCGGATGTGATACAGCCTGGATTCGAACCAGGGACTGTAGTGACACTTCTTGCACAGAGATGCAGTGCCTTAGACTGCTGCATCCATGTGTGTGTGTTAACTATTTAACTGTAATGGAATGCTTAGTAGGCCGCTCAAATTTTAAATATCGGTTATCGGTATCGTTTTTTTTGTCAAGGAAAATATTGGATATCGGTATAGGCCAAAAATGTCATATCGGTGCTTCACTACGCTCAGGTGTTTTTTTTTACGTCTGCTACTTTAAGTTACTCCACCTGTTTCCTTCAAAATGGAACTGGCGGCGCATTTCCCACTAAACACGTTGGTTTGTCAATTTTATTATTTTTCAAATCAACTTCCAATGCCCTCCAAGAGATGCTGAATTTCTTCTTCACTTCAGTTTGTTCCTCAATTCATGCACCTTGGTTGGAGTGGTAGTGGCTGTGTTCCCTTCCCTCAAGTCCCACACTTGCCAAAACCTTTAATCTTGGAGAAGAAACGCTGCCATGCCAAAAATGCTCTAGGTCGAAACACTGCCAGATCTCCCAAATCAAAAGATTGTGGCTCGTCTAGCCTGTGAAACCATCATCAGTCATTGTTGACTAATCTTCTATCTAGTCTGTTAATTGTAAGTAAACTGAATAACTTGTCTGGTAGCTGTGTAGACAGTCTTTCAGAATATGAATCCCTACTGAATATTGTGGTTGTTGTGATGTTGCCACCAGTATACACCTTCCTAATATTGAGTTGTACTCAGGCAAGGTGCTCAACAATGATTGAATTCATGGTTGGATCAGAATCATTGGCCAGTACGGCGAATTATGTAAAATCACAAGTCCAAATCCCTATCTCCATCCATGGCTAATTTAGGAAAGGGACAATTTTAGCTAGCTGGCTAGCTAGCCACCGGAGGACAACAACACAATGAGATGCAACAATTCAAGTTTTTCTGTCAATGACGTATGCTCTCAATGGGATTTGATAGGAATGATGCCAAATCCAAGCTGGCTTCCCTTGTGACACTTTTTTTGGGTGTGCCAGGACCATTCACAGTTGAGCTCGCTTAGTTTATCTCAACGCTAATTGGCAAACTTTTATACCTTTTTTGTCAAGGGAGGCCAGATGCTCGCTGGCTTTTCTTGTCTTCAATGGTACGGGCAGCAACAATGTCATACTCGTTTGGACCAAAGAGCATCAGATAGATGGCCTACACATAGAGAGACAGAGGGGCACTGTTTCGCTGGCTCAGATGCTTTCTCCTGTGAGATACGTTCAGCCTCTTGCGAATTGAAGGAAAATGATGAAACAGAGACGAAAGATACATTTTAATTTTATTTTTATTTTTTTGCCATCCATGAATACACATCACTCTTCCCACAGTTGTGTCAAGTTGGCTGGATGTCCTTTGGGTGGTGGACCATTACACATGGGAAACTGTTAAATGTGAAAAACCCAGCATCGTTGCAGTTCTTGACACACTCAAATCGGTGCGCCTGGCACCTACTACCATACCCCGTTCAAAGGCACGTAAATCTTTTGTCTTGCCCATTCCCCCTCTGAATCCATGTCTAAATTGTCTCAAGGCTTAAAAATCCTTCTTTAACCTGTCTCCTCCCCTTCTTCTACACTGATTGAAATAGATTTAATAGGTTACTTCGATAAGGGATCACAGCATTCACCTGGATTCACCTGGTCAGTCTGTCATGGAAAGAGCAGTGTTTTGTACACTGTGTATAATTTATCAGTGTGAGCAAAGCATTTTATCATTATGTTTTAGATATCATAACTGGTACCCATGTCAGGAAATAAATTATGACATTGCAGTTGATGTTCAGATGAAGCAGAATTTCTTATAGCCAGTGGTGATGATATGAAGAACAGGGGGCAAATTTCCTGTAATTGACTTTCATCATACATGTATTACTTGAGTGTTAGCACAGAGTTGCTTTCACAGGAGGTGGGAAATTGGCAAGATGGTGTAATAGAAGGCTATCTACTCCTTTACATGTCATTCACATTGGTTCCAATTCCCTTGCACTTTGTGTAGAGTAGTGTTGAAATCACAGTCATATTGACATAGAAATGAAATTATAGAATTTCTCTGAGCAGTTGCATTATGTGCATGCAGATAGTTTTAAATCAACATTCCTTTGTAATGGATTGTCGCCACTTCATTTTTGAAATAACTTTAATATGGTATTTTGAGCAGCACACTTTCAACTGGCCATAATTCTCAGATGCAACATCTGTGTTTATCCCATATTCTGAAATATGTTGACAATACACAGGATCATTTTTCACACATTTTTTTCATTTGGTGGGTTCCAATTGTCTTGAAAGGCTTTTCAAGTAAAGGGATATCCTCAACATACCCTGCACAAACAGTCCAAAAGGATGTCAATGATAAGGCTGTATGTAACAGATGTCTGGGACTAGGACTAAAATGTGTTTATGTTTGTCTTTTGGTTGCTATTGGAGTGTAACTAAAGCATGCAAAAGAGTAATCCATTTACTGAGTGACTCTGCAGGACTTGCTATCCATTAGCTTACCAAGCTCAGAGGACGGAGGTTGTATTTGAGATGACTCCTGAACAATGTATGTGTACAAATAAAATAAATGATAAGTCAGTGTACAAGATATGGGATAATTTCTCTCTTTACTCTGAAAAAAGGACTCATTTGGGAAGAAGGTCGGGGGCCCCGGGCACGTGCCCTGCATGCCCGTTCAGTTATCCGGCCCTGGTTGTCACACCCCCATAGGGACTTTTAGAGTGCCTTTAAAGTGCAAGTGCATTGTTGCAACAGGATGCCTCTTTGGAGCACATCAATCCGATGGAGGCTTTTCAGGATGGTTTTGCATAAAACAAATTATCAGGTTACAGTTTGTCATCATTTTGCATCCCTTTTTGGAACATATTTCTAATTCAATAATAAACTGTTAATACATTTCTATATTAAACAAAGTTACATTTTCCAGGTTTCAAATGTGCCATAAACATACAACACTTTGGACTATGTATTCATAAAAGACTCCCTTATCCATGAGTGAATTCCAGCACAATTCATGAGCACCTCGCTGATGTATACGTCAGCTGGACGAAGGCTGTCCCTGGCCTTTTTGACGCTTTGAGTCTCCCGTGCCCCATCTTTACTGTAGATTTTCCACAGAAGTCAGTATGACCTCATAACATGGGAAATACCTCAACCGTGCCAAGAATCGCTCCCTGTTTGAAAAAGTAGGACGGATTTTATGGCAGGGCTTCTAAATAGCTTGTTCACTCTACAGTGGGAGGAATTACCTCATCATAGCCTCGTTACCGCCATGGATGATGTTGCTTTAAAATGGGTGTGTCCGTCTAAAAGCCTATTTGTCCTGTGGGGAGTTATTGACCTGTGCCAGATACGAATCCATCGACCCACCAAAAGCATGGCCTCTATGTTGATAACGCGAATGTCCGTCTACACCCTTGCATGCATGCTTTACATGTGGGGAAACTGCTAAACTGTTCAACTGGGAGAAAAGGCTAGATATTTACTGTGTGAAATGACACATCAGGTTTTACCTATAATGTTGTTTACATTTCTTCAACGAGCTTTGTATATGTATGGGAAACCTTTGACACATATCCAGATAAGCTATTTTGAGTTTCCCCCCCAAAAATTGGCTTGCAATTCAGAGCTCACATAAAGAATCTGATTACTGAAGAATAACAACCACTTTTCGTATCTCTTCTGAAAGGGTGCCTGATTTCATGAATATCAATCATGAAAAGTGCATTACTCTCCTCGCACACATTCACAACTTATTCATCTAGACTAAACTATTGCATTGGTAAAATGACAATCAAGCCTGTCCATGTAAATGTGGCTGTTAAATATGTATAGAGTATCTAAAAAAAGATTGTACCAAAGACATCTCCCAAAAAGCAGGTTACATGTGAAATAAGTCCTTGTTACCCACATCTTTCTTTTGATTTAGAAGACTCGCTCATACTGGATTCTCTGCTGCTGTTGACAGATTAGTACGTATTGCTAACAGTCTCTGTCAAAAGGAATTACTGATAGTAATAACAATTAATTTAATTTGTAAAGCGCTTTTCATTATACAGAACAATCTCAAATTGCATAAAATAAAAACCAAATTGAAAATAGACAACTAGACATGGCAACCGACTCAAAGAACGCAGCTGACACTACAAGGGACAAAGACACCAAGGAGCACAGCTATCAACAGAAAGCCCGTTTTAAAGGAGCCCAGAGTCTTCAGGTGCCTTCAGGTGTTCCGGTAGGACCTTCCAGAGCCTGGGGCCGGTCGAGCTGAAAGGCCCAAGGAGCGGAGCTTGGTGCTGGAGGTGTGGAGGAGCAGGCCATCGCTTGACCTGAGGGTGCAGGTGGGGTTATAGAGGGAGAGCAGTTCTTTGAGATAATACACTGGAAAGTCAGCAGGAGGGTTTTGAATTAAAACCAGAATAAGGAATTACTATCACATTGTCCCTATCATCTGAATATTAAAGTGATGTTCTTACACTTGAGCGTAAATACCCCTCCCTCTTATCCAACTGCATTCAGTTAAACCTGGTTCTATTGTAATCATGTCCCGATTGCCATCTCATTTCATGTATGTGACCGACAGGATTATCTCTGTATGTGCATACTCCTAGTGCTCTTCCAAAAGAGGAGCAGTATGTGAGGAGAATGGATGTGTCGTAGCCACTGTCACAGTCAACGTGACCGACAACTTCTTTGGACACGTCATCAGCCAGCAGATTGAGATGTCACATGCTGTCAGGGCTGAGGGACACTATAAAACCAGAGCAACATCTAACTCAGATCCGTGCCTCCAGGGACAACTACAAAATGGCTGCTATCTACAGGTCTGTCTGTCAGACGCCATACATAATTGATTTAAGATTTTGTGTGCTCTTCAGTGATGTGAGATATAATTAAAGTTGGTAAAGACTCAATCAATGAAGAACTTGTCATATTTATTTAGTTAGTTATGCAACTTTCAATCGGGTTGTTCCATTTGATTTCAATCACTTTTGACCCCTTTTTATTTGAATGAAACTTTCCGTACATACAGTACTTGCCCATGGTAGAAGTGGTCAGAAAGTGGAATTTTGGACCTGAATGCCAAAACATTCAGGAAAAGGGCCTCCCGGGTGGCGCAGTGGTCTAGGGCACTGCATCGCAGTGCTAACTGCGCCACCAGAGTTTCTGGGTTCGCGCCCAGGCTCTGTCGCAGCCGGCCGCGACCGGGAGGTCTGTGGGGCGACGCACAATTGGGCTAGCGTCGTCCGGGTTAGGGAGGGTTTGGCCGGTAGGGATATCCTTGTCTCATCGCGCTCCAGCGATTCCTGTGGCGGGCCGGGCGCAGTGCGAGCTAACCAAGGGGGCCAGGTGCACGGTGTTTCCTCCGACACATTGGTGCGGCTGGCTTCCGGGTTGGAGGCGCGCTGTGTTAAAGAAGCAGTGCGGCTTGGTTGGGTTGTGCTTCGGAGGACGCGTGGCTTTCGAACTTCGTCTCTCCCGAGCCCGTACGGGAGTTGTAGCGATGAGACAAGATAGTAATTACTAGCGATTGGATACCACGAAAATTGGGGAGAAAAGGGGATAAAATTTAGAAAAAAGAAAAAAAAACATTCAGGAAATAGAGGTGCTCAAAGTTGCACTTGACTCCTTTCCCCCCCCTAATAGCACTAACTTTGCTGATAGCTACTTTATTTAGGAAACATGTACTTATTATGACTGAGATAATGTATGTGGTTTTCCCATTTAGCTATCTTAAGATGAATGCAATAACTGAGCATCTGTGAGCGTCTGCTAAATTACTAAAATGTCAAATGTAAATAAGCAGTTGAGTTTGATTTAAAAGCTTCAAACAGGGTTGTCAAATTATTAGAGAATTTCTTGAAAGATTTTTTTGAAAGGGGTAGTGCAGTCAAAAACCCCGATTTCCCATTCTTTAAAGATATTTTCATACCAGGTTGAAATAACACTCCGACATTTTAAAAATCAGGCCCCAAATCAGGGCCCAAATGTTAAAAATATCGGAGTGTTAGAGCTTTTCTTTTTAGTGTAAGAGCTTTTTGGCAAAAAAAACCTGGAATTTCAGCTGTTCAGGTGGGCTAGCCCACAGCATGACATTACCATCTGATCCGATTATTCTGACCAATGACCAGTCATGTTTTATTTGCATATCTATCCTCCTACTTTGAAGGACTAAGTGGGGTAGACCAGGGCTGCATTCAAAACACCTAAAAGACACATCCTATCCCCTCAGCCCTCAAATTAAGCGGACACTTTTAAGGACGTCTAATGAGTACACACTTGCAGGGCAAGGGACGAGGGAGGAAGGAATGATCTTAAATGGACTGCCCTTGCGCGGAAATTCATCACTTGTTCATCCCGTGATGATTGTGCGCTACAGTCAATTATGATTTCATGTATACTTACATTAAATATAATTATTAATATACATCTACTCTATGATCGCTAGCAAATTAATTAGCTAAATAACATTAGCCTGTCTAGCTGGAACTTCTGAAGGAAACATTTTTATTTCTAGTTTCCAAAAGCTAACCAAACAAAAACATAATTACATTTATGAGATGTGTCACGCTCTGACCTTAAATATCTCTGTTTTCTTTATATTTTGGTTAGGTCAGGGTATGACGAGGGTGGGTATGCTCGTTTTTGTATTGTCTAGGGTTTTTGTATGTCTAGGGGTTTGTAGGTCTAGGTATTTGTATGTCTATGGTGGCCTGATATGGTTCCCAATCAGAGGCAGTTGTTTATCGTTGTCTCTGATTGGGGATCATATTTAGGTAGCCATTTTCCCTTTTGTGTTTGTGGGTTTTTGTTCTATGTTTAGTTGCCTGTCTGTACTATTCATATAGCTTCACGTTTCGTTTTGTTATTTTTGTTCAGTGTTCATTCTTTAATAACTAGAATGAACGCATACAACGCTGCGCCTTGGTCCGATTCATACGACGAACGTGACAGAAGAACCCACCATAAATGGACCAAGCACCATGTTCAGGAGGAATGGACCTGGGAGGAGATTTTGGATGGAGCAGGACCCTGGACGCAGGCTGGGGAGTACTGCCTTCCGAATGAGGAAATAGAGGCAGTGAAAGCAGAACGGCGAAATTCCGAGGAGTTATACCAACGAGGTAGGCCACAGAAACCCCAATACATTTTTTGGGGTGGGCACATGGAGCAGTCGGCGGAGCCGAGGAGCGAACCAGAGCCAGTCAGGGAGTCGGATGAGGAGTTCGACACAAGATTCCGGAGAGAGGTGCTAGCATTGAGAGCGCTGCAGAGCAGGCGTGCTGAGGTGCGTGTCATCAGCCCGGTGCAATCTGTACCGGTCCCGCGCATCAGACCTCCAGTGCGCCGCCACAGTCCAGTGCCTCCTCTCCGCACTTGCCCTGAGGTGCGTGTCATCAGCCCAGTACCACCAGTTCCGGTCCCACGCATCAGGCCTCCAGTGCGCTTCCACAGTCCAGTACGGCCTGTGCATCTTCCACGCACTCGCCCTGTGGTGCGTGTCCTCAGCACAGTACCACCAGTTCCGGCACCACGCATCAGGCTTCCAGTGCGCCGCCACAGTCCAGAGCTTCCGGCGACAGTTCCCAGTCCAGAGCTTCCGGAGGCGGTACCCTGTCCAGAGCTTCCGGCGGCGGTACCCAGTCCAGAGCTTCCGGCGACGGTACCCAGTCCAGAGCTTCCGGCGACGGTACCCAGTCCAGAGCTTCCGGCGACGGTACCCAGTCCAGAGCTTCCGGCGACGGTACCCAGTCCAGAGCTTCCGGCGACGGTACCCAGTCCAGAGCTTCCGGCGACGGAACCTCCAACGACGGGCCACAGTCCGGAACCTCCAACAACGGGCCACAGTCCGGAACCTCCAACGACGGGCCACAGTCCGGAACCTCCAACGACGGGCCACAGTCCGGAACCTCCAACGACGGGCCACAGTCCGGAACCTCCAACGAGGGGCCACAGTCCGGAACCTCCAACGACGGGCAAGTCGGTTAGGACATCTACTTTGCGCATGATAAAAGTAATTTTTTCAAAAAGTGTATACAGACAGATTATTTCACTGTATCACAATTCCTGTGGGTCAGAAGTTTACATACACTAAGTTGACTGCCTTTAAACAGCTTGGCATGGCTTTAGACGCTTTTGATAGGCTAATTGACATAATTTTAGTCAATTGGAGGTGTACTTGTGGATGTATTTCAAGGCTTACCTTCAAACTCAGTGCTTCTTTGCTTGACATCATGGGATAATCAACAACAAAAAATCAGCCAAGACCTCAGAAAAAAAATTGTAGCCCTCCACAAGTCTGGTTCATCCTTGGACGCAATTTCCAAACACCTGAAGGTACCACGTTCATCTGTACAAACAATAGTACGCAAATATAAACACCACGGGACCACGCAGCCGTCATACCGCTCAGGAAGGTGACGCGTTCTGTCTCCTAGAGATGAACGTACGTTGGTGCAAAAAGTGCAAATCAATCCCAGAACAACAGCAAAGGACCTTGTGAAGATGCTGGAGGAAACAGGTACAAAAGTATCTATATCCACAGTAAGACGAGTCCTATATCGACATAACCTGAAAGGCTGATCGGCAAGAAGAAGCCACTGCTCCATAACCGCCATCAAAAAGCAAGACTATAGTTTGCAACTGCACATGGGGACAAAGATCATACTTTTTGGAGAAATGTCCTCTGGTCTGATGAAACAAAAATATAACTGTTTGGCCATAATGACCATCGTTATGTTTGGAGGAAAAAGGTGGAGGCTTGCAAGCTGAAGAACATCATCCCAACCGTGAAGCACAGGGGTGGTAGCATCATGTTGTGGGGTGGTTTGCTGCAGGAGAGACTGGTGCACTTCACAAAATTGATGGCATCATGAGGCAGGAAAATTATGTGGATATATTGAAGCAACATCTCAAGACATCAGTCACAAAGTTAAAGCATGGTCTCAAATGAGTCTTCCAAATGGACAATGACCCCAAGCATACTTCCAAAGTTGTGTCAAAATGGCTTAAGGACAACAAAGTCAAGGTATTGGAGTGGCCATCACAAAGCCCTGACCTCAATCCCATTGAACATTTGTGGGCAGAACTGAAAAAGTGTGTGCGATCAAGGAGGCCTACAAACCTGACTCAGTTACACCAGCTCTGTCAGGAGGAATGGGCCAAAATTCATCCAACTTATTGTGGGAAGCTTGTGGAAGGCTACCCGAAACGTTTGACCCAAGTTAAACAATTTAAAGGCAATGCTACCAAATACGAATTGAGTGTATGTAAACTTCTGACTCACTGGGAATGTGATGAAAGAAATAAAAGTTGAAATAAATTATTCTCTCTACTATTATTCTGACATTTCACATTCTTAAAATAAAGTGGTGATCCTAACTGACCTATGATAGAGAATTTGTACTAGGATTAAATGTCAGGAATTGTGCAATGCTTGTTTGAAACGGAGGTATACTTTGAAAAAAGTATCGTTTTCAAATAATCGAAAATGAGACATGGCAATCTGCACAAAGGCAAAAATGCCATTTTTAAAAATGAAATGAGATTTTCTTAGTAATCTACTTGAGAGCCATTTAGGGTTCAAGTAAAACTTTTGACTAATTTAAGCTTTTAGAGAGAGGTTTAGTGCTTTTATATTTAATAATCTCAACCCACCCAATTCATAATATAGATAGACACGCTTTATTTTGCCTGGTTTAGCGTCCCAGATAAAGCAAACTATTTTTTGCTCATATGATTTGAAAAACAAATCATCAGGAAAATTAAAATGTAAATGGTGTACCAGCTAAAGTACAGTGGTCTGAAGGGATAGGTCCATTCTATGAATTATATTTATACTGTATGATTGAAATGACACCCTGTATTCAAGAGTATGCTATGTTTCAACTGTTGGCAGGCACTACACAAACACCTCAGATGTAAATTAATAAAGGCCAGTTGATACTTTGTATAATGACATCTCTGTAGACAATTAGAATGCGACGTGTTGCTGGTCAATTCTGGAGTAATGTCTGTAGACCGTCGCTGCAACTGTCAGTTTCCTTGTCGCACCGACATGAAAAAGGTTTAAATATCTGTGCCCGTCACGTTGGCATGAAGGATCCGGAGACAGACACAGGAATGCGTAATCGTTTTTAAAATGAATATTAAGGCCAAATTATGGAGTGTCGTGTAAGGTCACTGGAACGAAGACCAAACAAACACGTAACAAGAACACAGGGTTGAAACCCAAAACAAAAGAGCGAGGGGTACCTCAAACAAATAACACACGCGCACAATGAATATCACACCGGACGAGACCCCTAATCATCTGCGCGATCCACAAGGGCACGAAAGCCCACAAACACACAGCACAGGTACTCACACGCACCAACGGCCATTGAAACAATAAGCGACAGCCCAATGGAAACCAAAGGGCACATATGTACAAATACTAATCAGTGGGAATAGGGGACAGGTGTGCGTGATGAAAGTTCCAAAGGGATCCGTGACAGTGACTGTCGCAATGTCTGTTGTCATGGTTACCGGACTGCCACAGCAACAAGGCCAAACCTTCCTGTGACAAGATGACGCAGGAGTTTAAAAAAATCTGATGGAACGACCTACCTTATTTTTTAAGATGTTTTATTTAACCTTTATTTAACTAGGCAAGTCAGTGAAGAACAAATTCTTATTTATAATGACTGCCGACCAAAAGGCAAAAGGCCAACTGCGGGGACGGGGCCTGGGATTAAAAATGTAAAATAAACACAATACAAATATAGGACAAAACACACATCCCAACAATAGAGACAACACAACACTACATAAAGAGAGACCTAAGACAACAACAGAGCAAGGCAAGAACACATGACCACACAGCATGGTAGCAACACAACATGGTAGAAATACAACATGGTAGCAGCACAAAACATGGTACAAACATTATTGGGCGCAGACAACAATACAAAGGGCAAGAAGGTAGCGACAACAATACATCACACACAGCAGCCACAACTGTCAGTAAGAGTGTCCGTGATTGAGTCTTTGAATGAAGAGATTGAGATAAAACTGTCCAGTTTGAGTGTTTGTTACAGCTCGTTCCAGTCTCTAGCTGCAGCGAAATGAAAAGAGGACCGACCCAGGGATGTGTGTGCTTTGGGGACCTTTAACAGAATGTGACTGGCAGAACGGGTGTTGTATGTGGAGGATGAGGGCTGCATTAGATATCTCATATAGGGGGGAGTGAGGCCTAAGAGGGTTTTATGAATAAGCATCAACCAGTGGATCTTGCGACTGGTATACAGAGATGACCACTTTCCAGAGGAGTATAGAGTGCAGTAAAGTGTCCTATAAGGAGCATTGGTGGCAAATCTGATGTCCGAATGGTAAAGAACATCTAGCCACTCGAGAGCACCCTTACCTGCCAATCTATAAATGATGTCTCTGTAATCTAGCATGGCTAGGATGGTCATTTAAATCAGGGTTAGTTTGGCAGCTGGGGTGAAAGAGGAGCGATTACGATAGAGGAGACCTAGAGTTAAGTCTAGATTTAACTTTAGCCTGCAGCTTTGATATGTGCTGAGAGAAGGACAGTGCACCGTCTAGCCATACTCCCAAGTACTTGTATGAGGTCAAGCTCAAGCTCAAAACCCTCAGAGGTAGTAATCACACCTGTGGGGAGAGGGACATTCTTCTTACCAAACCACATGACCTTTGTTTTGGATGTGTTCAGAACAAGGTTAGGGGTAGAGAAAGCTTATTGGACACTTGTTGGACACTAAGAAAGCTTTGTTGTAGAGCATTTAACACAAAATCCTGGGATGGGCCAGCTGAGTATAAGACTGTATCATCTGCATATAAATGGACGAGGGAGCTTCCTGCTGCCTGAGCTTTGTTGTTGATGTAAATTGGGAAGAGCGTGTGGCCTAGGATTGAGCCTTGGGGTACTCCCTTGGTGACAGGCAATGGCTGAGACAGTAAATTTTCTGACTTTATACACTGCACTCTTTGAGAGAGGTAGTTAGCAAACCAGGCCAAAGACCCCTCAGAGACACCAACACTCCTTAGCCGGCCCACAAGAATGGAATGGTCTACCGTATCAAAAGCTTTGGCCAAGTCAATTTAAAATAGCAGCACAATACTGCTAATACTCAAGGTTACAGTGACACATCAATAACCTGAGCGGAAACCAGATTGCATACCAGAGAGAGTTATGATAAACAGTGCAACATATAAATAGGCCTATAACAGCTTGATCTCCCCCTTTAAATAAAGGACGAACCGTGGCTGCCTTCCAAGCAATGGGAACCTCCCCAGAAAGGAGAGACAGGTTAAAAAGGTTGGAGGTGGGCTTTGCAATGATAGGGGCAGCAACCTTAAAGAAGAAAGGGTCTAAACCATCTGACCCAGATGATTTTTGGGGGTCAAGTTTAAAGAGCTCCTTTAGCACCTCGGACTCAGTGACTGCCTGCAGGGAGAAACTTTGTGGCGGGGCAGGGGAAAAAGAGGGAGAAGCATGGGGGATAGTCTAAATTAGAAGGGATGGGAGATGAGGAAATGTTGGACAGGCAAAGAGGCCTGGCTGAGTCAAATAGGAATCCTGACTTAATGAAGTGGTGATTAAAGAGCTCAGCCATGTGCTTCTTGTCAGTAACAACCACATCACCAACATTAAGGGACATGGGCACCTGTGAGGAGGAGGGTTTATTCTCCAGGTCTGTAACTGTTTCCAGAACTTCTTGGGGTTAGGACCCACAAAGAGAACTGCTCCATAAAGTAACCAACTTTGGCCTTCCGGATAGCCTGAGTGCACTTATTTCTTATTTGCCTGAACGAAAGCCAATCAGCCTGAGTATGGGTGGGCCGTGCCTTTCGCCAAATGTAATTATTGAGGTGGAGTAACTCCGCAAGATTACGGTCGAACCAGGGGCTGAACCTGTTTTTAATTCTCATTTTCTTATGGGGGCTTGCTTGTTAACAATATCACTGAAAATATCAAAAAAGAAGGTCCAAGCGTCTTCGACAGAGGGGATCAAGCTGATTCTATATAATTTTACAGAGGCCAGTTCATGAAGGAAGGCTTGCTCATTAAAGTTTTTTAGCAAGCGATATTGTCACACTGTGGCAGTTAACATTACCTTGTAAATAATTATGTTGTGGTTTATGTTGTGGTTTATTTTTCTGTAATAATAATAATGAATAAAACGTAGCAAAAGTAAAGACGTTGTCAGCTATACTCTGGTCATTATTTGAACTGGCTAGCTATCTACCTAGCAACGAACTAAAACATTGTTTAGAAAATTGTTGGACGACAATAAAATGTTCATGATGTCGCTACGACAATTGTCTATAGACATGTTGATAGATGGACTGTAAACCAGCCTTTAGCTAAAACATGAGAAAATTAAACAAATCTTTGTTTACGCGGTTGGTAAGAAAGGGTTTGGCTGGTGTAGGCTGTCATTGTAAATAAGAATTTGTTCTTAACTGACTTGCCTAGTTAAATAAAATAAAAAAAGGTTGGATTATTATCACATCTCATTCGAATGATTTAAAGAAGAAATGAGAATGGGCTGTTTTGCTTTTGAAAATGAAAGCGTCCAGCTGGTAGCACTAGCCAGGAAAAGGACTGTATTTGCATGAGGCAAATGAAGAACACCTATCTGAAATAGAACTTAGCCTCTACGTGGTTCCATTCAGCTAGCACTGTCCTAGCTCCATCATACCTTAGCCACAAGGTAGCTGTTAGCCAGCCAGCCCTCGCTTGCTCCCCTATCTACAAACACTAGCTCTTTTCCTCGCTTAGTTAACCTACATTCATTCATTGGGTTAGCTAGACCGAACGGGTTTCAGCCTCAAGGCTTCTCATTCGAGGGAATTTACCAACCCAAAGTTGAACCTGCGAGCCATAACCGGCACTCAAACCCCCACGTTCTTGCTCCTGTGACTCCATGATTGGTGGGAAGAATTTTCACCTTCTATACATCAACAGCTTAGGAAAGGAACATGCTTTGAGGAGCACTCAAAGACCCAGAGTCCTGGCAGAACTGTAAGGTGCTGTTTAGGGCAGGTTTGAGGAGGAGGTTCAAACGCACCTCCGTCTAGGCCCCTCTGCTCACTTCTAGGCAACCGGCCACGGCTGAGATTCAGCCCCCCACAACCGAGCCCAGCTGGGACAAGGTTATGGATAGCCTTGATTCTCTCCCCTCACTGTCTGACAACTTTGGGTCAGGGGATGGCGTGCTAGGGGATGACGAGGAAGACGATGGAATTAATCTTGCGGCTCTCCGTCAACTCACGACTGAAATTGAGGGTGGAGACCCTGCTCTCCCACCCTCTGAAGTCCTTACGTCTCCTTGCCTCCGGGACAAGTGATCTCCTCTCCCCCTTGGAATTTGGGTTCTTAGACATTTGCAAGTGAGCCGGGGCCAGACTCGACATCAAGTGCCGGCTCCCTTGGGGGCCCAAGATCCCGTAGGGAGACTCCCTTCCCTTACAGTCCCTACTAAACAACTGCTTCCCATGGTACCAGCCTGCCTTAAGGAAGCTAAGGGCTTGTGGGATAAGCCTCTCACCAGCAAGTTCCCTACTAGGGGCTCCAGTTTGACTAACAAAGAAAAAGTGGACCTCCTGGATGCCCCTGTGACACCCAAGGAGCTGTTTGGGCCCACTGTCTCCGCCATGCGGCAGAAGTGTGACCCAGGCCCTGTGGCAGCCCATTGGCTCCAGCAACCCACCCCAGCTGTATGACCGGAAAAAGGCAACAAGCTGTCCTTGGGGGTCCAAAACCCCCGGTGATGCAGCAGACTGCCAATACCCAGGTAAAGCCCCTGAACCAGAGCACACCTGCAGGTAAACAGTAATTTGCTGCTGCCACAGCAAGGTTCCACCCTCTTAAAACCGCTAAGGGGAGCAAGAGGAGCCGGCCAACCTAGGTCACAGCCTTTGCAGCTGAGGAGGATAGCGTGCAAAGCCGAAGGCTCCCTGCTCTACCCTCTCTCTTTCGGGTTTAACATACCTCCACTACACGTATCCTCAACACAGGCTGCATCCTAAGCCCCCTCCTGTACTCTCTGTTCACCCATGACTGAGTGGTCAGGCATGTCTCCAACTCAATCATCAAGTTTGCAGACGAGGGTGAAAAGCTTCAAGTTCCTCGGCATGCACATCACTGACAACCTGAAATGGTCCATTAACACAGACAGTGTAGTGTAGAAGGCGCAACAGCGCCTCTTCAACCTCTGGAGGCTGAAGAAACTTGGCTTTGCCTCCAAGACCCTCACAAATTCCTACACATGCACCATTGAGAGCATCCTGTCGGGCTGTATCACTGCCTGCTACGGCAACTGCACTCTCCGCAATCGCAGGGCTCTCCAGAGGGTGGTGTGATCAGCCCAATGCATCATCAGAGGCACAGTACAGGTGCATCAAAGCTGGAACCTAGAGACAAAAAACAGCTTCTACCTCCAGGCCATCAGACTGTTAAATAGTCACCACTAACCGGCCTCTGCCTAGTATCTTGTTCTGTACTTTAGTCATTGTTACTAGCAGGCTACCACCCGGTACTCAACCCTGCACCTTAGAGACTGCCCTATGTACATAGTCATTGAACACTGGTCACTTTAAAGTTTACATACTTTTTTACCCACTGCATATGTATATACTGTATTCTAGTCAAGGCCTATCCTATTTAACTACTGCTGTACACACCTTTTCGATCCATATACTGCCCATTATGTCTATACATCCAATCATATACATATGCATATTTATATTCTGGACTCTGACACATTTTTGTGATTCATGTGTATTGTTTTGTATTGTTAGGTATTACTGCATGGTTGGAGCTAGGAAGAAAAGCATTTCGTTACACCCACGATAACCCTACACCCATGATAAAGTCTGATAACGCTACCCCCACAATAACGTCTGATAACGCTACGCCCATGATAACGTCTGATAACGCTACGCCCACGATAACGTCTGATAACGCTACACCCACGATAATATGTTTACGCGACCAATAACATTTCATTTCATTTTGATTTTAGCCATCTCTCCCCCACCCCGTCTCACGCGGCAGTGGGGAGGCATGTCTGCGTACTTGAAAAACCCATTCCCTGTGCAGCAGCTCATCTTCATGATCTTGCTCACATGGGGAAAAAATGGAGGAGATGCACTTTACCCTCAAGTGCTATACTCCCATAGGCTCTACCCTCAGCACCTTGTCAGGTTCAAGCCAGAGGTAGAAGTCAATATGTCCACTCTCCCTCCGGTATTCTTGACAAACAGAGCATGATTACAGATTTCTATTTGCCATCTATCATGGCTCTTCCTTAAAATGTTCTGTTGCGTGCAAGCAAACGTAATAGAACAGACTCATGGGTGCACCCCCCAGGTTCTACCACCAGGGTGTGTCATCACCCTAGGTCAGGCCTGGGCAATTATTTTCCATGGGGGGCCACATTAGACTATATTTTTGCCATCACGAGCCAGAATCATATTACAGGATTATACATCATGTGTATGACCGTGTTGACAGATATATCTACTGTAAATCACGTCCAGATATGCTACTTATTTAACTTTTCAAACATTTTTACCACATCCATGTTCTCCTTTTGGTAGGTATTTTCATTATTAAACATGAACTACACAGAAGGAAAAGTAGTAGTATTCAGCACCACGGACAGAACTCTTGTTAACGGGTATGCACAAAAACACAAGAAAGGGAGAGAGAGCTCAACATTACATTTAAACTACTCAATCAGTGTGAAGAGTGAAGTCTGAGGCGAATTGACTAGGGAAAGGGGGATACCTAGTCAGTCGTTCAACTGAATGCCTTCAACTGAAATGTGTCTTCCACATTACTAGAGCAGTGAAGTCAGGTATAGTTTCTGACGTCGTTATGCGCAGGATTGCTTAGAGGTGAGAGTCCGTAAGAGATGATCTGTGCCTTGACTTATATTTCATCACTGAAAATGTCTGTTCACATACATAGGTTGACCCAAACAGTACGAACATCTTCTGAGCAAGACTCCTAATCTTTGGAAAGTTTTGTTCATCGAGAGATGCTTAGAACCTCATCAGTGACATTGTTTTGAATAGTTCTCCAATCACTGCATCAGACTGAAGATTGATAAGCTCAAGTTGCAGGTCAGTGGGAGCGTTATCCACATTGAAGGTGAAAGGAGAGGAAACCAACAGCATGTCATTTTCCAACACTTTGAAATCCTCAAAACGACGAGAAAACTCACCGTTCAAAGTTCGCAGCAGCGATGTATACTTCTCCCACTGGTCATCTGATAGGGAACAGATTAGTAGTGTCGGAAGTTGGGTGAGATTGTTAGCTTCTACTTGGCAGGTCAGGAGGAGTAATTTTCCATTGAAGGCTTAGACAAGGCTGTACATCTGATGTGCAAAAAGGCCCTTCCCTTGTAGTTTGGAATTTAGTTCATTCATGAGGGTCATGATGTCCACGGTGAAGGCAAAATCAGCCAACCATTCTTTATCTTGTATAAATCCACATATTTTCCTTTCATTTGCAAAAACTCAGCAATCTCCGACTTCTGGTATCACACCCTTTAAAGCACCTTCCCCAAACTCAGCCATCTCACGTTTGTGTGGTAGGGGAGATCTGCATGACCCGACTCTGTCTCTTCCAACAGTGAAGTTGCCTGTGGTTTAAAGATTTTGCTCTTATGAAGTTTACCACTTTAGTGACTGTATCCACAACATGGCTCATTTTTAGAACACATTTACAGAGCACCTCCTGATGAATAATGCAATGCAGGAAATAACATTTCTGATCTTGGTTCAGCTCAGCTGCTTGATATTGTATCCTTTTCAAAAGGCCAACATTTTTTCATGTCAAGTTTTGGCACCATCAGTGGTCACACTGAATAACTTTTCAAAACTCCCAGCTTTGTCACACTTATTAACCTCCTCCAATACAACTTTCCCTGTGGTTGTGCTCTTCATTGACTGCACTGAAACAAGCTCCTCTGTAGTTTCAAAGTCTGGGGTTATGCCTCGTAAGAATATCAACAACTTCACCGTGTCACCTTGGTCCACTTCTTTCAACGGCCGTGACAGAACTACCCACCACCAAGGGACCAAGCAGCGTGGCCGGGAGGAGCAGCGCTATCTGTAGGAATGGACATGGGAGGAAATATTGGAAGGCAAGGGACCCTGGGCACAGGCTGGTGAATATCGCGTCCTAAAGAGGAACTGGAGGCAGCTAAAGCAGAGCGGGGCACACGGGGAGTGTGGCTGAGTCAGGGTATAGACCTGAGCCAACTCCCCGTGCTTATCGGAAGGAGCGTGGTACTGGTCGGGCACCGTGTTATGCGGTAAAGCGCACGGTGTCTCCAGTTCGCTCTCATAGCCCAGTGCGCCACATCCCAGTTCCCCGCATCTGCCGGGCTTGGGTGAGCATCCAGCCAGGACGGATGGTACCGGCTCAGCGCGCCTGGTCTCCAGTGGTCTCCAGTGATGATCCATGGCAAGAAGCCTCCAGTGATGAGGCTCCTATTATCAGAGAACCCGGGTTGCACATAACCTTAAGATTTGTATATGCTTTTAACTGTCCCATTATGCATTGTTTCTTCCATTTCAAATGATTGAAATAATGTTCTGAGATTGATTGATTTCTTTTTGTTCGAGCTGGGCTGGAGCTTGTTCAGGTACGTTTTCGTTCTATTGTGACAGCCGTCTTCCTGTAGACTGTTCAGAAGGGGTTTCTGAAGTCATGACCATAATTTTAGTTCTAAAATAGTCTCGCGTGTCATGTGCCTGGGCTGTTTCAGATAAGAGGAGAGCACAATCTCCGTAGAATCCCCTGTGCACAGAGTCCTTGAACCTCCCCCAAAATGTATGTCAATTTTCAGATCACAGTCACAATACATGAAATAGCTTTACGAAACAAAAATATGGGTATGTTTCAGCTATGGCTAAGACGAATGACTTTGGAGAATTGATTGTCACCTTTTTGGCCTTAATCAACATTCGTAATAGCTTTTGGGCAATCAAAACATTTCACATGCTGATGCCAATGTTTTGCTTTAGCAAACCCAGACCATTTAAAGTCTCATTATGGATTCCACCATAATGGGTTATAATGGGGTAAATCTGTCTTGCTCCCTTGTATTATACAAAAAAAATGCCATGATAATGTTTACCCTAGATCATTTAAATCATGTCACATCTCAAAATGAATTCAGTCTCTTCATAATGTTCTCTGGGGAAGCGATGTGCCTTGCTCTTACTCATGCTGTCGGCACAACCATGTTAGTCTACGACCTTATGAACTTTATACATTTAGCTCACATTATGAGGATCTACCAGGATAGAGTGCTCCATTACTGCACAAGTTTGTCTACCAATATAAATATGCAGTAAGTGGGTTATTTCTCTGCAGTGCGTCACTGGGTATAATCAGTGCATCTTTACAGAACGTTGAGGGAATGGATTATTTTGTGATATCTACTCATCCGTTTTGGATTAAAACGTGTCTGTTGTCAATTCACAAAGTGTTGTAAGTCGTTTAGAAATATGAACTGTTTTGATGAAACAGTCGGCACTAACTTTTTATAAGAAAATGTGGTCAGTTAGCAGACACTTTTATTCATATATTATCACATTTCAAGAGAAGACCCAGATGCAGACAGTGTCGAAGTAACAAAAGCTTATTACTAGAACAGGGGGCAGGCAAAATGACAGGTTGAGGGCAGGCAGATCAGAGTCCATAAGGTACAGAACGGCAGGCAGTCTAGGGGTCAGGGCAGGCACAGGTCAATTATCCAGGGTGGTGTGACAAGGTACAGAAAGGCAGGCAGGCTCAGGGCAGGCAGAATGGTCAAAACTGGGAAAACTAGAAAAAGACAGGAGCAAGGGGAAAATGAACTGGCAACAGACAAACAGAGAACACAGATGTAAATACACTTTCGATAATTGGGAAGATGGGTGACACCTGGAGACAAGCACAAGACAGGTGAAATAGATCAGGGTGTGACATATGTTCCATGTGAAAATACCACAATCATGATCTTGCCACTTGCCACCACCACCTTTACTGAGCCAATGGAAACACAATATGGTTGTACATTTTAAACACAAAGTACTGTATACTGCATCTGGTCATATTTAATTTCTCCTCTAGGGACAGCCAAAAAAAACAAATAGTCTCTTCTTCAAAGCCCAAACAGACCAAATTGGAAAATAGCCTTATTTTGGGAGAGGTTGAGATCAGGTGTTGAATGGGGCCATTCTCCCAGAGTGAGTGTGCTTGGAAGAAACCCAGAATGCATCCTGAATGCCACCCTTTTCTCTTTTATAGTGCACTAATTTTGATCAGGGCCAATAGGGCTCTCATCAAAAGTAGTGCACTATAAAGTGCATATGGTGCCATTTGGAACACAGCCCCACTGTAAAATGGGGCTGGATCAGCAGGTTGAGTCCCAAATGCAGCGAAGGGAAAACACTCACCACAGTGCACAATGACCATGGCCTTTGATCATCTGCTACATAAGCAAAACCATTAGCTAAATTTGTCATAGATACATTTGAAAATATCCATCTCACAGGCTTGGAGCCATAACCCCAGCTTTCAAAACAGAAAACAATACTTTTTGCTTGGTTCAAAAGTGAAGTGCTCATGAGTGATGTGCACCATGAAATTGCACTTATGAATTAAGATTGACAATTATTTACATTTGTCCAACTGTATACAAGTTCATTTGTGGCTAGATGCACAGTGTTTGGAAGGGTTGCCAACCGCATTATCTACCAAGAGAATTCTCTTCGATTATAATCACAGTCGTGTACATCCCCAACAAGCAGATACCTCGACGGCCCTGAAAGAACTTCAGTGGACTCTATGTAAACTGGAAACCACATATCTTGAGGCTGCATTTATTGTAGCTGGGGATTTTAACAAGGCTAATCTGAAAACAAGGCTCCCTAAATTTTATCAGCATATCGAATGCGCGACCCGGGCTGGGAAAATTCTGGATCATTGTTACTCTAACTGACCACGACTCCATTTTGTTGCTCCAAGCATATAGACAGAAACTAAAACAGGAAACGCCCGTGGTCAGGTCTGTTCAACGCTGGTCCGAACAATCTGATTCCACGCTTCAAGATTGCTTCGATCACGTGGACTGGGATATGTTCCGGATAGCGTCGCACAACAACATTGATGTATACGCTGATTCGGTGAGCGAGTTTATTAGTAAGTGCATCGGTGATGTTGTACCAACAGCGACTATTAAAACCTTCCCCAACCAGAAACCATGGATTGATGGCAGCATTCACGCAAAACTGAAAGTGCGAACCACCGCATTTAATCAGGGCAAGGCGACCGGAAACATGCCCGAATACAAACAGTGTAGCTATTCCCTCCACAAGGCAATCAAACAAGCTAAGCGTCAGTATAGAGACAAAGTAGAGTCACAATTCAACAGCTCAGACACGAGAGGAATGTGGCAGGGTCTACAGTCAATCACAGACTACAAAAAGAAAACCAGCCCCTTCGCGGACCCTGATGTCTTGCTCCCAGACAAACTAAACAACATCTTTGCTCTCTTTGAGGACAATACAGTGCCACCGTCATGGCCTGCTACCAAAACCTGCGGATTATCCTTCACCGCAGCCAACGTGAGTAAAACATTTAAACGTGTTAACCCTCGCAAGGCTGCCGGCCCAGACGGCATCCCTAGCCGCGTCCTCAGAGCATGCGCAGACCATCTGGCTGGTGTGTTTACAGACATATTCAATTAATCCATATCCCTGTCTGCTGTTTCCACATGCTTCAAGAGGGCCACCATTGTTCCTGTTCCCAAGAAAGCTAAGGTTACTGAGTTAAACGACTATTGCTCCGTAGCACTCACTTCCATCATCATGAAGTGCTTTGAGAGACTAGTCAAGGATCATATCACCTCCACCCTACCTGACACCCTAGACCCACTCCAATTTGCTTACCGCCCCAATAGGTCCACAGACGACGCAATCACACTGCACACTGCCCTAACCCATCTGGACAAGAGGAATACCTGTGTAAAAATGCTGTTCATCGACTACAGCTCAGCATTTAACACCATAGTACCCTCCAAACTCGTCATTAAGCTCAAGACCCTGGGTTTCGACCCCGCCCTGTGCAACTGGGTCCTGGACTTTCTGATGGGCCGCCCCCAGGTGTTGAATGTAGGAAACAACATCTCCCCCCGCTGATCCTCAACACTGGGGCCCCACAAGGGTGCGTTCTCAGCCCTCTCCTGTACTCCCTGTTCACCCATGACTGCGTGGCCATGCACGCCTCCAACTCAATCATCAAGTTTGCAGATGACACTACAGTGGTAGGCTTGATTACCAACAACGACGAGACGGCTTACAGGGAGGAGGTGAGGGCCCTTGGAGTGTGGTGGCAGGAAAACAACCTCTCATTCAACGTCAACAAAACAAAGGAGATGATCGTGGACTTCAGGAAACAGCAGAGTGAGGACCCCCCTATCCACATCGACGGGACAGTAGTGGAGAAGGTGGAAAGTTTTAAGTTCCTCGGCGTACACATCACAGACAAACTGAAATGGTCCACCCACACAGACAGCATGGTGAAGAAGGTGCAACAGCACCACTTCAACCTCAGGAGGCTGAAGAAATTTGGCTTGTCACCAAAAACACTCACAAACCTTTACAGATGCACAATCAAGAGCATCCTGTCGGGCTGTATCACCGCCTGGTACGTCAACTGCTCTGTCCTCAACCGCAAGGCTCTCCAGAGTGTAGTGAGGTCTGCACAACGCATCACTCGGGGAAAACTACATGCCCTCCAAGACACCTACACCTCCCGATGTCACAGGAAGGCCAAAAAGATCATCAATGACAACAACTACCCGAGCCACTGCCTGTTCACCCCGCGATCATCCAGAAGGTCAGTACAGGTGCATCAAAGCTGGGACCGAGAGACTGAAAAACAGCTTCTATCTCAAGGCCATCAGACTGTTAAACAGCCATCACTAACAATGAGTTGCTGCTGCCAACATACTGACTCAAATCTCTAGCCACTTTAATAATTAAAAATAGGATGTAATAAATGTATCACTAGTCACTTTAATGCCACTTTATATCATGTTTACATACCCTACATTACTCATCTCATATGTATATACTGTACTCTATACCATCTACTGCATCTTGCCTTTGCCGTTCAGCCATCGCTCATCCATATATGTTTATGTACATATTCTTATTGATTCCTTTACACTTGTGTGTATAAGGTAGTTGTTGTGAAATTGTTAGATTACTTGTTAGATATTACTGCATGGTCGGAACTAGAAGCAAAAGCATTTCGCTACACTCGCATTAACATCTGCTAACCATGTGTATGTGACCAATAAAATTTTATTTGATTTGGTTGACTTGTGAATGGGATTAGGAAGTTCGTCTTGTGTTTTTTGTTCTTATATTTTTACCCTGAACTTAGAGGTTATTTGAGTGGAATGTATCCTCTGATTTCTATCTTCACAAAAGCCTAATATTATAAAGTTGTGGTTCAGGGTGTCACGCCCTGACCGTAGTTCCTTTTTTATGTCTCTATTTTGGTTTGGTCAGGGCGTGAGTTGGGGTGGTTATTCTATGTTTTGTGTTCTATGTTTTCTATTTCTCTGTGTTTGGCCGGGTGTGGTTCTCAATCAGAGGCAGCTGTATATCGTTGTCTCTGATTAAGAACCATCCTTAGGTAGCCTTTTCCCACCTGTGTTTTGTGGGTAGTTGTTTTCTGTCTTTGTGTCTGTACCAGACAGGACTGTTTCGTTTCATTCTATTTGTTATTTTGTTTAGTGTTCTGTTTTAATAAATTAACATGGACACTTACCACGCTGCGCTTTGGTCCGATGATTCCTCATCTTCAGACGATGAACATTACACAGGGTAGGCAGCTTAGACGGCTGAATAACATTGAATTACGATATTCACTCATATTGAAAGCACCTGCTCCCAAACTTGAATGAGCGTGTGGAGTTTGCCTCTCCTGGCCTAAAACGATGAAAACGTGATGGGATCTCTTCCTCTCCAAGTAAAACATAATAACTTCTCGGTGAAGCCCAGGTGGGAAGCCTCCATTTAAATTCCCTATCCACTTTAAAGGTCCAATGCAGCCATTTTTATCTCAATATCAAATCATTTCTTGGTAACATGTAAGTACCTTACTGTGATTGCTTTCAATTAAAATGGTCCAAAATAAACAAAAATAGCTTCTCAGCAAGAAGCAATTTCACAAGCAATAATTTTGCTAGGACTGTCTGGGAGTGGTCTGAGTGGGGAGGGGAAAACTGAAAACTAGCTGTTATTTACAGAGGTTTGGAAATCTCTTTCTTATTGGTTTATTAACTAATTTATTGTCTAGTGATATCACCAGGCAGTCAAACTCTATCCTACCAAAACAGGCTGAAATTGCACGTGATCATTTCAAACAGTTCTTACACTAAAAGGGCATTATCATAATGTTTACAATTTCACAGTATTATTCTAACCTCATACTGTGAAAATGTATATAAAACACAGGAAAAATCTGGTTTTTGACTGCACTGGGCATTTAAACAAGCGTACGCCTTTGATAATTCATAAAAGCACAGCTTCAGCTGCCCGACTGCAGAATCATTTAATGTATGATGAATCCATCTCCCACAAGGCACTGAGGAGACTCTGTTAGGCTCCTTTTTAGAATTATTCCTAACCTGCCAGGTAATTATTCAAGATGAAATAAAAAGGTAAAAAAATAAAATTGTGGTAACACCACGTCACTGGATGACACTCAAGTAAAGAGGTATTTTTCATCGTTATAAATCTGATTGTGGAGGCTTCAATACCTGAATGAAATATCCCGCAAATAAATTGCTCAGGGCATTATGTTGTATTGAAAATGTATTAAAAAGGCTTGTGAGTGAGGGCAGGGATTTACGGCTCTTGATAGAGACCATATCTACAATACTGTGTGGACAGTTTTGTATTTATTGTAATGAGGTACAGCCATCCATTACTTTCCCTGAGGTTAAATTGGCAGTCTGGGATTGGTACATCCATTTTAGGACTTTTAAATGAATGATATATAGCCATTGATGTACTGTAGGCGATCACAATGCATAGAGTAAGCTATACAGTAATTACTCTCTTTATTACACAGTAGAGGGATATACAGTATGCAGCAAAAAATGCCTCTGTACAACAAATTCTAGCTTCCTCAGAAAAGCTTCAACTTAAACAATAATGGCAAATCTTTGCACGTCTGCGAAAATGATTATTGACGATGTGGGATTTCTAAACGCACTCTTTCATCCATTCGTAAACTTTTGAAAATAACAGATCCTTGTGATCCCCGATTGGTAATTAGACAGTGACAGATTAATATGGTATCTCCTGGACTTATTAAATGAGTCCCATCTCAACTGCTCCGTTCTCTCTTATCTCCAGGGTACAGTTGGGCGGTATCCAGGTCGCTGCTGGATGTCATTTAGGCTGGAACAGTCCCACTTACTTCACATACGAGGCATCTTTTTCTGCTATTTCTCCAAAGCTCCAACACTGCATGTCTGCCCAGTCAGACTTGAAACAGACTTTAATTAGCAGGCTGTCGCAGAGTTCTTTTCCGTTTTAAACTGCCTGACCCCTTTGATTGGATATAAGGGTATTTGAGGCAACATCCTTTTTGTTGTTGTTGCGATCAACTGTTTTGTCAGAAATGTCAGGTAAACATGAATGCAGATGAACAAAGTCATTGGAGGTCAAATATGGTGGTCGTTTATGCAGCACATATACAGATTTGTCAGAAATGTATTTGTCTCCTATTTCATATTGTGCTACATCTTGACAGTAATCGTTTGGACATGGATTTGATATACAGTGCCATCAGAAAGTATTCACACCCTTTTCCTACATCTTGTTGTGTTACAGCCTGAATTTAAAATGGATTCAATTAGATTTTGTGTCACTGGCCTACACATAATTGTCCCACCCTGATCTGATTCACCTGCCATTGTGATGGTCTCCACCCCCTCCAGGTGTCGCTTATTATCCCCGGTGTATTTATCCCTGTGTTTCCTGTCTCTCTGTGCCAGTTCATCTTGTTTGCCAAGTCTACCAGCGGTTTTCCTTGCTCCTATTTGTCCCCAGTCTCTGTTTGTTTCTAGTCCTCCTGGTTTCGACCCTTGCCTGTCCTGACTCCGAAACCACCTGCCTGATCACTCTGCCTGTTCTGACTGCCATCCTGCCTATCCCCTTGTACGGTTTTTGGACTCGGATCTGGTTTCTGACCCCTGCCTGGCCTGACCTCGAGACTGCCTATCGTCTGGTACTGTTCGGACTCTAACCTGGTTTATGAACTCTTGCCTGTCTCCGACCTGTCTTTGCCTACTCCCTTTGTTACAATATATATCGGAGCTCTACCATCTGCCTCCTGTATCTGCATTTGGGTCTCGTCTTACACTTTGGTATTGTGCATAAGTGTGTTTTTAGACAATTTTACAAATGAGAAATGGAATAAAGCTAAGCACAGACAAAATCCTAGAGGAAAACCTGATTCAGTCTGCTTTCCAACAGACACTGGGAGACTAATTCACCTTTTGGCAGGACAGTAACCGAAAACACATAGCAAAAATATACACTGGAGTTGCTTACCAAGACAACACTGAATGTTCTTGAGTGGCCTAGTTACAGTTTTGACGTAAATCAGCATGAAAAACTATGGCAAGACTTAAATGTCTGTCTAGTAATGATCAACAACCAACTTGACAAAGCTTGAAGTTTAAAAAATCAAATAATATGCAAATATTGTACAATCCAGGTGTGTAAAGCTCGTAGAAGTTTAAGTTTGTTTGTCACGCTCGCCGAATACAATGGTGAAATGCTTACTTACAAGGCCTAACCAACAGTGCAATTTTTAAGTAAAACATAGGTATTAGGTAAACAATAGATAAGCAGAGAAATACATTTTTTTTAAACAGTAAAATGACAGCGAAAATAACAGTAGCGAGGCTATATACAGGTTTTACCGGTACAGAATCAATGTGCGGGGGCACTGGTTAGTCGGGCTAATTGAGGTAAAATGTTCATGTAGGTATAGTTAAAGCCACTATGCATAGATGATAAACAGAGAGTAGCAGTAGCTTAAAAGAGGGGGTTGGTGGTGGTGGAGGGGTGGGGGGGGGACACAATGCAAATAGTCCGGTTAGCCATTTGATTGGATTGAATCAGGAGTGTAAATACTAAATTATACATTTCTGTATTTAATTTTCAATACATTTTAAACAATTTCTACAAACATGTTTTCACTTTGTCATCATGGGGTTTTGTGTGTAGATGGGTGTGGGATTTTTAAATGTTTTAATCCATTTTGAATTGGATGCAGCACAACAAAATGTGGAATAAGTCAAGGGCAATTGAATACTTTCTGAAGGCACTGTACTTTACTAATTTGGAGGTTGATGTAGGCCTATAGCGTTCTTGTGTGACAAGTCAAAGGAAAAGTTCTGCAGTGGCTGGGAGGCAGACAGACAGTGATGCAATGTAATAGCGGGAGATTACATTCATTATTTGCAGCCTACATCAAACAGCCTGACATTCATTATTTTCCACACAAGAAAAATATGCGTCTTATCTTGAAAGGCGGTTAGTAATGAAATGATTATGTCTCTGCTTCGCTAAAATCCCATTTAGATAAAAGAACTCACTCAACAGGTGATGCACAATCTCTTTGCCAATAATACATGTGTGTAGTGAGCAAACAAACAAAAAACAAACACAAACCTCAGCTCAGATGTCAGTAACAAATTTTAAGATCTATCAATTTTTATATAGGGACAATTTTCTTCTTGTCAACATGGATTTATCACTGGTTTGAGATCTCACTCTCTTTTTCTTGGGGCATGTGGCCCTCCTGCAGTTTCTATAATGTATCACTAGCCACTTTAAACAATGCCACTTTATATAATGTTTACATACCCTACATTACTCATCTCATATGTATATACTGTACTCTATACCATCTACTGCATCTTGCCATCTCCGTCGCTGGAGGCTCTGGACCGCAGACCGTCGCCGGAGGTTCCGGACCGTCGCCGGAGGTTCCGGACCGCGGACCGTCGTCGGAGGTTCCGGACCGCGGACCGTCGTCGGAGGTTCCGGACCGCGGACCGTCGCCGGAAGCTCTGGACTGGGAACTGTCAGGACGAGCGCGAGGAGCAGGCACAGGACGTACTGGACTGTGGAGGTGTACTGGAGGCCTGATGCGTGGGACCGGTACAGGTGGCACTGGGCTGATGACACGCACCTCAGGGCGAGTGCGGGGAGGAGGCACAGGACGTACTGGACTGTGGAGGCGCACTGGAGGTCAGAGCGTAAAGCTGGCACAACCTGTCCTGGCTGGATGCTCACTTTAGCCCGGCAAGTGCGGGGCGCTGACACAGGACGCACTGGGCTGTGAAGCGCACTGGAGACACAGTGCGTAGATCCGGCGCAGGATATCCTGGTCCGAGGAGGCGTACTGGAGACCAGGAGCGCTGAGCCGGCACAACCTGTCCTGGGTGGATGCTCATTTTCGCACGGCAAGTGCGGAAAGCTGGCACGAGCGCACCGGGCTGTGAATGCGCACTGGAGACACAGTGCGCAGCACCGCTTAACATGGTGCCTGAACGGTCACACGCTCCTTAAAGCGAGTACAGGGAGTTGGCTCTGGTCTGAAACCTGGCTCCGCCAACCACCCCGTGTGCCCCCCAAAAACATTTTGTTTGAGGCTGCCTCTCGGACTTCCATCGTGGCCGTGAACCCCGGTGTCGTCGTTGTTCCTCCCTTGCTGCCTCTGTCTGCTCCCATGGAATGCGATCCTTTCCAGCCAGGATCCCCCATGTCCAGGATCCCTTACCGTCCAAGATCTCCTCCCATGTCCAGGATGTCTGCTCCTCCTGGCCACGCTGCTTGGTCCTTTGGTGGTGGGATCTTCTGTCACGATCGTTATAAGGAGTGGACCAAGATGCAGCGTGGTATGTTTCCATCCTTTTAATTAGGAAGAGATAAACTCAAAGAACAAAAACAATAAAGCGCACAAACGAAACGTGAAGCGATATAATGCTCACTTGTCAACTATACCTAGACAAGATCCCACAAAGCACAATGGGGAAATGGCTACCTAAATATGATCCCCAATCAGAGACAACGATAAACAGCTGCCTCTGATTGGGAACCATACCAGGCCAACATAGATATCTAATTCCCCTAGATAACCCACCCTTAATCACACCCCGACCTAACCAACATAGAGAATAAACAGCTCTCTATGGTCAGGGCGTGACAGCCACTTTATATAATGTTTACATACCCTACATTACTCATCTCATATGTATATACTGTACTCTATACCATCTACTGCATCTTGCCTATGCCGTTCGGCCATCACTCACTCATATATTTTTATGTACATATTCTTATTCATTCCTTTACACTTGTGTGTATAAGGTAGTTGTTGTGAAATTGTTAGGTTAGATTACTTGTTAGATATTGCTGCATGGTTGGAACTAGAAGCACAAGCATTTCGCTACACTCGCATTAACATCTGATAACCATGTGTATGTGACAAATAACATTTGATTTGATTTGATAAGACATGTGGTTTAATTGCTGGTGACTGTCTGTCGGTATTTATTTGTGTTAAAATGACAGCAACATATAAACACAATTGTAAATGTTTACAGTTGACAGACAATACAATTTCTATTCATGCGCCTTTCAATGCTTTGGCCTCTGAATCATGGGTAATAGAACACTGTACTAAATGTAAACTACTGCACACTAAGTATGAGTCCCAAATGGCACCCTATTCCCTATATAGTGCTTTATTTTTGACCAGGGCCCATAGGGAATAGGGTGCCACTTGGGATGTAGATTAAGTTTGGATAAATTCTTCTCACTTCAGCAAATTTACAATTTACAATGAACAGCCATCAAAATGTCTATCTTGATACAGTATGATATCAACTCTTGTTTGCAACTCAAGATAGATTTTTCAGTTTCTCTATTGACCCTATGATGTATCCTATCTATAATACAATTGCAGTGTTCCCCTCTAAAAATCGGTGTCTTTTTTTAAACTCAAAAAGGCATAAATCATTCTCATGAATCAATGACATACTATTATCTACACCTCCATTTTTTTTAATCAAGAAAATCGAAAATTCGACATATGAGCCTGTCTGACCACTATGCTTATGGTACTACTGCCAACTTAAAATGTCAGAATCTCCAAAGAGCCACAAGATGGTGTTTCAACGTTCCATTACTACAAAATCCTACATGTTGTGATAAATCTGAAATTTAACTAAATGTATTCATGATCAATACATTTTCAGTCGATGACCCATGCCACCAAAGGTTTTATTAAAAATAATGCACCTGCATTTGGGTTGAATGAAACACAAAGAATTGGAAATGTTAACTTTTTTAGAGCGTTCTCAACAAACACTCTTTTCAGACCAGGTAGCTATTACTCTTTCCAACGTCAAGACAGAATTTAAATGATTGATAAGACCAAATTTGCCTGGCTCGCAGTCGGCGTTCCAATTCAACCCAAAGGTGTTCGATGGGGTTGAGGTCAAGGCTCTGTATATTCCTGGCATCCGCCAAACCCAAATTCATCCATCGGATGTGAAGCGTGATTCATCACTATAGATAACGCATTTCCACAGTCCAATAGCGGCGAGTTTCACTGACTTTTCACTGTATATTCAATTGATCCACTATTGCTCAAAATGATTAACACAGCCGTTCACAAAAGTTCATTGGGTAGAGATGTGAATCCAGGACTAATTTCCCTTTTATAAAAAAATTAGGTCGGGATGCCATCCAGTGTGCTCACTATCACCCCCTATCTTTTATAAACACCAATATTAAACTGTTTTCCAAAATGTTGTCATCCCGTCTTGAGACTTACTTACCGAAATTGGTCCACAGCAACCAAAGCGGGTTTGTCAAACAACATTTATCCTCGGATAGCCTCCATCAATTATTTTATATCTTAAAACTTCTCACGAGTCACCATCCCGGATCCGGGAGCACCCTCATCAGTAAAAAAGCTGACTAGCATAGCCTAGCATGGCGCCACAAGTAAATACTAGCATCTAAATATCATTAAATCACAAGTCCAAGACACCAGATGAAAGATACACATCTTGTGAATCCAGCCATCATTTCTGATTTTTTAAATGTTTTACAGGGAAGACACTATGTATTTCTATTAGCTAACCACGATAGCAAAAGACAACTTTTTTTCCCACCATTTTTTTCCTGCATAGTTAGCAAATTCGACCAAATCACAAATTCGACCAAATAAAGATATAAATAGTCACTAACCAAGAAAAAACTTCATCAGATGACAGTCTGATAACATATTTATTGTGTAGCATATGTTTTGTTAGAAACATTTGCATATTTCAGGTATAAATCATAGTTTTACATTGCAGCCACCATCACAACTCTCACCAAAGCAACTAGAATAACTACAGAGACCAACGTGAATTACCTATATACTCATCATAAAACATTTATGAAAAATACACAGCGTACAGCAAATGAAAGACAAAGATCTTGTGAATCCAGCCAATATTTCAGATTTTTTAAGTGTTTTACAGAGAAAACACAATATAGCATTATATTAGCTTACTACAATAGCCAACCACACAACAGCATTGATTCAAGCCAACAATAGCGATAACGAATAAACCAGCAAAAGATATTAATTTTTTCACTAACCTTCTCAAACTTCTTCAAATGACAGTCCTATAAAATCATATTACACAATACATATAGAGTTTGTTCGAAAATGTGCATATTTAGCGGCACAAATCGTGGTTATACAATGAGAATAGTAGCCAAGCTGCCAACAAAATGTTGGGAGAAATCTTGGGAGAGGCACCTAATCTAATCAACAACTAATCATAAACTTGACTAAAAAATACAGGTTGGACAGCAAATGAAAGATACATTAGTTCTTAATGCAACCGCTGTGTTAGATTTTTAAAATTAACGTTACTACGTCATACAGCGTGCGTTAAAGCGAGACCGCACTGAAATTAATGGCGGAATAGTATTTTGACATTTTTCAACAGAACAACGAATTAACATCATAAATACTTCTTACTTTTTGATGAGCTTCCATCAGAATCTTGGGCAAGTTGTCCTTTGTCCAGAAGAATCGTTGCTCGGTTGTAGATTGTCGCCTTCAACTTTGGAATTAGCCGTAAACATTAGCCATGTGGCGAAGACGTGTCCAACTCACTATAACGCAGCACTAAGAAAATTCCGAAAATCGCAATATACTGATATAAACTGATATAACTCGGTTTAAAATAACTACATTATGACGTTTTTAACACCTATATCGAATAAAATCAGAGCCGGATATATCTAAGGCCTATAACGAGAGCTTTCCAGAACGCCATCCTGAGGTCTGTCTTGCGTCATGGCGAATGTTGAAAAGAGTGTACCCCACGTTCCAAAACCCTTTATATTGCCTCAGATCTGCCTAGCAACACCATTCCAATTCTCACTACTTGCTGACCTCTAGGGGAAGGCGTATGCAGTGCATGTCGACCAATAGAATACATGCAAATTAATAAACTGACTCTAGAACAGACTGCCTGATTTCAGATTTCTCACTTCCTGACAGGAAGTTTGCTCCAACTTGAGTTCTATTTTACTCACAGATATAATTCAAACGGTTTTAGAAACTAGAGAGTGTTTTCTATCCAATAGTAATAATAATATGCATATTGTACGAGCAAGAATTGAGTACGAGGCAGTTTAATTTGGGAACAAATTTTTACAAAGTGAAAACAGCACCCCCTATAGAGAAAAGGTTTTAAATTATTTATTAGAAACAACAGGTCCTTGGGCTGTTTTATCTATCGATGTAGATTTTTTTTAACCAATTATTTTCTCCCCAATTTCGTGATATCCAATTGGTAGTTATGATCTTGTCTCATCGCTGCAACTTCCCAAAGGGCATGTGTAACGGTTTTCTTCCTCCTCTTCATCCGAAGAGGAGGAGCAGGGATTTGACCAAAACGCAGCGAGGTATGATGACATGATTTTAATGAAACAAGACGAAAAAACACGAAACGAAATACACTTGAATAATTAACAAAATAACAAAACGGAGTAGACAGACCTGGACATGGAACTTACATAAATACACGAAGAACTCACGAACAGGAACAGACTACATAAACCGAGACAGTCCCGTGTGGCGCGACAAACACAGACACAGGAGACAACCACCCACAAACAAACAGTGTGAAAACACCTACCTTAATATGACTCTCAATCAGAGGAAATGAAAACCACCTGCCTCTAATTGAGAGCCATATCAGGTCACCCTTATACAAACATAGAAACACATAACATAGACTACCCACCCAAACTCACGCCCTGACCGTCAAACACATACAAAATAACAGAAAACCGGTCAGGAACGTGACATAACCCCCCCCTCAAGGTGCATACTCCGAACGCACCACCAAAAGTCTAGGGGAGGGTCTGGGTGGGCATCTGACCACGGTGGTGGCTCAGGCTCTGGGCGAGGTCCCCACCCCACCATAGTCAATCCCAGCTTACGTCTCCCCCTCAGAATGACCACCCTCATTTTACACCCACTTAGGTTAAGGGGCAACACCAAGATAAAAGGACAGCTCCGGGACAAGGTAGCTCAGGACAGAAGGATAGCTCAGGACAGAGAGGTAGCTCAGGACAGAGAGGTAGCTCAGGACAGAGAGGTAGCTCAGGACAGAGAGGTAGCTCAGGATAGAGAGGTAGCTCAGGATAGAGAGGTAGCTCAGGATAGAGAGGTAGCTCAGGATAGAGAGGTAGCTCAGGATAGAGAGGTAGCTCAGGATAGAGAGGTAGCTCAGGATAGAGAGGTAGCTCAGGATAGAGAGGTAGCTCTGGACTGAGGGGCAGTTCTGGATAAATAGCCGCTCTGGGCTGAGGGGAAGCTCATGACTGGCTGACGGCTCTGGACGCTCATGGCTGGCTGACGGCTCTGGACGCTCATGGCTGGCTGACGGCTCTGGACGCTCATGGCTGGCTGACGGCTCTGGACGCTCATGGCTGGCTGACGGCTCTGGACGCTCATGGCTGGCTGACGGCTCTGGACGCTCATGGCCGGCTGACGGCTCTGGACGCTCATGGCTGGCTGACGGCTCTGGACGCTCATGGCCGGCTGACGGCTCTGGACGCTCATGGCTGGCTGACGGCTCTGGACGCTCATGGCTGGCTGGCGACTCTGGACGCTCATGGCTGGCTGGCGGCTCTGGACGCTCATGGCTGGTCGGCGGCTCTGGCAGATCCTGTCTGGTCGGCGGCTCTGGCAGATCCTGTCTGGTCGGCGGCTCTGGCAGATCCTGTCTGGTCGGCGGCTCTGGCAGATCCTGTCTGGTCGGCGGCTCTGGCAGATCCTGTCTGGTCGGCGGCTCTGGCAGATCCTGTCTGGTCGGCGGCTCTGGCAGATCCTGTCTGGTTGGCGGCTCTGGCAGATCCTGACTGACGAACGGCTCTAGCGGCTCCTGACTGACTAACGGCTCTGACGGCTCGGGACAGACGGGCGGCTCTAATGGCTCGGGACAGACGGATGGCTCAGACGGCACTGGGCAGACGGATGGCTCAGACGGCACTGGGCAGACGGATGGCTCAGATGGCGCTGGTGAGACGGATGGCTCTGGCCGGATGAGACGCACTGTAGGCCTGGTGCGTGGTACCGGAACTGGAGGTACCGGGCTAAGGACACGCACCTTCAGGCTAGTGCGGGGAACAACAACAGGGCACACTGGACTCTCAATGCGCACTATAGGCGTGGTACCGGAACTGGAGGTACCGGGCTGAGGGCACGCACATCAGGGCGAGTGCGGGGAGAAGGAACAGTGCGTACAGGGCTCTGGAGACGCACAGGTGGCTTAGTGCGTGGTGCCGGAACTGGAGGCACTGGGCTGGAGACACGCATCATAGGGAGAGTGCGTGGAGGAGGAACAGGGCTCTGGAAACGCACTGGAAGCCTGGTGCGTGGTGTAGGCACTGGTGGTACTGGGCTGGGGCGGAGAGGCCACCAGTACTTCCCTCTAAGACTTCGCACCGTCCTTGAAATACCCGGGTGACCTGACGAGGGTAGACTATGAGCCCATCGAATCAATTGATCACGAACAGCGAGCGGCACATACCTACGACCCTCCGGGCACTGTGGAGGTGCAGGTTCCGCCCTTAGTGCCCGCTCGATGTCCGCGTCCACCTCCCATACTACCGGTGCTACCAGCTTAGCCGCCGGAATTATGGGAGTAGGATCGATGGACCGGTCATCAGTGTCGTATAGTCGGGACAGCGCGTCAGCCTTAGTATTGAGGGAACCTGGTCGATACGAAATCGTAAAACGAAATCGGGTAAAGTACATGGCCCACCTTGCCTGACGAGGATTCAGTCTCCTAGCTGATCAGATATACTCCAGATTCTGGTGGTCGGTCCAGATGAGAAAAGGGTGCTTAGCCCCCTCAAGCCAGTGTCTCCACACCTTCAGAGCCTTGACCATGGCCAACAACTCCCTATCCCCCACATCATAATTCCGCTCCGCTGGCCCGAGCTTCTTCGAAAAAAAAGCACAGGGGCGGAGCTTCGGTGGCGTACCCGAGCGCTGGGAGAGCACAGCCCCGACCCCAGCCTCGGATGCGTCCACCTCAACTATGAACGCCAAAGAGGGGTCAGGATGCGCCAACACTGGCGTGACGGTGAACAGCGCCTTCAAACGACAGAAAGCTCTCTCCGCCTCTGCGGACCACTGCAAGCGCACCGGGCCCCCCTTCAGCAGTGAGGTAATAGGGGACGCCACCTGACCAAAACCCCGGATAAACCTCCGGTAGTAATTGGCAAACCCTAAGAACCGCTGCACCTCCTTTACCGTGGTCGGAGTCGGCCAATTACGCACGGCTTTTACGCGGTTATCCTCCATTACCATCCCCGAGGTGGAAATGCGATAACCCAGGAAGGAAACGGCTCGTTTGGAAAACTCACATTTCTCTGCCTTCACGTACAGGTCATGCTCCAGCAGTCGCCCAAGAACCTTGCGCACCAGAGACACATGCTCGGCGCGTGTAGCGGAGTAGATCAAGATGTCGTCAATATACACCACTACACCCTGTCCGTGCAGGTCTCTGAGAATCTCATCAACGAAGGATTGAAAGATGGCTGGAGCATTCTTCAACCCATACGGCATGACGAGGTACTCATAATGGCCAGATGTGGTACTAAACGCGGTTTTCCACTCATCTCTCTCCCGAATACGCACCAGATTATATGCGCTCCTGAGGTCCAATTTTGTGAAGAATCGCGCCCCGTGAAATGGTTCCACCGCCGTAGCGATGAGAGGTAGTGGGTAACTAAAACCCACAGTGATGGAATTTAGACCTCGATAATCAATACACGGACGTAAACCACCCTCCTTTTTCTTCACAAAAAAGAAACTCGAGGAGGCGGGTGACATGGAGGGCCGAATTAGAAAATAGATTAACAAAAACATGTGACCAACAGGAAGCTCTGGGAGAGTGTGGTGCTGACTCACCTGAGGTGACCGAGGAGTGTTCTGCCTGCCCACTCGAATCCCAGATGGACTCCTCCAGCACCGACCGGAAGTATGCCCTCTCCGGCCACAATGGGTGCAGGAGGAGCCTCCTCCTCCGGTCTCCCTAGACGCAGCCCCTCCTAGCTCCATAGGAATGGGAGCAGGGGGGGGGGCAGGAGGTGGAACTGACAGGACCCTCTCAGAACGTCCGCGAGCAGCCAGCAGATGGTCTAGCCGGATTGACATGTCGATCAGCTCATCCAAGCTGAGCGTAGCATCCCGACAAGCCAGCTCTCTGCGGACGTCCTCCCTTAGGCTACACCTGTAGTGGTCTATCAGGGCCCTGTCGTTCCACCCTGCTCCAGCAGCCAAAGTACGGAAATCCAGCGCAAAATCCTGCGCGCTCCTCGTCCCCTGCCGGAGATGGAACAACCTCTCACCCACCGCTCTGCCTTCCGGGGGATGATCAAACACAGCCCGGAAACGGCGGGTGAACTCCAGGTAGTGACCCCTCGCTGAGTCGGGTCCATTCCATACGGCGTTGGCCCACTCCAGGGCCCTACCCGACAGGCAGGAAACGAGGACACTCACGCTCTCCTCGTCCGAGGGAGCAGGCCGAATGGTGGCCAGGTAGAGATCAAGTTGGAGTAGAAATCCCTGGCAACCGGCCGCTGCTCCATCGTACTCCCTCGGAGGCGTGATGCGCAGGACGCTGGCACCGGCTCCCGCTGGAGGAGATGGTAATGTTGCTGGTGGGAGGGTAGGTGGGGTAGTAGGGAGACCACTCCTCTCCCAACGATCCATGCTCTCCATCATCTGATCCATTGCCGAACCAATGCGATGTAGGATGGACGTATGATGCAGGACTCTCTCCTCCATCGTGGGGAGAGGGGTGGTCGCTGCTCCTGCTGACTCCATCAGTAAGGTGCGGGCTTCTGTAACGTCAGGTGAATGATGGGTGCAGAGTCAGGCGCAGAGAGAGCAAAAGTATTACGGGGACAAAACGCTTTAATGTCCACAGCATAAAACAGGAACAGGTACAAAAGGGTGACGCCAAAACAAAGGCGCAAAACAACCCACAGACCACTGTTTAAATAAAGCTGGACAGCGAAAATCCCACAATCAAATAATCCACTCACGACGTAAAACATGAACACACAAAATAAGCCCGCACAAACACTAGCGGGCGAAACTAACCTAAATAGTACCCCTCCCAAAACCCCCACAAGAAACAGGTGAAAACAATTAGACAGACATAAACGAAAAGGAAAAAGGGATCGGTAGCAGCTAGTAGACCGGCAACGACGACCGCCGAGTGCCACCCGAACGGGAAGGGGAGTCACCTTCGGTAATATTCGTGACAGAGCTCATATTCTGAGCTAACCAATAACCTCTAAAAAGGGGGAGATTTGGGCTTTACTACTATAGCCAGTAGAAATGCATTGAATAACACATTCATAAATGCCAAACAGACAGTAGAAAAAATATTTTAAGGAATAAGGTTTTGAAGACTCTTTCCTATCAAGGAGATATAAGAAAGATATAGAGATATAAGAAAGATATAATTTAACTCCTTTTTTTGGCACAAAACTCCCACCATACTTCCCAAACAATTGTAAACTAGTACCGTTTACCTTCAGACAAGTCTCATGACACTTCACTTGTGGGGGTTGTAGGGCAAAACGGAGAACACCCGCGTGTTCTTGAGGAATTCCACTTTCCATAGTGGGGTCATTTTAGTTTGTAGCTCAAATGGATCGGAAGCTACAGATAGAGGTTGGCACATCAGCAGTACCGACTTCAGACGAGTCTTGTGGGAGTTGTAAAGCAAAACGGAGAACACTATAGTGTTCGTGAAAGTCTTATCTTTCCATAGTGGTTTGTAGGCCAAATTATATAGACGTTTTGGTGAGAAGAACAATTTTTGGGATGTCTCATAATTTGAGGGCTTTCCGTCGCTCATCACGCTCTAGCGACTCCTTGTGGCTGGCCGGGCGCCTGCAAGCTGACTTCGGTCTACCAAATATATTTTTTGTGTAAATACATACACTATTGTTCAAAGTTTGGGGTCACTTAGAAATGTCCTTGTTTTTGAAAGAAAATTTTAAAAATTGTCCGTTAAAATAACATAAAATTGATCAGAAATACAGTGTAGACATAGCACAGCTGAAAATGTGTTGTTCTGATTAAAGAAGCAATAAAACTGGCCTTCTTTAGACTAGTTGAGTATCTGGAGCATCAGCATTTGTGGTTTCGATTACAGGGTCAAAATGGCCAGAAACAAATAACTTTCTTCTGAAACCCGTTAGTCTATTCTTGTTCTGAGAAATTAAGGCTATTCCATGCGAGAAATGGCCAAGAAACTGAAGATCTCGTCCAAGCTGTGTACAACTCCCTTCACAGAACAGCGCAAACTGGCTCTAACCAGAATAGAAAGAGGAGTGGGAGACCACGGTGCACAACTGAGCAAGAGGACAAGTACATTAGAGTGTCTAGTTTGAGAAACAGACGCCTCACAAGTACTCAACTGGCAGCTTTAATAAATTGTACTCGCAAAACACCAATCTCAACGTCAACAGTGAAGAGGCGACTTTGGGATGCTGTCCTTCTAGGCAGAGTTGCGAAGAAAAAGCCATATCTCAGACTGGCCAATAAAAAGAAAAGATTATGGTGGGCAAAAGAACACAGACACTGGACAGAGTAACTCTGCCTAGAAGGCTAGGATCCCGGAGTCGCCTCTTCACCTCCAGGTAAATGTTGTAATGTTGTAAATGTTGCAATGTTGTAAATGTTGCAATTATTCAGCCATTCCTGAACCTGCGACCAAAAACAAGCTACATTTGGACAGTACCAAAAAAAAAATCTAACGATTCTGTTTCTTTGCAGCAAAATCTGCAGAGCTGGGATGGTTGTATCCCCTGTATATACACTGCTCAAAAAAATAAAGGGAACACTTAAACAACACAATGTAACTCCAAGTCAATCATACTTCTGTGAAATCAAACTGTCCACTTAGGAAGCGCAATAAATTTCACATGCTGTTCACTTTTGAATGCTGGCGGTGCTCTCACTCTAGTGGTAGCATGAGACGGAGTCTACAACCCACACAAGTGGCTCAGGTAGTGCAGCTCATCCAGGATGGCACAGCGAGCCACCAGGAGACAGGCCAGTACATCAGGAGACGTGGAGAAGGCCGTAGGAGGGCAACAACCCAGCAGCAGGACCGCTACCTCCGCCTTTGTGCAAGGAGGAGCACTGCCAGAGCCCTGCAAAATGACCTCCAGCAGGCCACAAATGTGCATGTGTCAGCATATGGTCTCACAAGGGCTCTGAGGATCTCATCTCGGTACCTAATGGCAGTCAGGCTACCTCTGGCGAGCACATTTGTGGCCTGCTGGAGGTCCTTTTGCAAGGCTCTGGCAGTGCTCCTCCTTCCACAAAGGCGGAGGTAGCGGTCCTGCTGCTGGGTTGTTGCCCTCCTACGGCCTTCTCCACGTCTCCTGATGTACTGGCCTGTCTCCTGGTAGCGCCTCCATGCTATGGACACTACGCTGACAGACACAGCAAACCTTCTTGCCACAGCTCGCATTGATGTGCCATCCTGGATGAGCTGCACTACCTGAGCCACTTGTGTGGGTTGTAGACTCCGTCTCATGCTACCACTAGAGTGAGAGCACCGCCAGCATTCAAAAGTGACCAAAACATCAGCCAGGAAGCATAGGAACTGAGAAGTGGTCTGTGGTCACCACCTGCAGAATCACTCCTTTATTGGGGGTGTCTTGCTAATTGCCTATAATTTCCACCTTTTGTCTATTCTATTTGCACAACAGCATGTGAAATTTATTGGCAATCAGTGTTGCTTCCTAAGTGGACAGTTTGATTTCACAGAAGTGTGATTGACTTGGAGTTACATTGTGTTGTTTAAGTGTTCCCTTTATTTTTTTGAGCAGTGTATATATATATATATATATATATGTGAAATTTGATTGGTTGCATGAATTGTGTATAATTTTTATTGAAAAATTCTACGTTTTGAAACGTAATTTTGTGTATCAGCTCATAAGCCATGTGCCATGGAATCGGTACATCGGAAATCTGTTCCCAACTATTTTGCAATCTATATGGCACAGCTGTCAATGTTTTGGTCCTTAAATGGTATACTTTTATTTTCCACAATTCTCTTTAAACAGTTGGTCTTTAATGCAGGGTTGACAGAGTTCCTTACTTTCTCCCCCTTCCTTCTCCCCTCTTCCATTTTTGCGGTAATGCTTCAAATAGTTGGTTGTAATTTTGGGTAGAGCAGACATTTCCATATGTTTGTTAGCTGCAAGTGTGACATAACTCCAACAGTCCTATTTCTGATATCATTTACAAAGATTATACTGTTTTTTATATTTTTTTTAATCAATTAGTATATTTGAGTTAACCATAATATTTGTTGTGTCTTTTGTGATGGATTAAACTGAAATTGCAACCAACTTTCTATGGCTTGTTTTAAAAATAGAGATATTTTGGAGATTTATTTAATTTTCACATAACCCGAAAGTGAGAGGTTGTAATCTGAATAAAGGGGAAAAGGCCATTCTTGAACATGGGTGAAACATTCTTACTAATCCGCTAGAGAACCAGTTCTGATTTAGGTATAACTTTTGTATGACTAAAGCCTTTAGTGAGAGGTCTAATGCTTTAATGTTTAATCATTTCTGCCCTCCAAAATCTTTTTCATTTTATAAATAGGCCCGTTTAATTTTGTCTGGCTTGCCTTTCCAAGTAAAATTTAATATTTTTTTGCCCATATATCGCCATCTCGCCATCACGGTTGACAACTCTATTGTGTCCTCCTCCCAGAGTGCTAAGAACCTTGGCGTGATCCTGGACAACACCCTGTCGTTCTCAACTAACATCAAGGCGGTGACCCGTTCCTTTAGGTTCATGCTCTACAACATTCGCAGAGTACGACCCTGCCTCACACAGGAAGCGGCGCAGGTCCTAATCCAGGCACTTGTCATCTCCCGTCTGGATTACTGCAACTCGCTGTTGGCTGGGCTCCCTGCCTGTGCCATTAAACCCCTACAACTCATCCAGAACGCCGCAGCCCGTCTGGTGTTCAACCTTCCCAAGTTCTCTCACGTCACCCCGCTCCTCCGCTCTCTCCACTGGCTTCCAGTTGAAGCTCGCATCCGCTACAAGACCATGGTGCTTGCCTACGGAGCTGTGAGGGGAACGGCATCTCTGTACCTTCAGGCTCTGATCAGGCCCTACACCCAAACAAGGGCACTGCGTTCATCCACCTCTGGCCTGCTCGCCTCCCTACCTCTGAGGAAGTACAGTTCCCACTCAGCCCAGTCAAAACTGTTCGCTGCTCTGGCACCCCAATTGTGGAACAAACTCCCTCACGACGCCAGGTCAGCGGAGTCAATCACCACCTTCCGGAGACACCTGAAACCCCACCTCTTTAAGGAATACCTAGGATAGGATAAAGTAATCCTTCTAACCCCCTCCCCCCCTTAAAAGATTTAGATGCACTATTGTAAAGTGGTTGTTCCACTGGATATCATAAGGTGAATGCACCAATTTGTAAGTCGCTCTGGATAAGAGCGTCTGCTAAATGACTTAAATGTAAATGTAAATATAATTTTAAAAAACAAGTAGCTAGGTGAAGGCAAGGCAATTAGCAAAAAGGCAAACTGGGATATGACTAAAGAGTTAATCAGGGTGATTTTTCCACAAACAGACAGGTATTTTCCTTTTCATGGTAGCAAGATCTTATCTATTTTTGCTAACTTCGATAAAAATGTATTGTCGCGAGAATTTTTTTATTTTGGGATATGAATACCGAGTATGTCCACTTCACCGTCAGACCATTTTATTAGTAAACTACATGGTAATGTAATTTTTTCAGGGGTGATCCAATACGTAATATAGTACAAACATAGTAATTTGTTTGTAATCCAGAGAGGTTAGAAAAATTATCTAGATCTTCTATGAGGCTGTGGAGGGATCCAAATTGTGGATTTAAAAGAAAACAACATGAATCATCAGTGTACAATGACACCTTTGTTTTTAAGCCCTGGATTTCTAGCACATTGATATTATTTTGGGATCTGATTTTAATAGTTAACGTTTCGATGGCCATAATAAATAGATATGCCGATAGTGGACAACCTTGTTTTACTCCTCTTGACAGTTTAATACTTTCTAAGTAGCCACTATTTACTATTTTACACCTAGGGTTACTATACATAACTTTAACCAATTGTATAACAAAATGTAAATGTTCCAGGCATTTATATATAAACTCCAGTATTACTTTATCAAAAGCCTTTTCAATGTCAGCTATGAATCCCAGGCCTGGTTGCCCAGATCTTTCATAGTGTTCTATGTTTTCCACTACTTGTCTTATATTATCTTCAATGTATCGTCCATGTAAAAAACCTTTCTGATTAGGATGAATAATATCTGACAATACCTTTTCAATTCAAAGCAATGCATTTTGCTAGAATTTTTGCTTCACAACACTGAAGTGTAAAGGGCCTCCAATTTTTTAAAGGGAATGGATCTTTATATTTACCACTTGGGTCCTGTTTCAGTAATAAATCAATCAGACCTTATTGTTGAGTATCTGCTAATCTACCATTTTTATAGGAGTGGCTAAAACATGCTAATAACGGTCCTCTGAGTACATAAAAAAAGGTTTGGTGTACCTCAACTGGTATGCCATCCAACCCTGGAGTTTTCCCGGACTTAAAGGCCTTAATTGCAAGAAGTTCCTCCTCTGTAATTTGGTATTCACATTAGTCTCTCTGTACAGCTGTTAATTTGACATTATTTATAGAAAAAAATCCTTACAATTAACTTCGGTTAGTGGAGATGGAGGAGACTGAAATGAAAACATATGCTTCAAGTACTTTGCTTCCTCTTTCAAAATATTGTTAGTTGAATCATGGGTGACTTTGTCATTTGAAACAAATGTCAATACATTTTTGGTAGCATTTCTATGTTTACATTTACATTTTAGTCATTTAGCGACTTACAGTAGTGAGTGCATACATTTTTATTCGTACTGGTCCCCCGTGGGAATCAACCCCACAACCCTGACATTCCCAGTGCCATGCTCTACCAAGTGCCCCAGAGTCTGCAACACAATTAAGCAAGGGGCACCACCAAGCAAGTGGCACCATGAAGACCATGGAGGTCTTGAAACAGGTCAGGGACAAAGTTGTGGAGAAGTACAGTACAGATCAGAGTTGGGTTAAATAAAAATATCCTAAACTTTGAACATCCCACGGAGAACCATTAATTCCATTATTAAAAAATGGAAATAATATGGCACCACAACAAACCTGCCAAGAGAGGGCCGCCCACCAAAACTCACGGACCAGGCAAGGAAGGCATTAATCAGAGAGGCAACAAAGAGACCAAATATAACCCTGAACGAGCTGCAAAGCTCCACAGTGGAGATTGGAGTATCTGTCCATAGGACCACTTTAAGCTGTACACTCCACAGAGCTGGGCTTTAGGGAAGAGTGGCCAGACAAAAGCCATTGCTTAAAGAAAAGAATAAGCAAACACGTTTGGTGTTCGCCAAAAGGCATGTGGGACACTCCCCAAACAGATGGAAGAAGGTACTCTGGTCAGATGAGACTAAAATGCAGCTTTTTGTGTATCAAGGAAAACACTATGTCTGGCGCAAACCCAACACCTCTCATCAGCCCGAGAACGCCTTCCCCACAGTGAAGCATGGTGGTGGCAGCATCATGCTGTGGGTATGTTTTTCATCGGCAGGGACTGGGAAACTGGTCAGAAGGAATGATGGATGGTGCTAAATACAGGGAAATTCTTGAGGGAAACCTGTTTCAGTTTTCCAGAGATTTGAGACTGGGACGGGGGTTCACCTTCCAGCAGGACAATGACCCTAAACATACTGCTAAAGCAACACTCGAGTGGTTTATGGGGAAACATTTAAATGTCTTGGAATGGCCTCGTCAGAGCCCAGACCTCAATCCAATTGAGAATCTGTGGTATGACTTAAAGATTGCTGTACACCTGCGGTACCCGTCCAACTTGAAGGAGCTGGAGAAGTTTTTCCATGAGGAATGGGCAAAAATCCCAGTGACACGATGTGCCAAGCTTATAGAGACATACCCCAAGAGACTTGCAGCTGTAATTGCTGCAAAAGGTGGCTCTACAAAGTATTGACCTTGTGGGGTGAATAGTTGTGCACGCTGAAGTTCTGTTTTTTGTCTTATTTCCTGTTTGTTTCACAATAAAAAATATTTAGCATCTTCAAAGTGGTAGGCATGTTGTGTAAATCAAATGATGCAAACCCCCCAAAAATCTATTTTACTTTCAGGTTGTAAGGCAACAAAATAGGAAAAATGCCACGGGGGTGAATACTTTCGCAAGCAACTGTATTGGATAAAAAATATCATTACAAGTCTGATGGAAAGAGAAAACGTGTCAGTAAGGATTCCAAATGTCGATACAACAAAATACGCTAGACAAGGTGGGATCTTTTTGTGTCTGTATGAAATGGAGGTGGAAATGCTTTTTTAATGCACAAGTATTGAGATAATAACCATCAAATGACTAAAAATGTAAACGTAAATATCAAAGTAAACTTTGAATCACACTATGATATGTTGTGTGGTCCTCCCGCTACTACTCGGGAATGCATGCAGTTTATTAGGCTACAGATTAAATCAATTATGATGAACTTCACAGGGTGGTGTAAGTAAAAGGTGATGAGCTTGATGCTCCTTTCCAATAAATATTGAGGGTCTTATTATTGTGACATGATGATCGATGCTTGGCTGCCATTTGACAAATTAAAATAATCTCGCTATTGTGTCCATAATAATCTCATTATGTAGGCTATATCGGCACTGTGTCTGCGAGCTGTTAGCTAAAGCACACGTGTCAAAACCAGAGTGGGCACATCCGCTATATAGAGCAACATTTTCTGTGACAAAACCATCAGTAGAGTGGAAAATACAATGGAAACCCATTTAACTTTTATTTTTTATTAACTACATGGCAATTCCACTGCAAAAGTTATTTTTATGTGCATTACGTCATCATTTACGTCGATTTGATAGAAACATCTCTGATTGAAAAAGGTGCAACATTTGGATGGAAACCTAGCCAGTGACATTGTCGTTGAATTCGTTCAATTTCAGTCCTGTGGCCTTCACCAACTGAGATCCTAGGCAAATCAGGCCTGCAAGTCACGTTATGCTGCCTTGCAAAGTGATGTGTATTTCCTATTGGAATACAGCCAGAATTGGAATACAGACAGAATTAGGATATCCAACAGTTGGAATTTTCACCTTTCAATCTCCTTTCAGAATGACTATCATGGTTATGAACATTGATAAAGGAGACTACCTAAACCATTTAAACTGGATTCTTTTCAGTAACGAGTGTATTAAATCTAACTCATTGATTGAATTAATTTAGAAAAATACATGTTATTTATCTTTGTGTGAAATAATATGAATTAATCAATGAATGTACTTGCAAAAACAGATATGAAAAACAATCACAAAAAAATCAACCTGCATTAGAGCATGTTGGGAAATATGATAATGATGGGAGTGGTTTGATGGGTATGTTTTACTCTCCACAGAGTCAAACGGAGACAATAACACTCTCACACTCAACTCTGGTTATTAACACCAACACTGGGTTATTTTACACCATTCAGTATACATTTTACCTTTACAGAGTTAATTTAACTCTTGAATTAACACTAGAAATGGCCAACTGAAAAATCAACACTACAGTAGGTAAGACATGACATATGGAGCAGTATTACATTTTAAGCTAAAGTGTCTTGGATATTGAGGCAGGTCTAGCGCTTGTTATCTGATTAAATCTACACACAAATTGGCCAATCTTATATACAAAATAGTAATTGTGTTTGAAAACAAAGATTTCCTTTATAATTTAATAGATGAATAATACATCTGTTGTCTCTGCATGCGGTGGTTAAACCACATCACAAACAAGACGAGATTGAGGGCAAATGAATATTTAATCAGATTCCATTCCAGTGTTCTACTCCGAAAGGGAGTGTCAGTCACCTTCTGTCAAATCTACCCAATCTGCCAGTAATCTGAAGCAGCTATGGGAGGCTAACGTCATGTGACAGTCATCTGACCCATGCTGTGGCTCGTCCTGTCCATATTCATCTAGCCAAATACAGCCCTAGTCAAAACTAGGACTATGCAGCATACTTTGTGGATTGTATCTAATAGACGCCTAACTCCATGCTAAAACAATCTGGGGATGGCATATTGCTGTGGGTTTAGTCATTAGTTTCAATCACATTACATTTCCACAACACAGCTGCTCTCCATCTTAGAGTGGGAAGCTAATATATGCCCGTTTCCTGCAGTCACCCTGCAATGCTTTTTATAAAGTTGTGAGTCGTTATTCACGGTTTTACTCTCTGATGGTCTCATTAACATATTTGAAGGTGGGCGTTGCAGACACAACATGTCCCTCGGCTGGTTCTCTCACGTGTACGGTGTCTATATTAGGACGGGCGCCTCTGCAAATCCCAACCAGACCCATCTCAGCACCTCAGGCCCCACCACGGACTCATTATGGGATGGTCTTCTGGAAGGACCATGGACGACGCCTGTGACAAATGTGAAGCTGCTAGCTTTGTGACACCCCTGTGGTGGGACTGACTTGACTCACTTCCAAACTCCTCCCTAGGTGTAAGAGTTTGGCTTTAATGCTAATCAACTTAATGGAGACACACTTCCAAGTCTCGCTAAAAAAATAGAGTCAGAGAATTCCGAACATCATCATGGCTGGAAGCATAATTTGTTTCTCTACTGTCTAAGGAGATGCTGACAACACAGAGAAATTATCACTTTTGATAATGTGCTTTTGAATGCTTATCAGAAAAAAACACCCAATTTTGCTGTTCAGTTTTGCAAGTCTTGTTGCTGTGTATGTTGTGACGTGAATGGTCTTAGTGTGTTGAGGATACAGAATGTCTCCAGTCCTATCATTCTTGGGTAAACACATTATCACATTTATGGGTATTATTAGAGTTTAATATATGTTCCTATCAGGATGGAGTCGTAAGGCCATTTGTAAAAACAGTGAGTGAAACTGAATCTGGCTGCTGGTGTCTAGTAATAGTGTGAGGATTCTGCATCCCAAATGGCACCCTATTCCATATTTTGTGCACTACAGTCAAAAGTAGTGCACTATATAGGGAATAGCGTGCCATTTGATATGTACCTGATGACTATAACCCTGGTATTGGATATCTATATTTAAAGACCCAAAGAGGGCAGAGGAACCCTGCTGATGCACTGTAGAGCTGCCGCTTTCAAGGAGCGGCACTCTAACCCGGACGCTTATAAGAAAGCAAACTATTACAGACTACAAAGAGAGATGCCGAGATGAGCTAAATTGCTTCAATGCACGCTTCGAGGCAAGCAACACTGAAGCATGCATGAGAGCATCAGCTGTTCCGGACGACTGTGTGATCACTCTCTCTTTAGCCGATGTGAGTAAGACCTTTAAACAGGTCAACATTCACAAGGCTGCAGGGCCAGACGGATTACCAGGACATGTAGTCCGAGCATGCTCCGACCAACTGGCAAGTGTCTTCAGTGACATTTTCAAACTGTCCCTGAATGAGTCTATAATACCAACATGTTTCACGCAGACCACCATAGTCCCTGTGCCCAAGAACACTAAGGTAACCTGCCTAAATGACTACTGACCCAAAGCACTCACGTCTGTAGCCATGAAGTGCTTTGAAAGAATGGTCATGGCTCACTATAGACCCACTCCAATTTGCATACCGCCCCAACAGATCCACAGATGATGCAATCTCTATTGCACTCCACACTGCCCTTTCCCACCCGGACAAAAGGAACACCTATGTTAGAATGCAATTACCTGACTACAGCTCAGCGCTCAACACCATAGTGCCCTCAAAGCTCATCACTAAGTGAAGGACACTGGGACTAAATATCTCCCTCTGCAACTGGATCCTGGACTTCCTGACGGGCCGGCCCCAGGTGGTAAGGGTACAGTTGAAGTCAGAAGTTTACATACAGTTAGGTTGGAGTCATTAAAACTCATTTTTCAACCACTCCACAAATTTCTTGCTAACAAACTATAGTTCTAAGTGAAATAATCTGTCTGTAAACAATTGTTGGAAAAATTACTTGTCATGCACAAAGTAGATGTCCTAACCGACTTGCCAGAACTATAGTTCGTTAACAAGAAATTTGTGGAGAGGTTGAAAAACAAGTTTTAATGACTCCAACCTAAGTGTATGTAAACTTCCAACTTCAACTGTACATGAGGTTTACATATCAAATTTCATGGCCCCTTGTCCATCGGTTCAGTTCCTATTGCCCTAATGTGATATGGTGCCATCTAGTGGGGTAGCGTGGGCGACTTTGAATGCAACAACTAATTATTCTCAAATTCCTTAGAGGCTGTTTAATTGAGTATTTATACCAAATCTGGAGTCAATATGATTTCTGGTTCATGAGAAGATTTTTAAAGTATTTTTAGCATTAGCATATGGGCTAACGTGCATTTATAGGCAGTGTTGCAGTACTTGAGACTGGTCTCGGTCTCTAATTCAGTCTCAAGGCCACATATTGAGTGTCTCGGTCTTGTCTCGGTGTCAGATAAATGTTTACTCTGCCTTGACACGGTTTTGGACAATGAAGACTCATAATTTCTTGCACAGACCAACCAAGACCAGCGGAGTGAAAAACTCATTAATCAGCACCCATTCAGTCATCCAATAAAACCGCTTCACCAGGTTAAATATACACACTCCTTTCATGACACAATACTATCTTATCGCCTATTGAAACCTGGGCTTCCTACTTTACTCATAACATTACTGTCCTTTACTTTTGCTGAAAAATATCCTCAAACTTTGTCAATCTCATCAGAATTTCATTGATACGCTGGTCGGGAAGAGTGGGGGACATTGATTAAAAGTTGTGCACTCACTGTTAGTAAGGGGAGACATGGGGAAGTTGTAACATAGTCTTTTTCATCTATTATAGACCTATTTGGGTTAGTGATCATTTGTAAAGTGTGTCTTTGCCCTCAGCATGTCTTTTTACACCATTCGGAATGTCTAAAGAATCCATATGTTCTTCTGAAATATGAAAACAGAAATACTGGACATTTCTAACTCTTATTATGGGGGCGATTTGACACAATTTCAACCATGGTCTTGAATTGGACTCACATTTGTCTGGTCTCGGTCTCGACTTTGTCTCAAACCCCTTGCCCCCTCCCGGTCTCGGTCTTGACTCAGTCTCGCTCCGCCCTCCGGTCTTGGTCTTGACTCCTCCGGACTTGTTCTTGACTCAAACTCGATTTACTCCGGCCTTGGTCTTGAATCGGTCTCACTTTAGGTGGTCACGAGCACAACACTGTCTATAGGAACAGTGTGGACATATAATATTGCAGATTTATTTTTCTTCTCAAAGCCATTCAAGACTGTTGTAAATACAAACATCTGGAGTGAATCTGACACATGTTTCATGGGGAGAAGTTTATTGCAGATGATTTTGAGGATACTGTGACAAGCCATCGGTGTTGCACAATGCCTTTCTGCCCCTGCATATCTCATAAAATGAGGCAGGTCTGTTGGCAGGTTGCTGCTGGACACTGATTGGCCCATTGCACGTGCCGAGTGATATCAGAGAATGTTTCTTGGGTTTTTAGGAGCAAGAGTGAGCACACAATTACGGGTGACATTTAGAAAATTTCTCGAAGGGGAACATTTTAAAATGAAATGTGCTGAAAATACCTTACTCATTGTCCAAACGGAAGCCTGATGTTTCGTGGCAGGGAGGTTTGAAAAGGTCTCTCCCTCACCTGAAAGGAACAGAAAGCAGAAAACATGTTGCTGTCCACAGGAAGCTCACTGATAATGCCAGCAAGAAAGTTACATCTAAGCAAGCCTAAATATCTTATATTGAGTGACAATTCACTTAAGTGTTTTTCCTTGGCTTGTCTTACCAAGCTAAATTATCATTGGCAGATAATTTTGTTTGTTTTAACATAAAAAAAAGTCTTAATTCAAGTATTTATCTTATTAGGGGTTCAAATAACTCAAGCATAGATGTTTGACTTTATTCTAATTTGGCACACAGAAACTGGAGGCCATGAGTAATTTGGTCAAAATGAATGGCACCGATTGGTCTGTTGGGGGTGCTGTTATGAGAGAATGCCAAGAGTGTGCAAAACTGTCATCAAGGCAAAGGGTTGCTACTTTGAAGAATCTCAAATATAAAATATATTTTGATTTGTTGAACACTTTTTTGGTTATTACATGATTCCATATGTGTTATAGTTTTGATGTCTTCACTATTATTCTACAATGTAGAAAATTGTCAAAATAAAGAAAAACCCTGGAATGAGTAGGTGTGTCCAAATTTTTGACTGGTACTGTATGGTACATCTCTTAACTTGGTTTGAGAAAAGCTAAGTGATTGGTTAAGAGATGGCTGAGTTATTGATAAATCAAAATTTTGTTTTTGGACTTGTCACAATTGTCCTTAAAGAGAAAATAACATTTGATGCATTCAAAGATTGCCAAACTATACCAGTAGATGCATTAGAACATACACTAATATGCTAAAATATGTAACAAAAATTGTTGAAAAATATTATTTTCCATATGACCAAATGCCAACAAATTTGGAAATTTGCAAATAGAAAAGGCTAAGGGATTGGTCAAAAGATGGAGTTATGGACAAATCAAAAATCTGATTTTATGCGTCCATTTAAACCACAGTAAATCCACTACACAGTGGCTTATCAACTAGAAACTTGTCATCGCTGTCATGGATGTCCCTAAGATGAACCACACTCAATTTGGCATTGATATCTAAAAAAACAAGGACACTATTAATGCATTCTTTCCATATGCAACGCTAATTATCAAAATCATCTGCAATCAACTTCTCCTCATGACCCATATGTCAGATTCACTCCAGATTTTTACATTTAGACTGTAATATCGGTCTTTAATGGTTTTGAGAAAATGGTTGCTGCACTCAAATATGGCCACACTGTATCTATAGATGCATATTAGCATATATGCTAATGCAACAACAACAAAAATTCTCATGAGCCATAAATTTGATTGACTCCAGATTTGTAATCAATGAATTAGCCTGAAATTAATTTGAGAATGATTAGATGCTGCATTCAAAGTTGGCCATGCTACACCACTAGAGGGCTATAAGAACTGAACCATCGTACATGAGGCCATGTGATATGTAAACTTTAGGTTACAGTCCTTAGAAGCTGTGTGAATATAAAGTCACTGCAACCTATGATGGCTGCACCAGACCAGTTGGTGGCACTATAGATGTAATTGACACCATAGGATTCTAGAGCAATAACTATTGAGACAAACAATGTTAAATATCGGGATTAGTATATTGAACAAAAATATAAATAAACCAAAGATTTTACTGAGTTACAGTTCATATGAGGAAACCAGGCAATTTAAATCAATTCATTAGGCCCTAAACTATGGATTTCAAATGACTGGGAATACATGTGCATTCAAATTGCTATCGATAAAATGCAATTGTGATTGTTGTCCGTAGCTTATTCCTGCCCCATACCATAACCCCAACCCCACCATGGGGCACTCTGTTCACAACATTGACTGTCACGCCCTGATCTGTTTCACCTGTCCTTGTGCTTGTCTTAACCCCCTCCAGGTGTTGTCCATCTTCCCCATTATCCCCTGTGTATTTATACCTGTGTTTTCTGTCTGTTTGTTCTAGCCTACCAGCAGTTTTTCTCAGGTCCTGGTTTTCCCTAGTTTCTCTTTTTCTCTTCCTCCTGGTTTTTGACCTTTGCCTGTTCTGACCCTGAACCTGCCTGCCGTCCTGTACCTTGGCCTCTGCTCAGGATTATTGACCCCTGCCTGCCTTGACCTGTCATTTACCTGCTCCTGTGGTTACAATAAATATTGTTACTTCACACAGTCTGCACTTGGGTCTTACCTTGATTCCTGATTGTACGAACTGGCCATGACTGACCCAGCAGACTTGGACCACCTACGCAACACCATCTCCTCCCAAAAAAGCCCTCATTGGTAGACACGAGGAGATGCTTCATGGTCTGATGGAAGGGGTCCAGGACGTGGCCAAACATCACGACCTAGCATTGGACACTTTGCGGGAGCAAATCCGTGGGTGGCCTATTAGGCAACCAACCTCCCAGCCCCACAGTAACGAGGCTGGTAGCAGCACTTCCCTCCCCAGGAGCGGTACGATGGAGATTCCAGAACCTGCCGGGCCTTTCTCTCCCAGTGCTGCCTCGTTGTCGAGCTGCAGCCTTCTTTGTTCCTCTTGTACCGCTCGAAGATAGCGTACATTATTACGCTGATGTCCGGGAGGGCACTCGCCTCGGCTACGGCTGTCTGGGAGCAACAAGTCGCTGTCTGCCTCAGTCTGGAGGTATTCGTGGCGGAGGTGAGTGGTTTTTGAGGCTCCGGTGTCCAGGAGAGAGGCTGCCCGGAAGTTACTCCAGCTTCGCAGGGCTCCCTCAGTGCGGCAGACTATGCGGTGGAGTTCTGCACGCTGGCAGCGGAGGGTACTTGGAATCCACAAGCGCTGTTCGACACGTTCCTGCACAAATTATCGGTGGAGGTAAGGTACGAGCTTCCAGCCTGGGAACTACCGACGGATCTCGACTCCCTCATCACCTTAACCATCCGGATCGATGGGCGGTTATGGGAACGTAGGAGGGAGAAGAGGTCTGATTGCAGTCCCAATAGCTCATTCAAGGATCCCACCTTCCACCTGATGAACACCGGAAGTCCCAGAGAGGATCCGCGTTCCTCCAAGAGCCTCCAAAGACTGCCGAGTTGCCTCTTCCCAAGCCGATGCAGCTCGGCAGGGCTAGGCTGCCTCCAGCTGAACACGTACGCAGACTGAACACCCAGAGTTGTCTGTATTGCGGTCAGTCATTATGTGTCGATTTGTCCCTTCAAGAGACCCAGCTCATTCGTTGGAGTGAGTACTCTGGTGGGTCTTAAAGATAATTGTTATTCTCCCTTACTCGCCACCCTGCTGTGTGGCAACCAGTTCAAGTATCTACAGGTACTCATCGACTCAGGGGCCGATGTTAGTCTCATGGACGTTTCCCTGGCATCCGAGCTGGGCATCCCTACTCAACCCTGCTCCATTCCCATGGGTGTTAGAGCGCTGGACGGGCGCTCTATAGGCCGGGTCACCCACCAGGCCACCTCCATCAACCTACGAGTGTCGGGGAACCACAGCGAGACGATCCAATTCCTGCTGTTTGAGGCTCCGTAGGTTTCCGTGGTATTGGGATTCACTTGGCTCCAGCAACACAATCCCTCCATTGACTGGGCTACTGGTGCCATTGTGGGCTGGAGCTCATCCTGCCACAGTCATTGACTGCCTGCCCCGGGACGTCTTCCTGGGGGCTTGGAAATTGCCCCGGACCTCTTCGCCTGGTCTGCAGAGTACCAGGACCTCCGGGAGCGGTTCAGTAAGGCCCGGGCCACTTCGCTTCCGCAGCACCAACCGGTATCCAAGAAGGTCAAGCCTGAGGCGCTGGCATGCCGCTATAGTGCCGCGGCTACTACTCCGAGAGCCGAGACCTTTCCCACCCCGCTCCAAGATCATTAGCCCCTCTGCTGTTCGTCCTCTGTTTCCCCGTATTTTTCCTAAACTGTTCTGTGTCTAGAGTTAAAACCATGTCTGTCTGCCCTTTGTCTCCTTTTTCTGGCCCACCCCTCTCCCCCGTCTCGTTGACCAGCGTACATGGTGGACGCCTCCTGAAGGTTCAACCTCAGGGCTGGGGATTCCAGTACCAGGTTGACTGGGAGGGTTATGGCCCGGAGGAGAGGTGCTGGGTCTTCGCTAGGGACATCCTGCACTCAGGCCTCATTTCTGAGTTCCAGCGCCGGTACCCCGCTCAACCAGGTATGCGCCCAGGTAGGACGCCAGGTGGCGTCCCTAGAGGGGGGGGGGGGGTTCTGTCATGCCCTGATCTGTTTCACCTGTCCTTGTGCTTGTCTCCACCCCCTCCAGGTGTCACCCATCTTCCCCATTATTCCCTGTATATTTATACCTGTGTTTTCTTTCTGTTGCCAGCTCGTCTTTTTTGTTCAAGCCTTCCAACGTTTTGTCTCAGCTGCTGTTTTTCCCTAGTCTCTCTTTTTCTCGTCCTCCTGGTTTTTGTCCTTTGCCTGTCCTAACCCTGTGCCTGACCACTGCCAGTCCTTGACCCTAAGTGTGCCCGCCGTCCTGTACCTTTGCTCCACCTTTGGGTTACGACCTCTGCTTGACCTGACCCTGAGCCTGCCTGCTGTCCTGTACCTTGGCCCCTGCTCTGGATTATTGACCCCTGCCAACCTTGACCTGTCGTTTGCCTGCTCCTGTGGTTACTATAAACATTGTTACTTCATGCAGTCTGCACTTGGGTCTTACCTTGATTGCTGATAGTTGACATCAGTAAATCGCTCGCCCACTTGACGACATGTGGTTGTGAGGCCGGTTGGACCTACTGCCAAATTCTCTAAAATGATGTTGGAGGCAGCTTATGGTAGAGAAATGAACATTCAATTATCTGGCAACAGCTCTGTGGACATTCCTGCAGTCAACATGTCAATTGCACACTCCCTCATAACTTGAGACATCTGTGGCATTGTGTTGTGTGACAAAACTGCACATTTTAGAGTGGCCTTTTATTGCCCCCAGCACAAGCTGTGTAATGATCATGCTGTTTAATCAGCTTCTTGATATGCCACACCTGTCAGGTGGATGGATTATCTTGGCAAAAGAGAAATGCTCACTAACAGGGTTGTAAACAAATTTGTGCACAACATTTTTGTGCATATGGAACATTTCTGGGATCTTTTATTTCAGCTCATGAAACATGGGATTTATATTTTGGTTCAGTGTATATCTGTATAATCACATATTGTTGCCCTACTGTGTGGTCTGAAAAGTCCTGTCACTTGCACAGTCAGCGTATTACAGTTGTGAGAAAGTATTGAAGTATTTTGGAATGCCAATGTAGAGTGTACCAACTGAGATTTAAATAATTTAAACAAACAGATTGACAAAATAAAGTCTCAGAATTCAAAGATAACTGCAATCTACCTGTAGGGGCTAGGTTCAACGAGTTCAAAAGCCGCTTCTTTAACTGCTTTACAGGTAGGTTTCAACGCGTTTTCCACATAGAGGATGAGAGATTGTTGCAGTTCAATTATATTTGTCACACAGATACCAGTTGGTGAATCGTAAAACAAAGCAATATTCCGGGTGTTCTAAACAGATTCCAAGTGATATTAATGAAGACAAAAAAGGTAAATCATCCAGTAAGATAAAAAAGGATGAAATATGAATGATAAATTAAATGGTTCAATCAGTTGAAAACAAACTCTTGTTAAACAGTTTTGTACACCTGTTCTAATCAGTCTTCTGCCATCGTCATCTTCTTTTTCTGCCACCCACTGTATTGGAGTATGAGGCCAGTCACGGCCTACCTACATTAAATTCTCTTCATTAGTCCTGAAATAGAGCCATATACACCCCTTTCCTCCCCCCACTACACCACCCAAACTCCAACCCTGTCCAGCCTCTCTAACCCTTTCACACAATCTCTCCCTCCTACATTATACAGTTCACAAAATATCAACACAGGCTCCACTGTTTCCTCCACTAAACATTAATCACACAGACCTGTTTCATGTCTGCCTATCATCCACAATGTGGCATTCAAACCTGTGTGCCCAAACCATAGTCTACTCCACACAACTTCCTCTCTCTGACATCCCATACTCCCCACCTCTTCCTTAACTGATCGGTGCAAGCGATAAAATCGCCTCTTACTACTAGCATCCCACTCCCAATGCCAAAGATCGAGCCCTTTTGGTCTTCTGCTATCTTTACCCACAACCCCCTTATATGGTACCCTGCAGTTAAACCCAAAAGGTAGCAACCAGGTGTCACAATAGCAATTAAAGTGGAATTCCACACAAAGAGCATAACAGTTTGCAATATTTCTATACATAATCATTTCTATACATTTGCTTTCCATTGCAAAATGGCTCTTACAATACCAATACACTTACACTGAAAATATTTCCACAAATCTTAACATAAACCACTCGTCAAATTTACCCCAGAATTGGTATATAAATGTCACAAGTGACACGGACTCTAAAGGCCTTTGCAGACTGTATGTAGGGTCAGTTCCAGGCATAAGCGACTGATTAGAGGTCTCATCTGTTGAGAGTTAGAATAGAGTTAGAGTTAGAATATTAAAGTTGCAATTTCTAAATGTGGTTGTGCATCAGCAGGTTTTCTCTTCTTGTGTTGGTCACTGACAGTCACACAAATGCCGCATATCGCAGTGTTAATTTTGGTTCTATTTTAGATTTAATTTTAGTCTTAGTTTTAGTCTTAAAATACCTTTTAGACTTAGTCACATTTGAATAATTTCATCCTTTGTTAGTTTTAGTTACTATCAGTGGACTAAAACTCTGAAAAATGCTAGTCTAGTTTTAGTCACAGCCATTTTCAGTCACATAATAAACAGTGCATTTTTTTCTATGAAATAATGAATATTTAGGGTTCCTCTAACTTCCATCATGTGCACATTCAGATTTCCTCGTTCAATTATGATTACTATCCTCTCGTATACCTTAGCTGGCAACATTGATATTGTGGTAGATTGTAACCAATGACAGCCATAATTAACCATGTAGGCTGTCAAAGCCTTGGCTACAGGTTAAACAATTTACAGCTCTGATTTACTCCCCATTATAACCGTCAAGGGGGTAAATAACAGATGAGAATTTGAGCTATTCAAAAATCCCAGAAGTATTGCTTTACCCCTAATATTCAACAAATATCAACAACAAAAAAGCAAACGCAACTCACATTTACAGTCCGCCATATGAATGAATAACAGTGCACATGGGAAAATAGAGCTTCTGATGTGATCAAAGCAAAAACATGCTACATACAGTAAGAGAGAGTTAACATTGTTTCTAGTTGAGGTTAGTTACAAGTCAAGTGTGCTGGCTTCAGTTCAAAAGGTTGTGACTGAAATTGACCTGCCTGGGAGCTGTGTGGGAGAGCCAGCAAATCAGCTCAATCAGATCAAACGACTGAAAGATGTCAGTTCTGCCAGTGAGAGGATTGCATGACATATTCTGCATGATTGCATGTTTAGGATTGGACAAAACAGATGGAAAAGAGCTTTGTGTTAAATTAAATGTTAATTAGTCTCACGTGGAATTCTTGTCTCCAATTTTCGTCAAATAAAATGAAAAGTAATATGAAATAGTTCGCGTTTTTTCCCGAGGGTATCTCCTCTTGTTATCATCATAGTTTTAGTCAGGAATAATAGGTGGTTGAGGAGTATTTTTCATCATAGTTATTGTTGACGAAATGAACACTGCCATGTTAGCTAACATTTTTGGGATTAGCACGTTAGTCTAGTCAGCTATCTAAACTGTAATCATGGTCGAATTACTGACAGGGCATGTGCCCAAGAACCCTGACATCATATTAATATGACATAAGTCATAAGAAAATGTGTAGAATTGCAGGAAATCTCTCTGCCATCAAGAGGGGGGCCACTAAAAGTGCGACGTTACCAAATTAAAATCTTGATTTCAGCCTGGCCAGATTTTACTATTTGCTTCAGTTCTGTCGTCACATTCTGCGAATGGCTTGATATCGAAGTAGGCAACATCGACTATATTTGATCTCCACATGTGACAGTACCAGCAGCACAAGCACGTCTCTGCTTATGTGTGATTGAAGTGAGTTTGGAAAAACTCAAAGTAGGAATCTTAGAAATATTTGTCACCTACAAAACGTTATATGTCTGAACTCAGAATCAAAAAGGCTTTCCCAAAATAACATGGTCGCTGTGGTAGAACGCTTATTTTGATTGCCAATTTTGTGCGTTAATCAAAATCCCATCAAGTAGCCTGATTTCAGTGTCATGTAACCAAGATTATTAGGGAAATCGTTCATATTGCACAGCATGTAAACGTTTAAATCTAACTATTATATTCATATAACTATTCACAATAGTCATGTTATTGTGTACATACTCAGTGCGGACCGGCCGTGTTACTATTCGCCAGCCACCGGGATCGGCTCGTAACATCAGGCACACTACATAATAACATAATAAAGGGAAAAGAATTCTGACCCTGACAGAACATTGTGGGAGGCTTAATCGCCAGACCTCGACCCTGTCAAACTGAACGACCCAAGACGTCCGATATTCGTTTACGACCCACAAATTTGCCCGCGACTTGGAAATTTTGTCTGGGATGGCAAAATCGTGGCATAAGACAGGTAAAATCGTACAGTCTATGGACGGCTTTACTAAACAAGAGACTGTCAATCTGCCTTGTATTTATTATCAGCATGTGTTATTATTTTGATATCATGCCTATTTACAAGTGCCTTGTAATCACGTGAGCTGTGTGTATTTACAAAGATTGCATTCACTTAACTCCGACATTGTGTGAAATTGAATTGCATGAACTATTTTCTTGCTTGCATGGTGTGCTGTGATTCTCCAGATTGGAATGGACTACATTGACTAAGAGACATCTGTTGCCAATACCCTATCATCTCCTCCCTCCCCAAACAAATTGCTAAACACACCCCAGGACTAGAGTTAAAAGTAACTGGAACTTACCTTTAGCATGCCATTTGGACCGGCGGAAGTCTATATAGTTGCTGCTTCTCGACCGCTGCTCCTCTCCTCTTTTCCTCTCCGGTAAACACACAAATCACAATGCTCTCAATAGCACTACCAAAGGAAAGTGCTTGTTTTGAACTTGTGAGTGTGGCTCCAATTGTTGGCCATTATATGCTCTAATTGTATGTTTGTTGTCCCCTATGAGTGCAGACAAGGGGGACACGCCCGACACAACTACGAGAGAATACACCCGAAACTAAGACCCAGCAGGCCAGTACAGTGTGAGAAACCAGCCATCAACTACTGGACAAGCCATCGACTAACGTCCCATGCTTGGGGGGAAGAGCCGAACGAACAAACCCTGCTTGGGTAGAGCCGAACAAACCTTGGCCACCGCTCTGTGAGTAAAATAACTGCTTTATTAGTTTTTCCCCTGTGCTCATATTGCTAGTGTTACTTATAGTTCCCAACTCTTAGGCTCCCTATACATTTCTAAGTGGGCACTTAGTAGTTTTAAAATGAACTATTTAAACAAATATTTTTTACGCTATTGTCACCTTCTGTAAACTTTGAATTTAATAAAGAACCTTTGATTGGCCAATGTACAATCTCTGTGGTTCCTTGCCGTGGGATCTTAGAACACTGCTTTTAACATAAACTCAATACATTAAGTAATGACTTTGAGAATAATTACCTGCTGCATTCAAAGATAACCAACCTACAGCACCTGACTAAACTTTACTTGCGTCATCCTTGAGAGATAAATATGGTAATGCTTTTACTGATTGCACATAAAGGAAGAAAGGTCCTACATGATAGAGTGCTTGCTCTGCTATCCAACTTTCTGTGAACCCCGTTCATTGCTGCTCGCAGCTATATTTGCCTTTCTGTTTCATAACAAACTAATCTAATAGGTTGACTAATGACAATCTGAAAGTGCATTAAATCTCACAGTGAAAACCCAGCCTAAATGGATAGAATGCTATTGAGTGAGCTATTTTCGGAAACCTTTGGAAAGCAATTTTGTTCTCTGATAATCTTTCAAATGCCCAGACAACAATGTCCCTGGCTGCCATGTGAGAAGAGCCCACTGCCGTAGCTGCCAGTGTTGTGATGTTCAGATGTGCGTTGTGGAGTTGCGTGACGACAGAGGCAGGAAGGGAGGGAGGTAGCGAGCGCTACAGCACTGCTGTTTCCCTCCGCCCCGGGGGTTCTCTCACAGGGCCAATCTCGCTTCTGCGCTGCTCCCTAATAGCCATCAGCTGACAAAGTTTATGCCGAACTGGTCACGACAATCTGTTTTATCCTCCCCTGACTAATTCGCTCTCTTTGTCACGAGGTTTCCCTCAAAGACAAGTTAGACATCTGTTTCATCGGTACACATTGTCATTTTACCTTCCGAGGTGAAATTGTTCCCCAAACAACTAGCACTGCATGATTTACCAGCATGATTACGTAGCTTATTCTCTGACTAACTACAGTATGCAGGGCTCTAAATTATATAAAAAAAAAATGTGCTCCCAACTTAAATGCTAGGAGTACCACATCAAATTTAGGCGCACAGGAAACTATTTGTTTTATTGATTGCGATACAGCCTATATTGGGGCTATATGAATTCTAACTACTTTTGAAGCACATGTTATGCTCTAGAAATGAATATGTAACGCTGTAAATACATTTGATTATTTAAAGCTAAAATGTTGATAAGAATACCTGTCATTGAAATTGCCCCAAAAATTGTGGAATATTAGGTTCATACATTGTGTATTTACTTTTTTCTGTGCCCCTAAATGTTTGGATATACTGGTATTTACAGTGCCTTCAGAAAGTATTCACAGCCTGAACTTAAAGTGGACTACATAGGGATTTTGTGTCACTGGCCACAAACAATAATTTTTAAAAAAGCATTACATTTTTTACTAATTAATACATAATGAAAAGCTGAAATGTCTTGAGTCAATATTCAACCCCTTTGTTATGGATGGCAAGCCTAAAAGTGTGCTTAGTTATTTAATTTTTTTAACCTTTATTTAAATAGGCAAGTCAGTTAAGAACAAATTCATATTTTCGAAGGCGACCTAGGAACAGTGCTTTGTTCAGGGGCAGAACGACAGATTTTTTACCTTGTCGCCTTGGGGATTGTGATCTCGCAACCTTTCGCTTACTAGTCCAACACTATAACCAATAGGCTAGCTGCCACCCAAATAAGTCATATAATAACTTGCATGGATCACTCTGTGTGCAATAATAGTGTTGAAACATGATTTTTGAATGACTACCTCATCTCTGTACCCAACTATACAATAATCTGTAAGGTCCCTCAGTTGAGCAGGGAATTTCAAACACGGATTCAGCCACAAAGACCAGAGGTATTCCAAGAAAGGCACCTTTTGGTAGATGGGGTAAAAAAATGATTACATCCCTATGAGCATTGTGAAGTTATTAATTGCACTTTGGATAGTGTATCGATACACCCAGTCAACACAAAGATACAAAGAAACCTCTCAGGGATTTCACCATGAGGCCAATGGTGACTTTAAAACTCCTACAGAGTTGAATGGCTGTGATAGGAGAAAACAGAGGATGGATCAACATCATTGTAGTTACTCCATAATATTAACCTAATTGTGAGAGTGAGACGAAGGAAGCCTGTACAGAAAGAAAAAAAATGTCCCTAAACTTGCATCCTGTTTGCACCAAGGCACTAAAGTAATACTGCAAGAGATGTAGCAAAGCAATTCACTTTTTGTCCTGAATACAAAGTGTTATGTTTGGGGTAAATCCAATACAACACATTACTGAGTACCACTCTCCATATGTTCAAGCATAGTGGTGGCTGCATTATGTTATGGGTATGCTTGTAATCGTTAAGGACTGGGGAGCTTTTCAGGATAAAGAAGAAACAGAATGGAGCTAGAGGAAAACCTGGTTCAGTCTGCTTTCCAACTTGAAGGAGCTGGAGCAGTTTTGCCTTGAATGGGCAAAATTCCCAGTGGCTAGATGTGCCAAGCGTATATAGACATATCCCAAGAGACTTGCAGCTGTAATTGCTGCAAAAGGTGGCTTTTTAAAGTATTGACTTTGACTTGGGGGGGGGGGGGGGGGTGAATAGTTTGTTTTGTCTTATTACTTGCTTGTTTCATAATAAAAAAAATCTTCAAAGTAGTAGGCATGTTTTGTAAATCAAATGATACACATCCCCCAAAAATCAATTTTAATTCCAGGTTGAAAGTCAACAAAATTGGAAAAATGCCAAGGGGGGTGAATACATTCGAAAGCCTCTATAACTCTTAACACCATCTAGTTTTGATTTCTATTTGCCATATATTTTTTTAACTGTGCTGTGATGTTTCACAAAAGTTCTCAACCTTTCTATTCTCATAGTTTCTACAGATTGTAAATGAAAGAAAAAATGTTTTGCTAAAAGTATTATTGATCAATTGACAGACTTTTCAAATCACCCAGCAGTGGGGCAGCAGCATAGCCTAGTGGTTAGTGCGTTGGACTAGTAACCGAAAGGTTGCAAGATCGAATACCCGAACTGACAAGGTACAAAATCTGTCATTCTTCCGCTGAACAAGGCAGTTAATCCACTGTTCCTAGGCCGTCATTGAAAATAAGAATTTGTTCTTAACTGACTTGCCTAGAAGCATAAAGGTTAAATAAAATTTGCAGAGTTACCTCCAGATCTTCAGCCATTCCTGAACCTGCAACCAAAAACAAGTTACATATATGGACAGTACCTGTATATGTAACAACAAATTTGGCTATTTACAGATGGGCTATGTAAAGGTGCAATGATCTGTGAGCTGCTCTGACAGCTGATATTTAAAGTTAGTGAAGGAGATATGAGTCTCCAGCTTCAGTGATTTTTGAAATTCGTTCCAGTCATTGGCAGCAGAGTACTGGAAGGAAAGGCGACCAAATGAGGAATAGGCTTTGCGGGTGACCAGTGAAATATACCTGCTGGAGCGTGTGTTACGGGTGGGTGCTGGTATGATGTACCATGGGCCTACATAACAAATTTGGTGTTATTTGGACAAATTTTTCAAGACAATAAGTTTTGCAAAGGTTTTCCAAAATTTCCAAGACGAAGGAAAATCTATCCTGACGGACCGTATGGGTCATTGAGGCTAATTTGTTAATGACGAGAAAAGACTCCTATATACAAAGTTTCTATTTTAGGTGAGACTGCTTATAACAGTGCAAATTATAGACCAATCGATGCCATTCTTTTTGACCAAGTTACTCATGGCCTCTAGTTCCTGTGTGCCAAATTTAAAAAGAGTTACCCATATTTGCTTGAGTTATTTGATCATGTAAAAAAAAGGTAATACAGGAAATAACAATAGCTTCGCTTTAAACCCTTAATTATTACAAACACCATAAATATGTACAGTTGAAGTCGGAAGTTTATATACACTTAGGTTGGAGTCATTCATTTGTGTAATTTGAGTCAATTGGAGGTGTACCTGTGGATGTATTTCAAGGCCTCACGTCAAACTCAGTGCCTTTTTGCTTGACATCATGGGAAAATCCAAATAAATCAGCCAAGACCTCAAAAAATGTTTTTGTTGACCTCCATATGTCTGATTCATCCTTGGGGGCAATTTCCGAACGCCTGAAGGTCCCACCTTTATCTGTCAAATAATAGTACGCAGGTATAAACACCATGGGACCATGCAACCGACATACCCCTCAGGAAGGAGATGCGTTCTGGTTCCTAGAGATGAACGTACGTTGGTGTGAAAAGTGCAAATCAATCCCAGAACAACAGCAAAGGACCTTGTGAAGATGCTGGAGGAAACAGGTGCAAAAGTGTCTATATCCACATTAAAACGAGACCTCTATCGACATAACCTGAAAGGCCACTCAGCAAGTAAGAAGCCACTGCTCCATAACCTCCATAAAAAAGCCAGACTACGGTTTGCAGCTGCACATGGGGGCAAAGATCGTACTTTTTGGAGATATGTCCTCTGGTCTGATGAAACAAAAATAGAACTATTTGGCCATAATGACCATCGTTATGTTTAGAGGAAAAAGGGGGAGGCTTGCAAGCTGAAGAACACCATCCCAACCGTGAAGCACAGGGGTGGCAGCATCATGTTTTGGGGATGCTTTGCTGCAGGAGGGTCTGGTGCACTTCGCAAAATAGATGGCATCATGAGGATGGGAAATTATGTGGATATATTGAAGCAACATCTCAAGACATCAGTCAGGAAGTTAAAGCTTGGTCGCAAATGGGTCTTCCAAATGGACAATGACCCCAAGCATACTTCCAAAGTTGTGGCAAAATGGCTTAAGGACAACAAAGTCAAGGTATTGGAGTGGCCATCACAAAGCCCTGACCTCAATTCTATAGAAAATGCTTGTGCAGAACTGAAAAAGGAGGCCTACAAACCCAACTCAGTTACACCAGCTCTGTCAGGAGGAATGGGCCAAAATTCATCCAACTTATTGTGGGAAGCTTGTGGAAGGCTACCCGAAACGTTTGACCCAAGTTAAACAATTTAAAGGCAATGCTACCAAATACGAATTGAGTCTATGTAAACTTCTGACCCACTGGGAATGTGATGAAAGAAATAAAAGCTGAAATAAATAATTCTCTCTATTATTATTCTGACATTTCACATTCTTAAAATAAAGTGGTGATCCTAACTGACCTAAGACAGGGAATTTCTACTGGCATTGAATGTCAGGAATTGTGAAACACTGAGTTTAAAATGTATTTGGCTAAAGTGTATGTAAACTTCCGACTTCAACTGTAAATAACATTGCAACTTTCTAGGGCATTTGAAGTCAAAAGAAATGAGCTGTTTAGCAGGCAAACCAAGACTGGGATGACACTGCAGTGGTATAGCGCTCGGTCCTGCAGTGTATGACGTCCAGTTTATTTAAGGAGTGGGTCTGATATTGGCTAATAAATCATCTTAAAGGTGGAAGCATATGGCTTTAATGATGTGTCCAGAGTACTGTGTCCGGCATGCATTTAGCACTACATTTGCACAATGTTAGGTTTTGCTGCATCTCTCATCCATCTCTGTCCAAAAAGTATACATAACTGATTTTATATTCTATACAGTGTCCATATTAGGTAAGCCTCAGTCTAATCAGGACTTGTTTCAGTCTTAGTATTCTGACATATTAAATGGCTTTCCCCAGTGGCCAGGTATTATGTAAAAGACCAGGGTAACATTGACAGGAGAGTGTGTAAGTAAGAGGTAGTCTGGTCAGGTGTTCCCCTATGGCAATGAGACAGGTCCGGATTGTCTCCCTGAGCAGGGGCAGGGAGGTCAGAGGAGAGGTCACTCTCCGACTGCGAGCTGAGATTAATGGCACTGTACTCTTACACCTCTCCCACAGCAGCAGTGTCCTGCCAGCTTACCTGTCAGCACTTTAAACACCTCTCTAACTGCTGTCACAACTACTTTCCCCCCTCACCACTTCATGCTCAAGCAACACGGAAGAACTCTATTTCAGACTCCCATCTGCTTGGCTGTGACATTCCTCCTTTCCCCCTTTTTAAAGGGACAGTGCAGTCAAAAACTGGATTTTCCTATTTTGTTGATAATACTTCCACACTACGTGGTCGAAAGAACACTCTGAAATTGTAAGAAAATATAATAAGACCATTTTAGTGTAAGACCTGTATCTGTAATTTCATCATATTTAGATGGGACAGAGTTTTTGGCCCAGATCATGACGTCACAATATGATCTGATTATTCTGACCAATGACTAGGCGTCTTTTTTTTTTGCATATGTACCCACCTACTTTGAAGGGGTAAGCGGTGAAAGCTCTAGATGAACCTATCCACCAATCAGGGCTGTGTATGTAAATACATTTACATTTGTATTAACACGCCCACGTTATCAGGATGGCTCAGGGAAATAAATAATAAAGCATACATTTTGAGTTATTTTCATGAAATATACACACACAAAGTGATTTATTAGACACACAGTGATGATATAAAACATTTAATGAAAAAGACTGCATGGGGGCTTTAAATACTGATCATTTCAATCTTCGGCCCTTTTCACTAGGGGAGGAGTATAATGGTTACAAAGGAAGGATCAAGTGGAATACACATCAAAGCCTCCATAACTTCAGCCAGGTGCAACTCTCCCAGACTACTGCTTTGATCTGTATACTTGCCCAGATGGCTTCTCTATTTACAACAGATAATACAATGTTAGAGGTTTTTTCAAAGGGTTATACAAACATTTCATGAATATTTCTGCATTACATGTGAATAATATGCCTTTTCCACAACAATACCTGTGCAGAGGCTATTTTAAACTCGGTCAGCGAGAGGGAGAGTCTAGATTAAAAGCAGTCTATTGTTTTGTGACCTTTAGTTTGTAACAATAAACTTACAGTACAGGGCAACCGAACAACAGTGCTCTTTTGGAGAGCGGCTCCCTCTGTGCAGCGGACACTGGTCTTTTGTGACAGCTGATGCACGTTTTTAAAGGTGTGACACAAGCCATTAAACTGCATATGAGAGCAGGGGAGAGTTGTCTCAATAAAGGTAACATACTGGAAAATGAACCAAATCAAACTGTAACACGTGACAGGTTTTGGCATAATGGTCACATCAGAGAAATTATTCAACATAAACAAATGGTAATGAGGGGGAAAAAACTACCACAATTTTCACCAAACTTGTCCAATTTAATGTAAGATATATGTGTATTGACAGATATATAGACAAGATTTGCACATGCCGTAGTTTTTCTTGTTTTCCCAGTGTTTTTTAAGCATGCTGTTTGTCATGTTAACTAGCACACATGCAGCTTGTGAAGAGGCTGACTGGGACTGTGAGTGATTGACCCTCTCTTTTTCTCCTCAGATGACATCATTAGCAAAGGCTGAAGGCAGCAGAGCCATCCATCTCTTCTTTCCTTCCTCTCTGAAATGGGACACTCCATTTAATATGATATGTTTCCTTTCGTATGGTATGTATTCATTTGTGGATGTCCATCACTCATTTCGTATGATATGTTACAAATTACAATTCGGATTATATGTTACGAATTTGCAAAACATATGATATGCTAGGTGGCTAACATTAGCTAGCTCATTAAGGTTAGCTAGGCTAAGGAATAGGGTTAAGGGTTAAGGTTAAGTTTAGGAGTTAGGTTGAAGGGTTAAGGTTAGGGTTAGGGTTACGGTTAGCTAAAAGGGTTATGGTTAGGGTCAGGTGAAGGGTTATAAAAGGGTTAAGGTTAGGGGAAGGGTTAGCTAATATGTAAGTAGTTGAAAAGTGGCTAATTAGCTAAAATGCTAAGGTTGTCCATAATGAGACTTGAACTCACATCCTTTGGGTTGCTAGACCTTTATGTTATACATCCACCCATCCACCCTGACCAGCTGTCATACTTCTGTTTTTTTGCCTTAAGTAACCATCTCTCTTATGTAACCTTACCAAACGTAACATATCATACTAAATGGAGTGTCTCAGATTTACGTACAGAGTAATACGAAATGCTCTGAGACGTGGTTGTTGTATGAGCACAGAGCTAACAGAGTAGGCCTACTGTAGGTATAGGCTACAAAGCTGGCACCTCCTGCTACACAGTGGTAACTTAGAAGGCATTTTTTTCTTAATTACCTGTACAGTAAAGATACAGTATCTCTCGCTTGTCATCATATACACCTTTCAAAACATGTTTGACACACACTATCATATTCAAGATACACAATGTGCAATCAACATGTCTGTATCATGCTTCTCATAAATGCGTGATGCTATTCTATTGGGCCAGTAATTGAAAGTTTGCTGGATCGACTCCCCAAGCTGACAAGGTAAAAATCTGTTGATCTGCCGCTGAGCAAGGCAGTTAACCCACTGTTCCCCGGGCGTCGATGACGTCAAAGTCCTCTATGTTGAAACCTCTATGTTTCAGAGGGGTTGGGTTAAATGCGGAAGACACATTTCAGTTGAATGCATTCAGTTGTACAACTGACTAGGTATCCCCCTTTTCCTTTCTATTGACTTGTAATGGTCACTACATTGCACCTTGGTGAATTGTCTCAAAATCCCAAACTTGATGATTTCTCTCCAAAGGACAGGTGCATACAGTATATTTCTCATTATATCCTTTAGAGCCAAATATATTCTCTCTCTGTTCTGTTTTCTCTCTTTCTTGCCACATCCAGCATCTTTGTGTCTGCTTTAGGTTTGAAGGATTCTTTGTGTCTGCTTCCTGGTTGAAGGATTCCGGATTTCCTGCTTATTCCCATCTGAATTAGAAGTTTGCAATCCCTATCTTTGTGTCTGGTATGTACCTGCTTCTCTCACAGTATGATGATGGTTTATAATGGACCAGCAGACTCGCTGACTCAACTTCTTCTCTGAATGCAAGAAGCTGCTTTAATGGAAGCAGACATCGATGTTGTGATGGTGGTGCTTCTCCAGACCGAGGCAATAATGGAGCCTGGCCCACAACTGCGACTGCTTCTGGCACAGTGAGATGCAATTTGAGGAAGCTCAATAAGTCATGACCTGTAGATGTTTTATCATGAAGCACTGAGGCCAACTTTGATGTGCTGTGTGACAGAACTAGGCAGCGGCCCATTAAGCATGAATTCCCAAGGTAGGACTGCAACCCTGGAGCTCTTAAACACAAGACACTTTGCTCAACTGGCAAATCAGATTAGAGTGTCTATGCTATAGCCTTTGTAAGTTGGCATGGTGTACATTGACAATGTCTTATTTTATTTTAAGTACGTGTAATGCTTCATCATATCCTTATAAAGCCTTATAAAACACTTACAATGTGTTACGACACCAACTATGTTACTGTGTCTTCTTTTGCAATTAATTTGTCCCTTATACTAACATAATATTTATCCTTTGCATGCAGCATGCTACTCAACAACCATAGTAATTGAGCCTAAAATCTCTTGACTGAACCTGAACTGTATACAGCACTGGAGGTTGGTGGCACCTTAATTGGGGAGGACAGGCTAGTGGTAATGGCTGGAATGGAATTGGTGGAATGGTATCAAATACATCAAACACATGGGTGTGTGTCTATTTGTCACTAACAGCTGGTGCGCAATGTCTAATATTAAAGAAGTCTCGAGGTATTGCTCACCTGAGGTAGAGTACCTTATGATAAGCTGTAGACCACACTATCTACCAAGAGAATTCTCATCTATATTATTCGTAGCCGTCTATTTACCACCACAGAACGAAGCTGGCATTAAGACCTCTCTCAAGCAACTCCAGAAGGCCATAAGAAAAGAAGAAAATGCTCACCCAGAAGCGGCGCTCCTAGTGGCCGGGGACTTAAATGCAAGCAAAAATCAATTTTACACCAAATTTTTACCAGCATGTCACATGTGTAACCAGAGAATATTTTTTTTTGTGGGAGGAGGATATCCTCCCTGACCTCCTCCCAACACTGAAGCATGCACGAGAGCACCAGCTGTTCTGGATGACTGTGTGATAACGGTCCGGTAGCCGATGTGAACAAAACCTTTAAACAGGTCAACATTCACAAAGCTGCTGGGCCAGACAGATTACCAGGGCGTGTACTCAAAGCATGCGCCGACCAACTGTTAAGTGTCTTCACTGACATTTTCAACCTCTCCCTGACCGAGTCTGTAATACCTACATGTTTCAAGCAGACCACCATAGTCCCTGTGCCCAAGGAAGCAAAGGTAACCTGCTTAAAGGATTACCTCCCCGTGGCACTCACATCGGTAGCCATGAAGTGCTTTGAAAGGCTGGTCATGGCTCACATCAACAGCATCCTCCTGGACACCCTAGACCCACTCCAATTCGCATACCGCCCCAACAGATCCACAGATGACGCAATCTCAATCGCACTGCCCTTTCTCCCCTGGACAAAAGGAACACCTACGTGAGAATGCTATTCATTGACGACAGCTCAGCATTCAACACCATAGTGCCCATGAAGCTCATCACTAAGCTAAGGACTCTGGGATTAAACACCTCCCCCTGCATCTGGATCCTGGACTTCCTAACGGGATGCCCCCAGGTGGTAAGAGTAGGCAACAACATGTCTGCCACGCTGATTTTCAACACTGGGGCCCCTCAGGGGTGTGTACTTACTACCCTCCTGTATTCCCTGTTCACAGTGTTGAGTGTTTTATACAGTAAAGAACTATACATTATATCAGTTGTTCCAAACCTGGGGTACTAGGACCCATGGGGGTACTTGGCCTATCTACAGAGGGGACTTGAGAAGACTCATGAGACCATAGGACTACTGGTAAAATGCACATGAAGGGGTACTTCAGGGGTAGTCCGGGCACAGCAAAATTCAGTTGGTGGTACAGTAACCGAAAAAGGTTGGGAACCACTACATTATATTATGATCTATGCAGATGACAGCTGGATCAGAGCAATATCCTTTGTACCTTGGCTTGTTCTGTGAGTTACACATATGAAATATTCACAAGCAAAAAGCAAAACTACATTTAGAATATTAGATTCATCGACTAACAATGGCAATCTACAATGCCTTACAGGTGAAATATTTTCTAGGCACAGTATGTCTTTTACCTGAAAGAGAGATGCTTCTGTGAAATGACTATTGCATTATAGGACCTGCAGCATCTGTGATAACATTTCACCTTGCACTGAGCTGATCTGAGCATCTTTTGAAAGACATCTTCCTTCTGTCTAGACAGGGGCTGGATGGATGACATGTGGTGTGAGAGTGAGTTCTGCATCTGTGATGTCACGGTGTATCTGTAGAGAAGGGGCCTCATCACTGCTACCCAAATTGAGAGTAGCTGCCAGAGCCCGCTGCGCTCAGCACAGAGAGATTCAGGCATTATCAATATCACCTCAAAAGAATATGAACCGTTTGCTAAAATAAACATGTTCCAACGAGAGAGAGAGAGAGAAAACGTGTGTGAAACAGTTGTACATTTTGCATGCATCTGTCTCTATGACCATCTTCTTTGTTTGTGTGAGATGCACCTGCAGGTGAAGTTTTTCTCGACTTCAGGCTCTGCCTAAGTAACATCCATCTTGGCCTGACCATTGTAGTACAAGTACTGTACTGGAACAAAATGTATTTTAACAGCTTTCAGGGGAGTAATCATTCATCCAAACAGTTGCAAAATGTTCGGTTTTGCAACTAAAACTAGAGTTTCTAGTAGACAAATTCAGGCAAGTCCCTATCCGTTATGTTTACATTTACATTTAAGTCATTTAGCAGACGCTCTTATCCAGAGCGACTTACAAATTGGTGCATTCACCTTATGATATCCAGTGGAACAACCACTTTACAATAGTGCATCTAACTCTTTTAAGGGGGGGGGGGGGTTAGAAGGATTACTTTATCCTATCCTAGGTATTCCTTAAAGAGGTGGGGTTTCAGGTGTCTCCGGAAGGTGGTGATTGACTCCGCTGACCTGGCGTCGTGAGGGAGTTTGTTCCACCATTGGGGTGCCAGAGCAGCGAACAGTTTTGACTGGGCTGAGCAGGAACTGTACTTCCTCAGAGGTAGGGAGGCGAGCAGGCCAGAGGTGGATGAACATGTTCCGTTTGCTTCCGTCTAAGAAACGTTTTGCAACAGAATCGGTGGAATGAATACACCTCAGGTTGTAAAGGTTCTGCACTGAAATGTGCTGGAGTGCGTGCTAGCACAGGATGGGGTCAGAGAAGGCATTGCTTTTCATGTAATCCCCTCTCTCTTGAGAGACCATATAATACCTGAAGCCCTACTATTGGGTCTGCAGTAAACCACTACCACCACCACACCAGGCTTATTATATTTGAATGCTTCTTAGGTGCTGGACAACACAAGTGATCAAATATAAATGATGGAAGGTATAAGCAGTAAAAAGACAGGGGCATGTGCACTGAGACAAGCCATGGATAAATATTTCATATTTCTATTAAACACCTCGCTGTTTGATGAGGATGTCCTCAGGTGCACCAATGTATTATTCATGTCCATCACTACTGTTGGCAAAACCTCAAAGGGATTGCAAACTGAAGCTTTTCTGTTAAATCATTTTTCTCTTGAATGTAACTCGACATCTGTAAATGATTTGTCTTATCTAAAAAATGTAAATATGGCCACAGGGGTATGCTTGAATGCAAGCTGCTGTACTTGGAATCACGAGAGAGACTGTTTTGTGTAGGTTAAGGTATGTCACTCTTTAAAATGGGGTGGACCGAATGGGCTCCCGGGTGGCGCAGCGGTCTATGGCCCCACATCTCATTGCTAGAGGCGTCACTACATACCCTGGTTTGATTCCAGGCTGTATCACAACCGGCTGTCATTGGGAGTCCCATAGGGTGGCGCACAATTGACCCAGTGTCGTCCGGGTTAGGGTTTGGCCAGGGTAGGCCGTCATTCTAAATAAGAATTTGTTCTAAACTGGGGTTTTGAAAGTTGATCTGAAGATCAACAAGCAAAGAGGCTTTAGGCCCTTTCAAACATCCAGCTGTGCTCAAAGTTGTGTCCGGAAAATAATTACTATAGACATTTTTATCTCAACGCAATAGTAGTATAGTAATAGTAATGGTAATAGTATAGTAATAATTAACCCTCTGTGATGAGATTCTGATAAAAGTATAAACTAACTGGCACAGAGTTGGATGATCATCGTGAGGTTGATACACCCACAATCACTCTTACTATAGAATTGAAATGGATTTCAATATCACATTGACATAATATAACATACTTTTTTTTAAAGCAACAGGCACTAATTGTTTTGTGTGATATAATGAGGAATGGGTAGTATTTGTATTGTATTGCATAGTGCTCATTGTCCACAGTGTGGAGTTGTTGAAACCGAGTAAACTTTTCATCAAAAGAGATGTACAAGAGATTTGGGGGCGGTTTTCCGGACACAGATGAAGTCTGATCCTGGACTAAATAGAACTCAATGGAGATTCTACATCAAAATATTTAGTCTAGGTCTAGGTTTGACCTGTGTCTGGGAAACAAACTTGAAAGGGGTATCTGTATAGCTCACGTGGCATCGAAAATTTCAGTAGGCTACAGTATTTTTCAAAAGTGCAGAATAAAAATACTCTTATTGTGAAATGCGTTATTTTTGATAACGTCCAAGATTAAGAAATAAAAAAAAACAGAAGTAGATGAGCCAAAAACTATTTTGTGATTGAGTACACAAAGTATGGTCCTTTTCGATGTCCTCCCTTCCAAAGCACTTCTTGCCACAGTAGTGTTTGGCAAGGTTTATTGTTTCCTATGAGATCAGAAAAATGTTCCCATCGCATACTAACCCCAAGGCTATAAGTTCTGAAAGCACACACACACAAGGATGACTGTGAAGTTAACAAGTGTACAGGGATCTATTGTTGAGATGATAAATCCCTTTGATATTTCGGTGGGAAACAATCTACAACACAGGAGGGCTCTGACTCATCCCAAGTCTGGCACCCAGCTGAGACGAGATATACCGGTAATGGAATTATCCTACAAACCAGTCCAAAGAGATTTGTCACCATCGCTTAAATCCCACAATTACTGATGTTGTCGGAGAATCATTACGCTAGCAGGCAAGAAGACATTACCCAGTGCTTATTTTAGTCCCACTACCTTATCTCTCTATGACAGGCATCTCTGTGTTTTTCTCGCCGAGTCTGTGAGCACGATATGGCGTTTTGGAGAAGGGGGAGAATGGGACCTAGTGAGGTGCAAGGAGTGAATAGGGGAGATGATTGTGTCTGTCATGCCGCAATTTAAAGCTGTCAGTGGCAATTGAGATCATTGACTACCTCCACCAACCAGCAGAGCTCTGCACCGATCAGCTGGACAGTAGTTTTTTTGTTGCCATAGTCAACACCCTGGAGATTCCCTGTCCCTAGACAACTAGTGAGTAAATGCATCCCAAATGGCACCCTATGCCCTATATAGTGCCCTACTTTTGACCAGGGCCAATAGGGCACTATACAGTGCATTCGGAAAAGTATTCAGGCCTCTTCCTTTTTTCCATATTTTGTTACGTTACAGTCTTATTCTAAAATAGTTATTTTTTAAATCGTCATCAATCTACACACAATACCCCATAATGATGAAGCGAAAACCGTTTTTTTTTTTTTTTGCAAATGTATTACTAATAAAAAACAGAAATACCTTATTTACATAAGTATTCGGTCCCTTTGGTATGAGACTCGATATTGAGCTCACGTGCATCCTGTTTCCATTGATCATCCTTGAGATGTTTCTACAACTTGATTGGAGTCCACCTGTGGTAAATTACATTGATTGGACATGATTTGGAAAGGTTCCACAATTGACAGTGCATGTCAGAGCAAAAACCAAGCCATGAGGTCGAAGGACTTGTCCATAGAGTTCCAAGACAGGATCTGTGTCGAGGCACGGGAAGGGTACCCAAACATTTATGCACCATTGAAGGTCCCCTTGAACATAGTAGCCTCCATCATTCTTAAATGGAAGAAGTTTGGAACCACAAAGACTCTTCCTAGAGCTGGTAGTTCGGCCGAACGGGGCAATCGGGGGAAAAGAGCCTTGGTCAGGGAGGAGACCAAGAACCTGATGGTCACACAGAGCTCCAGAGTTCCTCTGTGAAGATGGGAGAAACTTCCAGAAGGACAACCATCTCTGTAGCACTCCACCAATCAGGCCATTGTGGTTGAATGGCCAGACAGAAGCCACTCCTCAGTGAAAGGCACATGACAGCCCGCTTGAAGTTTGCCAAACGGCACCTAAAGGACTCTCAGACCATGAGAAACAAGATTTTTTTTGGTCTGATGAAACCAAGATTGAACTCTTGGGCCTGAATTCCAAGCATCACGTCTGGAGGAAACCTGGCACCATCCCTACGGTGAAGCATGATGGTGGCAGCATCATGCTGTGTGGATGTTTTTCAGCGGCAGGGACTGGGAGACTAGTCAGGATCGAGGGAAAGATGAACCGGAGTAAAGTACAGAGAGATCCTTGATGAAAACCTGCTCCAAAGCACTCTGGACCACATACTGGGGCGAAGGTTCACCTTCCAACAGGACAACAATCCTAAGCTCACAGCCAAGACAACGCAGGAGTGGCTTTGGGACAAGTCTCTGAATGTCCTTGAGTGGGGCAGCCAGAGCCCAGACTTGAACATGATCGAACATCTCTGGAGAGACCTGAAAATAGCTGTGCAGCGATGCTCCCCATCCTGACAGAGCTTGAGAGGATCTGCAGTGAAGAATGCCAAGCTTGTAGCGTCAAACCCAAGAAGACTTGAGGCTGTAATTTGCTGCCAAAGGTGCTTCAACAAAGTACTGAGTAAAGGGTCTGAATTGTTATGTAATTGTGATTTTATTTTATTTTAATTTTAATAGATTTGCAAAAATGTTGAAACATTTTTTTTGCTTTATCATTATGGGGTATTTTCTGTAGATGGATGAGGGGAAAAAAACAATTTAATCCATTTTAGAATAAGGCTGTAACGTAACAAAATGTGGAAAAAGTGAAGGGGTCTAAGTACTTTCCGAATACACTGCATAGGGAATAGGGTACCATTTGGGACACAGCCACAAAAAGCAGCAGCATGTGCATATAAGGGCCTGGGGCGGCAGGTAGCCTAGTGGTTAAGAGTGTTGGGCCAGTAACCAAACGGTTGCTGGTTTGAATCCACATGCTGACTAGGTGTAAAATGTGCCCTTGAACAAGCTACTTAACCCTAATTGCTCCTGTAAGTCACACTGGATAAGAGTGTCTGCTAAATGACCAAAATGTAAATATACAGTGCATTCTGAAAGTATTTATAACCCTTGACTTACTCCACATTTGTTTGTATTACAGACTGAATTCAAAATGTTTCAAATGTTTCATTTTTCTCACCCATCTACAGACAATACCACATTATAATGACAAAGTGAAAACCTGTTTTAAGAAATTGTTGCAAGTTCATTGAAAATGAAATACAGAAATAGCTAATTTACATAAGTATTCATACCCCTGAGTCAATAATTTGTAGAAGCATCTTTGTCAGTGATTACAGCTGTGAGTCTTTCTGGGGAAGTCTCTAAGAGCGTTGCACACCTGGAGGGTACAATATTTGCTCATTATTCTTAAAATAATTATTCAAGTTCTGTCAAGTTGATTGTTGATCATTGCTAGACAGCAGTTTTTAAGTATTGCCATAGATTTTCAAGCCGATATAAGTCAAAACTGTAACTAGGCCACTAAGGAACATTCAATGTCGTCTTGGTAGCAACTGCAGTGTATGTTTGGCCTTGTGTTTTAGGTTATGGTGCTGCTGAAAGGTGAATTTGTCTCCTAATGTCTGTTGGAAAGCAGACTGAAGCAGGTTTTTCTATAGGATTTTGCCTGTGCTTAGCTCTATTCCATTGTTGATCCATCCTCAGTTTTGTCCTATCACAGCCATTAAACTCTGTAACTGTTTTAAAGTCCCCCATTGGACTCATGGCAACTGAGTTAGGAAGGACTCCGGTATCTTTGTAGTGACTGGGTGTATTGATACACCATCCAAAATGTCATTTACAAATTCACCATGCTCAAAGGGATATTCAATGTCTGCTTTTTATTTTATTTTTACCCATCTGCCAATAGGACCCCTTCTTATTTTTTGTATTTTTTTTTGGGGGGGGGGGGGGTAGATTTAATATCGCAGATAGATTGTGGCTTCTACCAATGTAATTGTCTGCATTTACAATCCCCCATATAAATGACGTGGCTTCCTACTCCACTGCTCCCTCTATTTCGCTCATCAGATGGGAGCCCCCACCACCGAGAGGTCCAAGGTTGCCACGGTTACTTCTCTGCTGACTGGACAGGCGTTGGACTCGGCCACGGCCGTCAGGGAGAGTAGAGGAAGAGCTGGGTTCCTATGAGGGGTTCATGGCTCTGTTCAGGGGGATCTTCGACCATCCACCAGAGGGAGTGAGCGCCTACTCCAACTACGGCAGGAGGGCCAGACCACGGCGGAGTACGTGCTCAACTTTCGGACAGTAGCAGCATCCAGTGGACGGAATGAGCCAGCGCTCCGCACCCTATTCAGAAGAGGATTGAGCGAAGAGGTCCAGACAGAGTTGGCGTGCCGAGACGACAACCTATGATCGGACGTATCCCCATCGCCTCTTTCCCTCCTCCGTTGATCATTCTGAGTCAGAGCCTGAACCCATGGAGGTGGGGGCCAAACGTCTCTCCGCGGCTGAGCGACACCGTCGAAGACAGCTGAGGTAAGGTTTTATTGCGGACAGGAGGAGCACCAGCTTCAACGGTGTCCGGTACGTTCTAACCAGGGGTCTACGGGAGCAGAGGGACAGCCACGTGATCATCCATCTCCTGGGTTAGGCGTGAGTATTCCATCATAATCACTTTCCGCCAAACTTTTTCTAGTAACAATTTGACTGGCTGGCTGTCTTTTATGTTTTGTTTCTACAGCTCTAGTGGACTCCGGTGCCGTGACCAGGCCCTCGCCTCCTCACCTCATACCTGCTTTCCTCTCCTTGTCCGGTTCAAGCACTGGATAGTCAACAACTGGGATCCGGGACAATCACACACATCATAGCACCACTCACCCTCACTGTGGAATCCATACATCAAGAAAGCCTTCCCTTCCTCATCATCAGTGCATCCGTACACAAGATCATCCTCGGCCTCCCACAGCTTCAACGTTATAACCACACCATCTCATGGCTGAGGATGAAAATCGCAGACTAGGCACCTGAATGCCGGAAGACCTGTTTACCCTTTCCCTGTGGTTCCACGTTGGTTGAAAGTCCTGTGGTTGCCCTTCAGCCCAACAGAGGTATACCAAGATCTTCAGGAAGTTTTTCCAAGACCCAGGCCACCTGTCTCCCTCCTCGTCGCCTCTGGGACTGTGCCATCAACCTGATTGCAGGCTATGCACCTCTACGCAGCCCCATCTAACCTCTGTCGGTGGAAAAAACCAAGGCTATGGAGGAAATACATCCAGGAGGCTCCCCAGCAGGGTTCCATTCGGCACGTCCACCTCCCCTGCATCGGCAGGCATCTTCTCCTTGGCCAAGAAGAACGAAGGATTGCGTCTGTGCATCGATTACAGAAATCTGAATTCCATCACCACAAAGTACCGCTACCCTCTCCCGTTGGTGCCAGCCGCAATTGAACAACAGACGTTTTTCCACTAAGTTGGGCCTGCGGAGTGCCTACAATTTGATCCCCATCTGGGAGGAGGATGAATGGAAGACGGCCCTCAGCACGATGTCTGGTCACTACGAGTACTTCGTGATGCCGTTTGGATTAGCCAATGCTCCATGAGTGTTCCAGGCATTCGTCAACGAGGAGTTCCGGGACATGTTTGGACACCAGGTGGTCGTGTATCTCGACCCGGCTACCTTGGAGGAGCACATTGCCCATGTAGTCCTGGTACACCTCCTGGCCAACCACCTGTACGTCAAGGCAGAGAAATGACAGTTCCATCAGGAGTAGGTCTCCTTTTTGGGTTACCAGATCAATTCGCAAGGAGTCATGATGGATGAGAGGAAGGAGGATGCTGTCAGGTCATGGCTAGTCCCAATCACCACAAAGGAGTAACAACGTTTTAGGGGATTTGCCAACTTCTACCGCCAATTCATTAAGAACTTTAGCTCGATCGCCTCTCCTCTCACTTCTTTCCTCAAAGTCGGTCACCGGAAGTTGGGATGGAACGCTGCAGCTGATGAAGCCTTCCGCTTACTTCTTATGGCTGCAATCCCGTTAATGGGATCGATATGACAACAGCCAGTGAAAGTGTAGGGCGCCAAATTCAAACAACATAAATCTCATAATTAAAATTCCTCAAACATACATGTGTCTTATACCATTTTAAAGGTCATCTTGTTGTTAATTCCACCAAAGTGTCCGATTTACAGCGAAAACACAACAAACGATTATGTTAGGTCACCGCAAAATCACAGAAAAACACAGCCAATTTTCCAGCCAAAGACAGGAGTCACAAAAAGCAGAAATAGAGATAAAATGAATCACTAACCTTTGATGATCTTCATCAGATGACACTCATAGGACTTCATGTTACACAATACATATATGTTTTGTTCGATAAAGTTCATATTTATATCCAAAACCTCAGTTTACATTGGCGCCATGTTCAGAAATGCCTCCAAAATATCCAGAGAAATTGCAGAGAGCCACGTCCAATAACATAAATACTCATCATAAACTTTGATGAAAGATACATGTTTTACATAGAATTAAAGATACACTTGTTCTTAATGCAACCGCTGTGTCAGATTTCAAAAAGCTTTACGTCAAAAGCACAATATTCAATAATCTGAGAACATCGTTCAGCCACAAAAGGAAGCCATACAGTTACCCGTCAAATTGTGCAGTCAACAAAACTCATTAAAAGCATTATAAACCTTCACTTACCTTTGCTGATCTTCGTCAGAATGCACTCCCAGGACTCCCACTTCGTTTTTTTTCGGTAATGTCCATCATTTATGTCCAAATAGCTATTTTTGTTAGCGTGTTTGGTAAACAAATCCAAAGTCAGGAAGCGCATTCTCTAAAAGCAGACGAAATGTCAAAAAGTTCCGTAACAGTCAGTAGAAACATGTCAAACGATGTATTGAATCAATCTTTAGAATTGATGTGGGCCATTCGGCAGTAGAATGGCCCATACTAAAGAGCTCAGGGACTTTCAACGTGGCACTGTCATAGGATGACACCTTTCCAACAAGTCAGTTCATCAAATGTCTGCCCTGCTAGAGCTGCCCCAGTCCACTGTAAGTGCTGTTATTGTGAATTTTCCTCGGTTGCAACACTCGCTACCGAACTCCAAACTGCCTCTGGAAGCAATTAAGAACTGTTCAATGAGAGCTTCATGAAATGGGTTTAAATGGCAGAGCAGCTGCACACAAGCCTAAGATTACCATGCGCAATGCCAAGCGGTTGCTGGATTGGTGTAAAGCTCACCGCCATTGGACTCTGGAGCAGTGGAAACGTGTCCTCTGGAGTGATTATTCACGCTTCACCATCTGGCAGTCTGACAGACGACTCTGGATTTGACAGATGCCAGGAGAACACTACTTGTCCCAATACATAGTGCCAACTGTAAAGTTTGGTGGAGGAGGTATAATGGTCTGGGGCTGTTTGTCATGGTTTGGGCTAGGCCCCTTAGTTCCAGTGAAGGAAAATCTTAACGCTACAGCATTGAGTTCTAGATGATTCTGTGCTTCTACCTTTGTGGCAAAAGTTTGGGAAAGGCCCTTTTCTCTTTCAGCATGAACATTTCCCCATACACAAAGCAAGGTCCATACAGAAATGGCTTGTTGAGATCGATGTGGAGAACTTGATTGGCCTGCACAGAGCCCTGACCTCAACCCCATCAAACACATTTTGGGATGAATTGTAACACCGACTGTGAGCCAGGCCTAATCGCCCAACATCAGTACCCGACCTCACTAATGCTTTTGTGGCGAATGGAAGCAAGTCCCCGCAGCAATGTTCCAACATCGAGTGGAAAGCCTTCGCAGTAGAGTGGAAGCTGTTATAGCAGCAAAGGGGGGACCAACTCCATATTAATGCCCATGATTTTGGAATGAGATGTTCAATGAGCAGGTGCCCACATACTTTTGGTCATGTGGTGTATTTTTCACAACTGTGATGTTTCACAAGGGTCCTGAACCTTTCTACAGATTGTAAATTAAAAACGTTTTGCTAAGAGTATTATTATATTATTAATTGACTATGACTTTTCAAATCACCCAGCAGTGCTATTTGCAGAGGTAGCTCCAGATAAATGTTGAAATTCTTCAGCCATTCCTGAACCTGCGACCAAAAACAAGCAACATATGGGCAGTACCAAAACAAGTCAAATCAAATCAAATTTTATTGGTCACATACACATATTTTGCAGATGTTGTTGCGGGTGTAGCGAAATGCTTGTGTTCCCAGCTTCAACAGTGCAGTAGTATCTAACAATACACAACAATACACACAAAAACTAAAAGTAAAATGATGTAATTAAGAAATATATAAATATTAGATTGAGCAATGTTGGAGTGGCTAAGACTAAAATACCATAGAATACAGTATATACAGTACATATGAGATGAGTAAACCAGTATGTAAACATTATTTAAACATCATTAAAGTGACTGGTGTTCCATTATTAAAGTGGCCAGTGATTTCAAGTCTATGTATATAGGGCTGCAGCCTCTAAGGTGCAGGGTTTTGTAACCGGGTGGAAGCCGGCTAGTCATGGCTATTTAACAGTCTGATGGTCTTGAGATAGAAGCTGTTTTTCAGTCTCTCGGTCCCAGCTTTGATGCAACTGTACTGACCTCGTCTTCTGGATGATAACGAGGTGAACAGGCTGTTGCTCGGGTGGTTGATGTCCTTGATGATCTTTTTGGCCTTCCTGTGACTTTGGGTGCTTTAGGTGTCCTGGTGTGCAGGTACTTTTCCCCCGGTGATGCGTTGGGCAGACTCACTACCCTCTGGAGAGCCCTGCAGTTGCAGGCAGTGCAGTTGCTGTACCAGGCAGTGAGACAGGCCGACAGGATGCTCTCAATTGTGCATCTGTAAAACTTTCTGAGGGTTTTACAGAGGGCCAAGACACATTTCTTAAGCCTCCTGAGGTTGAAGAGGCGCTGTTAGGTCTTCTTCACCACACTGTCTGTGTGGGTGGACCATTTCAGATCATTAGTGATGTGTACACTGAGGACTTGAAGCCTTCCACCTTCTCCACTGCGGTCCCATCGATGTGGATAGGTGTTCTAATGTGATCTAAGGATTCTGTCTCTTCGCAGCAAAATATGCAGAGCTGGAATGGTTGTATCCCCAATATATATAACATACTATTGGTTGCAAGAATTTTGAATCCGACGTGAATCCGACGTCATTTTGTGTATCAATTCATAAACCATGTGCCATGGAATTGGTCTATTTTGCAATCTACATGGCACAGCTGCCAATATTTTGGTATTTAAATGAAACTGTTATGCTTTTTAATTTATCACAATTTTCTTTAACCAATTTTGGTCTTTAATGCAGGGCCATTAGATAAGTTCCTTACTTTTTCCCCCTTCACTTTCCTCTTCCATTTTTGCGGTAATGCTGCAATTAGTTGCTTATAATTTTTAATGTTTTATTTCTATATATTTTTGTTAGCTGCATGTGTGACATAACTCCACCAGCCCTATTTATGATATAATTTGTTGTTTTTTATATCAATTAGTATATTTAAGTTAAACCATAATATTTTAATTGTAATATTTGTTCTGTCTTTTCTGGTGGATTAAACTGAAATAGCAACTAACTTTCTATGGCTTGATTTAAAAATAGCAATATTTTAGCGATGATTTCCTTTTCAAATAACTGAAAGTGAGAGGTTGTAATCTGAATAAAGGGAAAAAGGCCATTCTTGAACACAGGCTGAGTCAGTGTTACTAATCTGCTAGAGAACCATTTTGGATTTAAGTATAGTTTTTGTATGACTGAAGCCTTTAGTGAGAGGTCTATTGCTTTAATATTTAATCATTTCTGCCCTCCGAATTCATATTATATAAATAGGCCCACTTAATTTTGTCTGGCTTGCCATTCCAAATAAAATTCAATATTTTTTGCTCATACGGTGCCTTCGGGAAGTATTCAGACCCCTTGACTTTTTCCACATTTTGCTACGTTACAGCCTTATTCTAGAATTGATTAAATTGTTTTTATTTTCTCATCAATCTATGCACAATACCCCATAATGACAAAGCAAAAACAGATTTTTAGAAATGTTTGCATTTACATAAGTATTCAGACCCTTTACTCAGTACTTTGTTGAAGCACCATTGGCAATGATTACAGCACCGAGTCTTCTTGGGTATGATGCTACAAGCTTGGCACACCTGTATTTGGTGAGTTTCTCCCATTCTTTTCTGCAGATCCTCTCAAGCTCTGTCAGGTTGGATGGGGAGCGTTGCTGCACAGCTATTTTCAGGTCTCTCCAGAGATGTTAGATCGGGTTCAAGTCCGGGCTCTGAATGGGCCACTCAAGGACATTCAGAAAATTGTCTCAAAGCCAATCCTGCATTGTCTTGGCTGTGTGCTTAGGGTCCTTGTTCTGTTGGAGGGTGAACCGCCCCAGTCTGAGGTCCTGAGTGCTCTGGAGTAGGTTTTCATCAAGAATCTCTCTGTACTTTGCTCCATTCATCTTTGCCTCGATCCTGACTAGTCTCCTAGTCCCTGTTGCTGAAAAACATCCCCACAGCATGATACTGCCACCACCATGCTTTACTGTGCCAGGTTTCCTCCAGATGTGACGATTGGCATTCAGGCCAAAGAGTTCAATATGGTTTTCATCAGACCAGAAAATCTTGTTTCTCATGGTCGGAGAGTCTTTAGGTGCCTTTTGGCAAACTCCAAGCGGGCTGTCATGTGCCTTTCACTGAGGAGTGGCTTCTGTCTGGCCACTACCGCAAAGGCCTGATTGGTGGAGGGCTGCAGTGATGGTTGTCCTTCTGGAATGTTCTCCCATCTCCACAGAGGAACTCTAGAGCTTTGTCAGAGTGACCATAGGTTCTTGGTCACCTCCCTGACCAAGGTCCTTCTTCTCTGATTGCTTAGTTTGGCCAGGCGGACAGCTCTAGGAGGAGTCTTTGTGGTTTCAAACTTCTTTCATTTAACAATGATGGAGGCCACTGTGTTCTTGGGGACCTTCAATGCTGCAGAAATGTTTTGGTCCCCTTCCCCAGATCTGTGCCTCGACACAATCCTGTCTTGGAGCTCTACGGACAATTCCTTCGACCTCGTGGCTTGGTTTTGGCTCTGACATGCACTGTCAACTGTGGGACCTTATATAGACAGGTGTGTGCCTTTCCAAATCATGTCCAATCAATTGAATTGACCACAGGTGGACTCCAATCAAGTTGTAAAAACATCTCAAAGATGATCAATGGAAACGGGATGTGCCTGAGCTCAAATTTCGAGTCTCATAGTAAAGGATCTGAATACTTATGTAAATAAGGTATTTTTGTTTTTTATATTTGACAAATTTGCTAAAAATTCTAAAACCCTGTTTTCGCTTTGTCATTATGGGGTATTGTGTGTAGAATGCGGCGATGTTTTATTTATTTAATACCTTTTAGAATAAGGCTGAAACGTAACAAAATGTGTAAAAAGTCAAGGGGTCTGAATACTTTCCGAATGCACTGTATTTATAATAGGTGCCCTTCTTTGCCAGGCATTGGAAAACATCTCTGGTCTTTGTGGTTGAATCTGTGTTTAAAAATCACTGCTTGACTTATAATTGTATGTGTGGGGTACAGAGAGGAGGCAGTCATTCAAAAATACATGTCAAACACTATTATTGTAGTCCATGCAACGTGTTATGTGAACTGTGGAGAAAATGTGTACTCCTGAACTTATTTAGGGTTGCCATAACAAAGGGGTGTTAATGGCTCAAGACATTTCAGCTTTTAATTTTTAATAAATTAGCAAAAATTGCAACAACATTTTTTTTTCTCACTTTGACATTACGGGGTATTGTGTGTAAGCCAAGTGATACAAAATCTCAATTTAATCCATTTTAAATTCATGTTGTAACACAAGAAAATGTGGTTAAAGTCAAGGGGTATGAATACTTTCTGAAGGCACTGTAAATGTAAGTTTACTCTGGTGATGTGATTTCCCCCTCTGCCCAACACCATGGGTGATTAATAGCACCCTGAAACCAGAATGATGATTCACTGTCTCTGGACGCAAAGGCTTCAGTCATTTATTCATATTTCTGAAACTCATCATTGAAATGAATTTTTGACAGATAGCCAGGCCATGAAACAAGAATCCCTAATTCAGTAAACTCTCAAGTTGATAGATTCTACATTTTGTGGTGTGTAAACCACCATAGCATTAGGTCCCCCACACACTAGTATCTTGAAACAGAAAACTGGCATAGATTCTAGATGAGATCGCAGGCCATGCTCGAGATTATTGTTGTATAACATTTCAATTGATCAAATCATATCATGATCTACAATAGAAGACAGCCTATACTGTCAACATTTTACATGTATCCAGAGCGATACATTTTCATTGGTACTGCTTCCCCGTGGGAATTGAAGCCACAACCCTGGCGTTGCCAGTGCAATACTCTAGCAACTGAGCCACACAGGACCGTGTCATTCATTACTAGTGCTTGTAAGTGCTTATTATCACCTGTGTCAATACTAGTGTTTGTAACTGCTTATTATCACCTAATAATATACAATTATATCAGTTGAATTTCTAGCCGGAATCTGTTGATATGAATGAAATCAATCAAACGTGTCTGGAAAAGTACCCTACTAAAGACGGCATCACAGTGTGACATGCCCCCCATTAGATCAGTGACATCATTACAGCCGCGCTACAGCAGACTGGAAATTGTTTTGTTGGATATTAAACTGCTCCACGACGTTCTCCTGCGAGCTATTCACAGCAATTTATTAATGAAACAATCACTCTGCGCTGAAGAAGAAGTCATCTTATCCAGAAAATGATATAGCCTGCTGTTCTGATCTACATATGACATCTCAACAAAGTTGTTGCCTGATTAGGTTTTTTTGGGAGGAATAAGTTTCCTCTTGAATTGTTTTGTGTGTTTGTGTTTCAGATGATGCTGTTCATTCAAGAATTGGACAATATAGCCACACTAAGACTTCTCAATAGGCAGAAGTGGAAGTCCTCATCTGATATGATGTACACACACACACACACACACACACACACACACACACACACACACACACACAGAGGCAGTGTGGCGTACAGCTGCCTTGTTTTTAACCAACCCTGTTTAGCCCATACCTTATTCATCTCAGCCCTACATGTTACAGATGCCTACTCCCCCATTTATAAAGGAAATTACCACATATTGCAATCATTCAAATAAATTCAATAAATGTTTAATAATGCAATGACTATTATACAATACAATTAAATACAGGAAGAGAGAAGATGTTTGGATGAAAATGTACAATCTTAAATCAGCTGGTTTAATACATGGATGATACTAAACATAGTTTAGGCTTTACAAATACAATCATCTATATTCTATTTCCATAGTTTAGGTAGGATCAGTTTCCACAACTCATAGGCTACCACTAACTTGTTCAGGGTAATGTAATTATCCATATCTCAATGATGGCTGACCATTTCAACTAATCGGTAACACTTCATTGAGTTAACTGAACTTCACTGAGTTCAGGTTGGTGTTGAACGCCTACTCTCATTCAGCCAAATTGACACGTACGCATGAGATACTATCAAAGTTGTTATGCTTAAGATTTTATCAAGGGCAAATGGGAATATCATGAATGTACCTGTAATGGCTGCCCATAAAATACTTAATGATATAGTATTAGTTTGAAAGAACATTTATCAAACAAAATGTTCTATTTGTTATGACACTCATGTCTCACTAGCATTTAAGTGTACTTATTAGGTGAGATAGAGAGTGGTTTGGGACTTTGGCCGGGTGACACAACCCCGTAGGCTATGCTGCCGTCCATCAATCATAACACATCATAATGGGCCTTGTCAAACGCGATTCAGTAAACTGCAACGGGTGGTTCACCAGATTGATTTGTCCTCGACGGCAAGGCAGGCAGGAAGCATGATTTTGGAGGAAATGAAACGACTTTAGAGGCTTTTCAGCTTTAACTCCGTTCCATTGGAGCAGGGGCACAGGTGGCTTATCAGAGTGCAGCAGTTTGTGCAGCGCAGTCCTCCTTGGTTTGATTTGACAAGACAAGTCATTTTTGAGGAGGGACTGTTTGGTTCCCCCTGGGGAGCTGCATGGGGGGGGGGGGGGGGGGGGGGGCTGGTGCCCAGGTGAGATGGGCCAGGAGCAGAACAACAGATGCTTTCACTGAGGGGAGAGAAGCCACACAATGGTCTATACAGGAACAACTTCATAATACAGACAGAAAAGGAGAAAATGTCACAATCTCTGACTGCAGTGCAATACATAATATAGTGTGTACAATTACATGTATTTCAAACCATCTAAACCACCAAAAAAACATGTTTATATAATGCATTGAAATCATGTGCATATGTCTAGGAGTGTTATAGAAAACAGGAGCCCACCACATTAGAGAGAATGAATTGATCAAACCAAGATAAGTCCTAGATAGTGGATTGTTATAACACCATGCATTTGTGAGCAAATCATGTTCAAGGTCCCCAGACAAAGAGGGGTCTAAATGTGGTCATACTACATATCCGACACCTTAAGAATAGTTGGGTTGTTTATAAACCAGCATTTAGAGTGTATATGTTTTCTGAGCATCTGATATGGTACGAACACTGTCAGGCAGGTTTCCATTAAACCCCAGACTGATCAATGGGACTAGGACGTCATACATCAATCCTGGAAAAAGCAACCTTGCTCATCACATTGGTTTCAGTGGTTCACCATTGGGCTCCAAGAGACAATCTCCAACAAGGTGCTAATGTCACACCTTTTCTCTCAATGTGCCCTGTCAATTATGCCATTTCCACACTTTCAATAGAATATACTGCAAAAATAAATGTGGTGATATTACAATAATAAACAGTACATGTATAATATATTGATACAGTATAATTGTTATAATTTGAAGGGCTTTGTAATCAGAATAATCTCAATACAATTGAAAGAGTCCTACTGTGGCCATGATTATCTCAAATGAACACGGAACAGATTGATGGAAAATCAGAATCTCTCAACTGAAAACTTCAACATAATTACATGATGAATTTATTTCAATAAACAAAGGTAAACTACTGTTGTTTATTATATATCCACCTTTCATGCATTTAACCACTCACTATTTACAAATGTTCAATAGGAAACCCATTAGACACATTGACTAAATCATTATACTGACTTGCGTATTGTATGCAAAAACACATACAATAGGTCTTTTTCAAAAACATTCATTCATCCCCATTGCTTTAGCAATAAGAGACAGTGTTTGAAGTCAAAAACGAATGTTACTTAGACAAATAGGCTATAACAATCTAGTGCGTCCAATTCAAATTATAGTACAATTCAATTGACATTGTTTATTTGTCTTTAACAAAAAAGTGAAAGATGATTTTGGCTATATACTTCTTGGAGATGTGTGTCCTTAAAATGTTTAGCCCTACCCCTAATTTGTCCTCTGACTGTTCAGTCACCTGCTGGATCCTACATTTTCGTCAACTGACAAGAAAATAACAATGGAGACTGGATTTTATGTGAATATTGAGCTCTGTCTCTGCTGTTGGTGAAAACTGGATTAATCATCTGGGCATCAGTGGTAGGACAAATAATTTGGACAAAGTCTCCAAAAGCGCTCTTTGGGCTACTAATATGTACCAACAATCACTGTTTCTACCTCTTTGGATGGTCTTCTGTCCGTCACCAAAAAGTTGATCATTCCCTCTGACTTAATGAGAAGGTTGCAGCCCAAAAAGAATATACCGAAAACCACCGTGAGCGATAACACGCACATAACGGCAATCTGGACAACTCTCATGAGAAAGAGACTTCTCTCATCCGGAGTCGGCGCCACGAAGCCATTATCAGTCACCACTGATGAAAAGTTACAACAAAAAATATCTTCGGTCTTATTGAAAAGTCCTGAACTCTCCGTTTGATTGAAAGCGGTAGAATTCATCTCCACTTTTCAACTTTCAGTTGGCACCACAAATAACAGCCAAAAGCGCACTTTCAAGCGCAATTTCAGAAAAATTCCCCACAAGCGCAGAACAAAATGAAGAGTGAGAACCCGGAGATTGAAATGCCACCTTTAAATCTGGTATAGGTCTTCTGGTGTGTATCAAACTGCTTTGGCATCGCATTACTATACCTTTCCAAATGTCCTCTTCCCAGCCACAGTGCACTTATGATGTTACAGCAACCCGTGTTATTATAACCTACCTGGTTGGGTGAAACCATTTCAGGACGGACAGGAGAGTGCTGTTTTCCAAGAGTGTATAGTAATACCGCCACCATGAGCATGATCAATGAAACACGCAATGCGTAATTGGACGGCTGAAAACCATGCACCTGCCCATTCCATCCAGTCCAATAATGGGGGAAAGAAATGCAATTTGGTGAAAAAGTGCAATTTTGGATTCAATATCCAATAATGCTTTCATTTTTTATGATGTAGCAGATTTTTTATATTTTTAAAATATTATTATTGTCAGTTATTACAGTCTCTACCTCCGTCGAATTCGCGTCCTGACTCTTTAATTTCATAGGTGCGTAGAGTGGGCTTGATCCAGCTCGCGCACGCCGGTGCCGGGTACTCGAGTCAGAGCTTTTATTTTGGAATCATTCCATTGATCCATATGGACTTCAAGCCTAAACTCTTTCGTCCCTGCACTCCGGGCTAGCTAAATCATGTGTGCATTATGATCAATACTTTCACTGACATCTAGTGGATGTGAAATAGTGTATCTAAAACCAATTCATGAATTTCATTGTAATTAATGTATTCATGTATCCTTTAAAAATGACATGCATATATTGTTGTTTTCCAAAGTATATCCAAACGCAATCAATTCTAGTCTGAACTATGCCTTTTTAATTATTATTGTGCCCAATATTTGGCCCCGAACTATAGTCTTAGACCTACTGTAAATGTACCCTATTGGTATAAATGCCTGACTTTTTACTGTTATGTGTTGCTGAAGCTGAAAGCGAATGAATGTTCTACTATTGAGATAATAAAGACTTGAAAAATATGCCTAATGTAGCTCTTACCCGGTTCACAACTAAATCATCAGCAGATGGCAGTATTGTACTTGATGTAGAAAAGTGACACCATTGTATGTAAACTCCTCAGAGCATTTCGTATTATTCTGTACACAAATCCGGGACACTCCAATTAGTATGATACAGTACATTAAGTTTGGTATGGTTACGTTAGACAGATGGTTACTTTAGTCAAAAAGAAAAGGATAGTTGATGGGTGGACATTTAACGTGAACGTCTACCAATCCAAAGGTTGCTAGTTCAAATCTCATCATGGACAACTTCAGCGTTTTAGCAACTTTAAAACGACTTACTACTTTTTAGCTACTTTGCCACATCTTTAGCATGTTAGATAACTATCCCCCTTAACCCTTTTAGCTAACCCTTCACCCTAACCTTAACCCTAACCCCTAGCCTAACTAACGTTAGCCACCTAGCCACATAGCTAGAATTTGTAACATATCATATCTTCGCAAATTGGTAACATATTGTAAATTTGACTAATTCGCAACATATTGTATATTTTGCAAATGTGTAACATATAATACAAATTGTAATTCATAACATATCATAAGAAATGGGCGATGGACATCCACAAATTAATACATACAATACGAAACGTAACATACTAAATGGAGAGTCTCGGATTTACTTACAGAATAATACAAACTGCTCTGAGAGCAGGTTGTGGCATGAGCACAGAGCAGTGCTAACATAGTAAGCCTAGGTATAGGTTACAAAGCTGGCACACTCAACACATTTTCTGTTCAGTTTTGCTGTGATGATATTTAGGGCCAGATTGAGAAATTATTCATTATTCTGGGTAATATTGGTTTGTAAGGTGCAAACTTTGCTCCTAATTTAGGTTTAATTGATTTTGAATTGTTCATTTATCAACTCAATATTTGGAAACACCAAACGTCAATAACACAATTTGAACAAATACTTTTTACGGACAATTTATAGATCCTACATATTAACTAATTATGAACTGTGTATAAACTACTTATATTTTCAGATATAGCCTACAAATAATTCATACAACGAATATATTATATTATGTATTGTAGGATACTTCAATATGCCGTGTGTAACCTATGTATTTGAGTTTTGTGCTTTAGGCTATTTCCCATATGATGCACACTGAAAGAAATACATTTACCAGACGCCCTTGATGCTCAGGATCAGCAGGACTTCCTGATCGACGTGACTTGCAACCAATTACGGATGAGAAAAAGGACTATTGCCTCTATAGTTTTCATGGTAGATTGCACCAGAACGCATCGCCTGTCCGTTATCCCGTTATACATTATTCTTTCCGAGAACAGGTGGATACAAAGACATATCATTTTGTGCTGCATAGAATGTTAGAGATTACAGGGAAACTTGTTTAGGCTACATTATATCGGTAGGCTACGTGTCGCGTCGGGACGACTGCAGTACATTCTGAAGACGGACTAGCAAAGAGTATAGGTATCAAGCAATAAAGATTGCCAACCAGCAACATCATCGGGACGTAAAATTATGCTCTTCGTTCAGATACAGGTTTTCCGTCTGCGGAACATTTGGATTGATAGTTTGATTTACCATTTAAACCATTCAAAAATGATTAGTGAATTACATTAGTGCTGTTAACCCTATGCAACACGTTGCTGGCAAGCGAGACATCATTGTGCCATTAATTGATTACAATAAGACATATTTTCTGTAAGTATTGAATAATATATATATATATATAGTACAAAATGACATGTTTCTTGAATGACGTGCTTTCATCTTTCAGCAGTCAGACAGTGTCATAAGAGATGGCTACAGTAGAAATGTTCATTTGGAATACAGCACGTTCCAGTGTTCCATCTATTAATTACTAGATTCTAGACTGTCAATTAGATATTGCAGGAATGTAAGGTCTTATATCTGCCTGCTGCTGATATAGGCTATATTTACAATATTTGTTGTAACATTGTTGCTAAACATTCCAATTAGATCATCTTAGTCTTGAATGTAGGAATGATATCAATGAGCTGTAGCCTGGATATACACCTGTCCTTCTGCAGCAGTTTGAAGTCAGTACCCTACTCATCCATCATAATGACAAGATTGTTGTGGAGGTCAGATATCAAGGATGACATTTTGCCATACAATTGTTCTAGCAATTTACCTTTAGATATATTGCTGTGAGGCCGGGTTGGGGTCATTCAAAAATGGGGAAATCGTTGACACAAATAGCTTCTCTTTTTGCTTCTCTTCACTTATTGAACAGTGAATTGGAATTTCAGTTTACTTCCTGAATTGACTGCCTTGTATTCAAATTGAACCCAACCCTGCAGTGAGACACTGGCAACAGTGAAATAGTAGTAGCCAGTGGGTTCTCAAATAGGTCAACAAGTTAAGTCTCACTTAGCCTATTTGTTATGGACAAGTTGTCTTTAGATCAGCTGTATAAGACAACGGACGAATCAATATGTTCCCTTTCGCCTCTATTTATCTGTCTGCTGCTGAGTGAAGGGAGGGTGTGCTTGGCTTTCCACCATATCACACCCTGTGGGTTGTCTCTCACTTCATAATGGTCTCGATGAATAGAGTGGTACTATACTTACATTACATCCACTTCCTGGAGATCTACCGTCCTATAGGTTTTCAGTCCAACCCCAATAAAGCATAGCCTCGTACTACCATCCTGATCTTGTGAGCTTGGGATGGATATAAATGCACAGAATGGGTACCTGGAGGAAAATGGGGAAGGGTCATGCTTTTTCAATTTCAGTCAAGGGGAGGGTTTAGTATTTTTTCAATATAGTCTAAGGAAGGGTCATGTACTTTGTAAATTATGAAATGTTAATATTTGTCAGTGTTTTAGAATTGGTTGCTTATTAGGCTATATATCGATGTGTGGCCGATGCCGCCCCCCATCTCTGATTCTCCGCTGGGAATGCGCCTACAGGCTATTTAGTGTGGTCTCAATCAAATGACCCATAGCCTATAGGCTACGAAGTGCATGCTCGGAGAAGCATAGAGCAAAGTTATATTTCTAAGATAGCTTCTGGGATGGTGTAAATATATCTAGGCTGCATTACACACTGCGAGGGATATTCCAACCCTGAGCCCCGACCTGCTCTGCTCTTGGTGATTCCATTTTTTTTGTGTGCTGCCTAACCAATGGCTGTGCTGTGTAGGTCTATGATGGCAGTTCAGGAGGAGAGTCAAAGGCTTCTTCTGAAAATAATTTAGGATTAGGCCTAGTCCAAATAATGTACTCTAGCGCGCGGACTGGCCTACAGCCTATGTTCTGTTCAGTTCGAGAATGAGAGTGCGAAGCTACATCCTTCTATAGCCGAGGAGACAAAAAAATAGACTTTGCTTGAAAAGTAATCTAATTCTGTCAGTTTCAATTGATTAAGCTATTCACTTTCTGTACAGTAGAAGATGTTTAAACCCATACAGCTTTTAGGGAAACACGTGTGACCCTCTCTAGTTGGGTTCAGCCACGGAAGAAGAGTAGCCAGCAGTGTCACTAGGTCTACTCTGTCTGGGTAGGTCAACTTGTGGAAGTACCATGCTCAGATTCCTAATGAAGTCTCAGATTCAATTATTTGCAAAAAGGGACAGTTTCATTGCAGACAAGACACACTGATTTAGCATTGGAGAAATATGATAAGATGAACACATTGGCCTATCGCTCTGTCCATTCTTAGCCTGTCATTTTGATATTTTGTGTGGTATTAAAAAATATTCTGCTAATATGCAAAATGATGTAGAATTGCATGAAATGTTTATAAAAGGCAATTTCTTCTTGGACCTGCAAATACACTGATCTTTCCACCCCTACTCTTTTCTACGGTGGTATGTGAACCCACAACCTTCTGGCCCGCAGCCCTGTGCTCTATCACAGTTCATGCTTTGCGATGTAGCCTAATGCTTACAGGACAAAGAACAGTTTCTAAAACTGCATAGCTAAGGCTCTGGTCTGTCCAAGAAGTGAAACTAAATGGTAGACAGGTTCTCTGCTATCCACTTTATGTTTTAATTATTATTTTGGGTGTAGAGGAAGGTCACTTGTTTTTTTTCAAGCATTCATGGAGGGTTTAGGTCAAATATATCTTGCTGAACGGATGGCCATCCATTTTCATTTCAGAGAGGTCCGATTTTCTCCATGTAACCCTTGTTATAAATAATGTTCACTCCCTAAGTCCACGAGATCAGGATGGTAGTGTGAGGCTAACCAAAGCACACCTGTTTTTACTAAGTAGCTGCTCACCAAGACCTTAAATATCTGAATCAGGTGTGTTGGGTTAAGGCTGGACTGAACCTACAGGACGGTATCTCCAGGATGAGGGTTGTGGGGCCCTGCCCAATAGATATGCCGCTAAAGTATTCCCTCATGTACTTTAGTAGCACAGCCCACCTCTTCCCTTTGTTATTGACGTCGTCACAGCACCCCATTGGATCGGAGCGACGGACGGACTTAAGAGGATCAGCCCTCTAGTCCACCCTGATAATCATTTCCTGTACCCTGAATGCCTAAAGCTGGACGATTTGTGCTGATTTATCCTTTTCTGAACATTGTATAAGATTGTGCGCAAAGTGCTCCCTGTCATAATGCTTATATCAGTGGCCCTGGAGTGGACCTAAGTGAGCTTGTATTAAATTCCCTGTACACAAGAGAAGTTCAGTCTGCTTCTTGAGTGAAGAATAATGTACTTCAGATAATTCTGCATCTGGGATTCCAGAATAAACCAGTCAGAAATGATAGAGAACATTAGAGTTGAATTGCCATTGTTTGAACTTCAGAGCAGCCTTGTTTGATGTGTAGGAGTATGGATAGAGTCAAAAAGTAACTGTCCGTGTCAGAGGGGCCAAAAAATGTAACACTTCTGGCCCGTGGGTTAAAGCGTCAAAGCGTCGCCACGGTCAATAAGGTTTGTGTTGTTTCGACAAGTGTTTTCAGCTAAAATGTATGCTGTAATGAGGGGAGAGACCTTGTTGTAGTGCACTGCTCAACAGACAGGAAATATTCATCCGTGCAGATGGTTGGACTAATGACCCAGCCGCTTCAGAGGGGGAATGCGAGCGTCGCCTCCAGCCTGGTTGGTGGCACCAGACCCAAACATTGCACTCGACAGTTCTAAGCAGATGGCCGCGGGAAAACACAGCAGACATGTTTCTGATTTTTTGTTGTTGCAGAAATTAGCATAGAATTCAATATGATGAAAGTAGCGTGGAGTAAGGTTCCAGGGCCTAGTGTTACTAGGCGTTGGTCTCTTTCATTTCAATCAGATTCATTATGTTTTTGAGATAGAGGATTCGATTTAGATTGGAATACTTTACCACCGGAATCTATACATTTTTAAGGTTTGGGAAAGTCCACTGCAACGGATGACAACAGTGCACACAAAGGAGTCTTTATTTTATTAGACTGCCATTCTCAAGGCCATTTTGTGGCTAATGTCCCACCTTAAATGTCCTGTAAATTTGGTTAAGCTTTGTAGGCCTACTTATGACAGAAAGCGGTCAATGATGAACTATTGTCAGTGTGACTGTTGTTTACAGGGCTGTGACGCTACTAATAAACGTGACTGGACGACCAGGCTTGTTTTTGGAAGAGGTAACAGTTAACTCAGGACAGGCTTGTCATCTACTGTGATGGACATATACATGAAGCAGAGAGGGATGTTGTGAGCTCAAAGACTGCACTACGCTGCAGGAGAATGATAAGGAAATGGGATAGTCAGATTTCCTTCTGGGGATGAGCCTAGAGGGGTGTTATAAGAACCACCCATTGGCATAAGGCCTTGGGCATATTGGAGGATGATGTGGGTAAACAAAAATGCACACACACCACTTCAACGTACACCAAGGGGGTTTCTGTTTTCAGTTGTATTTTTACGTGTGGTTATGTGACCGCGTTTATGGAAACTCAATGCCCCACAGAACACACACAATACTAGAATTTGTGTGTAAGACAGAAATATTTGATAGCCTTTTATGCCATTAATATGGTCTAATTTCTCCCCGAAATGAAAACGCAAGACTTTGGGATCATAGATAGCTCTTATTGCTTTACAGGACATTTAAAGGTGAAGTACCATAGTGCAGACCTTTCAGTCAAAGCAACCTTCTTGTACATCATTACATTGGATTGGAGATGAACATTTGTAGGAGCAAAAAAATCTAAAACGTACAAAGCAGGCTCTATTTCAGTTGTGATCTAATCCATCACTATCGTATCAAAGTTGTCAGGTAGATATGAATTCATATTATGAAAAGAGTGTCCATTTTGTTTACAATGTTTATTTATTCTCTTCTGGCTGCTTCTTTTAGAACGGTCTTGTCCAGCACATCTATTGTGATTTTACACACACACACACACACACACACACACACACACACACACACACACACACACACACACACACACACACACACACACACACACACACACACACACACACACACACACACACACACACACACACACACACACACACACACACACACACACACACTTTCATACAGGGAGAATTGAGTGCAGCTTGTTGCCTCTGTAAACCAATAATTCTCCTTAGAGAAAGGCACATTACATAGCAAATTTTTTTTCATGTGGAATACTAGTGAGGTATTCATTTCATTCCATTGAGATTTCTGTTCCGCACAAACATTCTCATTGGACTGAAATCTATCTGCCTGGTCTAGGCAAATCCGCCAATAAACCACAGATGATATGCAGACTCTCTGAGGAAGGAATTAGCTTTCTGCTTTTCTCTCAAATGGAAAAATACCAAGTCATTGTCAACAACTGTGCTCCATAAAAGACATGTTTAAAGGAAGTTAGCTGTTGGTGGAAGCTGTATGGTGAAATCAATGAATTCTCCTCAGTTTTCTTTGTCACAATGTTCACTCTTAACATTTCAATGAAATGTTTTCTTTTCATTTCTTAAAGTTCTCTTTCTAACCAGGTCTGTGTGTTTTCCTCTCCTCTCTATGTAGTGGGATGACATCCCGGTGTGTCTCCCCTCCGTTACCTTGTTTAGTCTCCAGAGTTCGTGCTTTCTGTCAGGGGCCAGCCTGCTGATTCTTCTCTGCCACCACGTCACGTCACCGGGGGCCGATGCGGCGTTTCGTATACTGTAAGGTGGTGTTGACCACCTCGCTCGTCTGGGTCCTGGTGGATGTCTTCCTGCTGCTCTACTTCAGTGAATGTAACAAATGTGACGACAGGAAGGACCACTCACTGCTGCCTGCTCTCAGAGGTGAGCCCGAAATTGAATAAACTTTATTAATCCCACGAGGTGAAATTAGGTTTCTCACCAGCAAGACACAAACAACAACACCAAAAGCATACTTCAGAGACACATAGACAAAGCACTGATGGTTGGTGAAACAAGCACAACTGATGAATTCCATAGAAGCCAATGGATTTAATACTATAGTCTTAAAACCTAATCAAAAATACATTATAGCGTTTGCTCTGTAGATGTGGGTTTGTGGCCATGCGAAACAGTCACCATGACTCAGGCTAGACAGACATTTATTTGACACAGATTTGTTAGCTCTACACGGTAGTCCAATTCAAACAAGTAATTGTTCGATGTAAACACAGTAGTCCTATACAAATTACACTATTCTCATACTATTACTTTTGGGAAGTTTGGAGAACAAACACCAAAGTAACTTCAAAGAAAAGCAATGGAGTTACTAATAAACTTGTTGAATCTCAGCCTGAGTGCACAATTAAGAGAAAAACACTTGAGAATGAGAAAATGGTTCAGTTTCAAATGACACCCTATTCCCTATATAGTACACTACTTTTGATCAGCGTTCATAGGGCTCTGGTCAAAACTAGTGCACTTTATAGGGAATAGGGTACCATTTGGGATACACTCTGCCTTTATCCAACAGTTGGATCTTCCGTATCCCTGGTTAATCAAGCTTATCCACAGGAGCGTCCTTTCCTTCTTTGGCCCAGTATTTCCCGACATGCCCTTTCCAGTAAGCAGGTTTACAAGTGGCCCGCTAAGCTGCTTTCAAGGTTGGAATTGGGGAGAAACCTCCGCCAGAAAGAAGCTAAAAAGTTATGTGGCCTTCTCGATTCCAGACTCATTTCCATCACGACAAGTGCCTGAAGCTACAGTACATACGAGTTACTTATGCTCTTAGTTGAATTGAAATGGTGTTATCCGGTTTGGCACATGTGCTCAGCATTGAGGTCATTTTCCGACTAAATATGTCAGTGTAAGCTTTTGGGGGAATTAATGGCTTAGGATTTTGGCAGTCTGTCACCCATTCTCTCTGTTGCTTTAAGAGGCTCCAATGAACATCGTAAAATGTATTTGGTTGGCCTAATGGTCTTTGATCCTTGTATTACACATGTTAATATTATTTAGTTTAGGCCTTTTTTGCCATTCTTAATAAAGGGATAGTTCACCAATATGTCATTATGTCATTTGGGTGAATCCCTTTAATAAAGTGCACTTACGCGGAGTATACCAAACATTAGGAACCCTCAGAACAGCCTCAATCCGTCGGGGCATGGACTCTACAAGGTGTCGAAAGCGTTCCACAGGGATGCTGGCCAATGTTGACTCCATTGCTTCCCACAGTTGTGTCAAGTTGGCTGGATGTCCTTTGGATGATAGACCATTCTTGATACACACAGGAAACTGTTGAGTGTTGCAGTTCTTGACACAAACCGGTGCGCCTGGCATCTACTACCATACCCTGTTCAAAGGCACTTCAATCTTTTGTCTTTCCCATTCAACCTCTGAATGGCACATATGCACAAATCAAATCACATTTCATTTGTCACATACACATGGTTAACAGATGTTAATGAGAGTGTAGGGAAATGCTTGTGCTTCCAGTTCCGACAGTGCAGTAATATCTAACAAGTAATCTAACAAATTCACAACAAATACCTAATACACACAAATGTAAAGGGATGGAATAAGACCGAGCGGCATAGGCAAGGTGCAATAGATGGTATAAAATACAGTATATACACTTATGAGTAATGTAAGATATGTAAACATTATTAAAGTGGCATTATTTAAAGTGCCATTGTTTGAAGTGACTAGTGATCCATTTATTGAAGTGTCCAGTGATTGGGTCTCAATGTAGGCAGCAGCCTCTCTGAGTTAGTGATTGCTGTTTAGCAGTCTGATGGCCTTGAGATAGAAGCTGTTTTTCAGTCTCTCGGTCCCAGCTTTGATGCAGCTGTACTGACCTCGCCTTCTGGATGGTAGCGGTGTGAACAGGCAGTGGCTTGGGTGGTTGTTGTCCTTGATGATCTTTTTGGCCTTCCTGTGACATCAGGTGCTGTAGGTGTCATGGAGGGCAGGTAGTTTGCCCCCGGTCATGCGTTGTGCAGACCGTACCAACCTCTGGAGAGCCTTGCGGTTGAGGGCGGTGCAGTTACCATACCAGGCTGTGATACAGCCTGACAGGATACTCTCGATTGTGCATCTGTAAAAGTTTGTCAGGGTTTTGGGTGACAAGCCACATTTCTTCAGCCTCCTGAGGTTGAAGAGGCACTGTTGCACCTTCTTTGCCTCACTGTCTGTGTGGGTGGACCATTTCAGTTTGCCTGATATGTACGCCGAGGAACTTAAAACGTTCCACCTTCTCCACTGCTGTCCCTTAGATGTGGATAGGGGGGTGCTCCCTCTGCTGTTTCCTGAAGTCCACGATCATCTCCTTTGTTTTGTTGACGTTAAGTGAGAGGTTATTTTCCTGACACCACACTCCGAATGCCCTCAGCTCCTCCCTGTAGGCTGTCTTGTCGTCGTTGGTAATCAAGCCCACTACTGTTGTGTAATCTGCAAACTTGATGATTGAGTTGGAGGTGAGCATGGCCACTAAATCGTGGGTGAACAGGGAGTACAGGAGGGGGCTGAGCAAACACCCTTGTGGGGCCCCAGTGTTGAGGGTCAGTGAAGTGGAGATGTTGTTTCCTACCTTCACCACCTGGGGGGCAGCCCGTCAGAAAGTCCAGGACTCAATTGCACAGGAATGGGTTGAGACCCAGGGCCTCCAGCTTGATGATGAGCTTGGAGGGTACTATGGTGTTGAATGCTGAGCTGTAGTCAATGAACAGCATTCTTACGTAGGTATTCCTCTTGTCCGATGGGATAGGGCAGTGTGCAGCGTGATTGCGATTGCATCGTCTGTGGACCTGTTGGGGCGGCATGCAAACTGAAGTGGGTCTAGGGTGGCCGGTAAGGTGGCGGTGATATGTATTACACCCGCGCGTGGTGCAATCAATATGCTGATAGAATTTAGGTAACCTTGTTCTCAAATTTGCTTTGTTAAAATCCCCAGCTACAATAAATGCAGCCTCAGGATATATGGTTTACATAGAGTCCAGTGAAGTTCCTTGAGGGCCGTCTTGGTGTCTGCTTGAGGGGGAATGTACACCGCTATGACGAGAATTCTCTTGGGAGATAATATGGCTAGCATATGATTATAAGGAATTCTAGGTTGGGTGAGCAGAAGGACTTCAAATCAAATCAAGTTTATTTTATATAGCCCTTTGTACATTAGCACATATCTCGAAGTGCTGTACAGAAACCCAGCCTAGAACCCCAAACAGCAAGCAATGCAGGTGTAGAAGCACGGTGGCTAGGAAAAACTCCCAAGAAAGGCCAAAACCTAGGAAGAAACCTAGAGAGGAACCAGGCTATGAGGGGTGGCCAGTCCTCTTCTGGCTGTGCCGGGTGGAGATTATAACAGAACATGGCCAAGATGTTCAAAATGTTCATAAATGACCAGCATGGTCAAATAATAATCAGGAATAAATGTCAGTTGGCTTTTCATAGCCGATCATTAAGAGTTGAAAACAGCAGGTCTGGGACAGGTAGCACGTCCGGTGGACAGGTCAGGGTTCCATAACCGCAGGCAGAACAGTTGAAACTGGAACAGCAGCAAGGCCAGGTGGACTGGGGACAGCAAGGAGTCATCATGCCCGGTAGTCCTGACGCATGGTCCTAGGGCTCAGGTCCTCCGAGAGAGAGAAAGAAAGAGAGAATGAGAGAATTAGAGAGAGCATACTTAAATTCACACAGGACACTGGATAAGACAGGAGAAGTACTTCAGATATAACCAACTGACCCTAGCCCCCCGACACATAAACTACTGCAGCATAAATACTGGAGGCTGAGACAGGAGGGTCAGGAGACACTGTGGCCCCATCCGATGATACCCCCGGACAGGGCCAAACAGGAAGGATATAACCCCACCCACTTTGCCAAAGCACAGCCCCCGCACCACTAGAGGGATATCCTCAACCACCAACTACAATCCTGAGACAAGGCCGAGTATAGCCCACAAAGATCTCCACCACAGCACAAACCAAAGGGGGGGCGCCAACCCAGACAGGAAGATCACGTCAGTAACTCAACCCACTCAAGTGACGCACCCCTCCTAGGGACGGCATGAAAGAGCACCAGTAAGCCAGTGATTCAGCCCCTGTAATAGGGTTAGAGGCAGAGAATCCCAGTGGAGAGAGGGGAACCAGCCAGGCAGAGACAGCAAGGGTGGTTCGTTTCTCCAGAGCTAATACAAAATAGAACCTGGTTGTTTTCCCCACACTAAAACAGTTTATTTTTTAAACATATGAATCCTTTTAGAGCAAGCCAAATAATTTCATGTTTTAAAAGTTATCCTAGATCAGGATTCATTGTTTGAATGGTAAGATGCCAATCACTTGAGTTCCTGTATGTTGTTATGATTACACCATGAGTCGTTAATCATGAAGCATACACCCCCGCCCTTCCTCTTCCCAGAGAGGAGTTTATCCCTGCCGGCACGATGCATGGAGTAGCCCGGTGGCTGAACCAATTCCGACAACATATCCCGAGGGAGCTATGTTTCCGTGAAACAGAGAATGTTGCAATCTCTGATGTCTCTCTGGAAGGCAACCCTTGTTCGAATTTCATCTACCTTGTTGTCAAGAGACTGGACATTGGCGAGTAGTATACTCAATCCATGTCTCACTTGTATCAAGACTTAAACTATCCTTCTTTAACCTGTCTCCTCCCCTTAATTTACACTGATTGAAGTGGATTTAACAAGTGACATCAATAAGGGATTATAGCTTTCATCTGGATTCACCTGGTCAGTCTGTCATGGAAAGGGTGAGCTTAATGTTTTGTATACTCAGTGTATGACTACAATACATTTATATACTGCAGTTTCTGTGTAGTATTGTATAATTTATATTTTATTGTGTAGCAAAACATGTATTTTACACATGTTGGTTTTAGATTGGATGATTACCTATGATATCCATTTGTTTGAATTATGCAACCAAATGTATTACATCAATATACAAGCCTTACAATATTATACAACCATATAAGCACCATGCTATGACTAAGGAATTGCAACTTATGAAGTCCTACAGTAAGCCATATGGATTGGATCACTCTCAATTGCATTATGTCTCATTTGGACAAGTGGACGCCGATTCTAGCGTGTACACAATCTAGTCAATAGTGGACTCTTAAAGAATGTTTGATTCCAGATGAGGGTAGGTACACCTCAGCGGTGGCTCGGTCTATGTTGGGTACTGCATTAAGCATATGGTCTGACCATAAAGTTATGTTTCAGGTTTTATTAGTTGTATATCCTGTAAATACGACACATGGTATACACCGTCCAATGAAATGCTTACTTGCAGGTTCCTTCGAACATTGCAACAAAGATAAGAGTGCCAACATAAAGTAAATGGGTGCCATTTGACGTTAAACCCAACAAAAAGTTTGACGAAAGCTGTGCAAGAGGGTAAGCGTTTGGTAATGGGTAAGCCATCGCAGCAGACGTCAGAAGTATTCAGTAACCACCGACTCACTAAATAGCTTATTGATTTTATTAATCAATTATGTATATGTAGTCAGCATTGTTGGTTCCCAGAACATTCTGTGCCATCTCTGGGTGTACAATAGAACTGTACAGTAGTTCCTATAAAATAATATCCTCTAGTTTAGAGAGAATTATGTATTTCTGTTTTTGAAGCTACCAAAAATACATAAAACAATTCTGACCACATTGTGTTTCAAACCTTTTATAATCTTGGAATGTACGATGTACTTACAGAAAAATGCCAATTTTCCTAGCAATGTGTTTGTGGAAGCACTAAGCCAGCTGTGTCAAACTCACTTCCTGGAGGGCCGTGGGTCTACCGGTCTGTTATTTCCTTTCAATTCGTGCCAAATTAAGACCTAGACAACCAAGTGAGGGGAGTTCCTAACTAATTAATGACCTTAATTCATCAATCAAGGGAAGAGCGCAAACCCACAGTCACTTGGCCCTCCAGGAATTGAATTTGATACCCTTGCACTAAGCCAATTGAGAGTGACTTCACCAAGTACTAGCCCTTTATAGTGCACTACTTTTGACCAGAGCCCTACAGAGTCTTTGGTCAAAGGTAGTGAACTAAATAGGGAGCCATAAGAGATGCATCCAGTCTCTTAACTCAGCAACCTTGTACAGGCCACAAAGTCCCCTTCCACTCTACAAAGTCAAATAAGCATAGAAATGGCTTGAGGATGTTGGAAATCAAGCTAAAGATCATATACTATAATCAGAGCCGCCTGCAGATCAATGTGATCTCCCACATGGCTTGAGCCTTTGCTCCCTCTTGATAAGCAGGCTTCACAGCCTTTCTGGAGAGAATCAATGATTCCACTTTGAGTTTGAAAATCACATTGGGAACTGCTGATGGAAACCAAAAGAGCACAGTTCTTATGAAATTGAAAACAACATCTAAAATGACTTGGATTTCCATTTGAGTAATTTAGCAGATGCTCCTATCCAGAGTGACTTAGTTAATGCATTCATCTTAAGCTAGGTGGGACAACATACGGGCATAGTAAGCAGCTACTTTATTGAGAAAAAGTGTATCAGTTAAGTCAGAGCTAGAAGGGTGGGGTGGGGGGGGGGGCTACTCCACTGTCCTAGGTTCAGGGGGAAGCTGGTTCCGCCATTGGCGTGCCATGCCAGGACAGAAGAGCTTAGACTGAGCGGGAGTTGCCATCCCGTAGGGGTGGGAGGACCAAGAGACCAGAGGTGGCAGAATGGAGTGCTTGGGTTGGGGTGTAGAGTTTGAGCATAGCCTGAAGGTAGGGTGGAGCAGTTCCTCTTGCTGCACTTTAGGCAAGTACCATGGTCTTGTAGTGGATATGAGCTTCGACTGGAAGCCAGTGGAGTGTGCGGAGGAGCGGGGTGACATGGGAGAACTTGGGAAGGTTGAAAACCAGGTGGGATGCTGTGTTCTGAATAAGTTGCAGGGGTTTGATGGCACAAGTTGGGAGCCCAGCCAACAGCGAGTTGCAGTAGTCCAGACGGGAGAGGACAAGTGCCTGGATTAGGACCTGTGCCGCTTCCTGTGTGAGATAGGGTCGTACTCTACGGATGTTGTAGAGCATGGACCTGCAGGAGTGAGTCACTGCTTTGATGTTTGCAGAGAACGACTGGGTGTTGTCCAGGGTCACGCCAAGGTTCTTTGCACTCTGGGAGGGCGACATTGTGGAGTTGTCAGCGTGATAGAGGTCTTTGAGCGGGCAGGCATTACCTGGGAGGAAGAGAAGCTCAGTCTTGTAGAGGTTGAGCTTGAGGTGGTGGGCCGACATCCAAGATGAGATATCTGCCAGGCACGAAGAGATGCGCGTCACCACCTGGGTGACAGAAGGAGGGAAGGAGAAAAGTAGTTGAGTGTCATCCGCATAGCAATGATAGAGACCATGTGAGGACATGATGTAACCGAGTGACTTGGTGTATAGAGAGGGCCGATAACTTATCAAGGTGTCAAGCTCATTGAGGAACTCTCCCAGGGCACCTGGTGGGCGATAGTTTACAGCAATGTTAAGCCTGAGTGGACAAGTGAAAGCATATAATTAAAATGAGGAGATGGATTTGAAAGAGGGAATGAAAGAGGAAATCTCCAGTTTTGAGAAATTAGTAACCCTGTGCCACAACCGCGACGACCACACGCTCTCGGACTATGAGAGAAAATGTTGTCAGATGGAGAATCAGTGTTCTCTGGGGTTATCCATGTCTCCCTCAGGGCCCCCCCCCCAAAAAACTAATCAAAGGATTGAATGGCAGCATAGGCTGAGATGAACTCTGCGTTCTTGACCTCAGATCGGCCGTTCCAAACGCTGCCAGAGACCCAAAATTGCACAGAGGTTGTGCGCGCAGGGTACACTAAATTAGAAGAGATGTAGCCAAGGTGTGGGGAGCGTCTGTAAAGCCTACAGGGAAAGGAGTGTACAGGTATAGAAAACACACACTGTAGTTACCAAAAATACAAAAAAAAGCTAAATGAGATGAGAAAATAAATAGGTAAGATACTCTTTCCTTCCTTCGGCAGAACGGTCTCTGTTTCAGCGACGAGACCACCGCTAATACGGCCGCCGCTTAGAAACCAGTGGAGACTGAAGTACTAACACTCATTTCTAATTGCCTAGCAGGGGTGAAGAGCACAACCCCCTGTACTAATTGCTGATTGCCTCGGAGAGTAGAAACCACTCCCCCTCCAATACAGCCACTGATTACCAAACAAGTCACAAATTGCCCTGCCCCTCGATCCCGGTTGATGTGTCAACAATCATTTGCAGCATATGAGCAGTCAGCAGTTCACACACCAAGTAGGCTACTGGGAAGACGGGCAGCACTTCAAGTAGATGGCCCTATCTAGCAAAAAAGACAGTACTAGACCGCAACAGATAAAGAAAAAAATATCAGGAGACCTCTAGCTATAGAATGGCAAACTACATAGCCGCTGTTGCAGTAAGCTCTTAGCACTGTCACTTGTGGATTGCAATACTGTATACTGTATTCATACTTATTTGTCCATTTAAAATACATATTTAATAACTCAACAAAAGTTTAAGTAGGCTAATCGATTAATCTCCATGTATATCCCCCAAAACTGTAAACATATGTTTTATAGGAACCAGGAATGAAAGAATAGAGCGCTTTTGTTTTTGCTCAACACTATTGAACGTGTCTACAGACCCATTGTATGTGAGTGTGAAGACCATACAGCAGTAATTGCTGACAAAATCACTGGACAAGGACTAGGGCAGAAGACCTATGGGCTTTAGGATGGAGTTACTGTTGTCGTGGTCCATGTCAGGGGGTCAGTAATGGGTTTGTTGGGCTGAAGAGCCAGAGAAAAGGGCAGATGCCACAGTCTTTTTTAAATTTCTAAGCCCGAGGATACTATTGAGCAGTTCACTTGAACTTGTGAGGATACTGTGCATGTTTTCATATAGAAATCACTACATTGGTGGGTGTCTGGTCACCTGGATCAGTTGGAGGCATTCTCTCTCTCTCCCTCTCTCTGAAAAACACTGTAGTGAAAAGAGCACGACAACGCCTCTTTCCCCCTTGGGAGGCTAAAAATATTTGGCATGGGTCCTCAGATCCTCAAAAAGTTCTACAGCTGCATTGAGAACATCATGACTGGCTGCATCACCGCTTGGTATGGCAACTGCTTGTCATCCGACCGCAAGGCACTACGGAGGGTAGGGCGTACTGCACAGTACATCACTTGGGCCGAGCTCCCTGACATCCAGGATCTCTAAACCAGGTGGTGTCAGAGGAAGGCCCAAAAGGCTCAAAGACTCCAGCCACCCAAGTTATAGACTGTCCTCTCTGCTAACGCACGGCAAGCGGTACCAAACACCACGTCTGGAACCAACATGACCGTAAACAGCTTCTATCCCCAAGTCATAAGACTTCTAAACAAGCCTTCTAAATAGCTAATCAAATGGTTACCTCTGTTGCACTGACACCCCAACACACACACACACACACACACCATATGTGGGATATACATGGTTTACACTGTTCAACTAAATGCTTACTTGCAGGTTCCATCCTAAATTAATTGGGTGCCATTTGACGTTAAACCCAACAAAAAGTGTCCATTACGAATGGGATTCGATGAAAGCTGTGCAAGAGCGTAATCGTTTGGTAATGGGTAAGCCATTGTAGCAGGCGTCAGAAGTATACAATAGTTACCGAAATCACCTACTCACTAAGAAAATAGCTTATTGATTTTATTAATCAAGTCTGTATACGTAGTCAGCATGTCAACATTGTTGGTTCCCAGAACATTCTGTGCCATCTCTGGGTGTACAGTAGATCTGAATAGCTCCTCCTGTAAAGAATATCCTCTAGTTGAGAAAGCTTCAAAAACAGAAATAGATAATTCTATCAAAAATACATAAAACAATTCTGACCTCATTGTGTTTCAAACCTTCTATAGTCTTGAAATTTAAGATATAGTCACTTATCAAGTACGGATACCCGTACTACCTCAAATGGATGCCTGGACTTCCTGGCACTGCCTATGCACACACAGTCTCACACATACTTACACTGACACACTGAAGATAGCCCTATTTGGTAAAAGACCAAGTCCATATTATGGCAAGAAGAGCTCAAATAAGCAAAGAGAAACAACAGTCCATCATTACTTTAAGACATGAAGGTCAGTCAATGTGGAACATTTCAAGATCTTTGAAAGTTTCTTCAAGTGCAATCGCAAAAACCATCAAGCACTATGATGAAACTGGCTCTCATGAGGACCGCCACAGGAAAGGAAGACCCAGAGATACCATTAGAGTTAACTGCACCTCAAATTGCAGCCCTAATAAATGCTTCACAGAGTTCAAGTAACAGACATATCTAAACTGTTCAGAGGAGACTGTGTGAATCAGACCTTCATGGTTGAATTGCTGCAAAGAAACCACTACTAAAAGACACCAATAATAAGAAGAGACTTGATTGGGCCAAGAAACACGAACAATGGACATTAGACCAGTGGAACTCTGTCCTTTGGTCTGATGACTCCAAATTTGATATTTTTGGTTATAACCACCATGTCTTTGTGAGACGCAGAGTAGGTCTACGGATTATCTCCTCATGTGTGGTTCCCACCGTGAAGCATGGAGGAGGAGGTGTGATGGTGTGAGGGTCCTTGGCTGGTGATACTGTCTGTGATTTATTTAGAATTCAAGGCACACTTAACCAGCATGGCTACCACAGCATTCTGAAGCGATACGCCATCCCATCTGGTTTGCGCTTAGTGGGACATTTTTTTTTTCAACAGGACAATGACCCAAAACACACCTCCAGGCTATGTAAGGGCTATTTGACCAAGGAGAGTGATGGAGTGCTGCATCAGATGACCTGGCCTCCACAATCACCCGACCTCAACCTAATTAAGACGGTTTGGGATGAGTTGGACTGCAGAGTGAAGGAAAAGCAGCCAAAGAGTGCTCAGCATATGTGGGAACTCCTTCAAGACTGTTGGAAAAACTTTCCTCATGAAGCTGGTTGAGAGAATGCCAAGAGTGTGCAAAGCTGTCATCAAGGCAAAGGGTGGCTGTTTTGAAGAATGTCAAATTTAAAATATATTTTGATTTGTTTAACACTTTTTTGGTTACTACGTGATTCCATATGTGTTATTTCATAGTTTTGACGTCTTCACTATTATTCTACAATGTAGAAAATAATACAAATAAAGAAAAACCCTTGAATGAGTAGGTGTGTCCAAACATACTGTGTATGCACAATACAATTACCTCGTACCCCTGCACACCAACTCGTTACTGGTACTCCCTATATATAACCATGTTATTTTCTGCTCCCTATGTATAACCATGTTATTTTCTACTCCCCTATATATAGCCATGTTATTTTCTACTCCCCTATATATAACCATGTTATTTTATACTCCCCTATATATAGTCATGTTATTTTCTACTCCCCTATATATAGCCATGTTATTTCTACTCCCCTATATATAGCCATGTTATTTTATACTCCCCTATATATAGCCATGTTATTTTCTACTCCCCTATATATAGCCATGTTATTTTCTACTCCCCTATATATAACCATGTTATTTTCTACTCCCCTATATATAACCATGTTATTTTCTACTCCCCTATATATAGCCATGTTATTTTCTACTCCCCTATATATAGCCATGTTATTTTCTACTCCCCTATATATAACCATGTTATTTTCTACTCCCCTATATATAACCATGTTATTTTCTACCCCCCTATATATAGCCATGTTATTTTCTACTCCCCTATATATAGCCATGTTATTTTCTACTCCCCTATATATAACCATGTTATTTTCTACTCCCCTATATATAACCATGTTATTTTCTACTCCCCTATATATAGCCATGTTATTTTCTACTCCCCTATATATAGCCATGTTATTTTCTACTCCCCTATATATAGCCATGTTATTTTCTACTCCCCTATATATAACCATGTTATTTTCTACTCCCCTATATATAGCCATGTTATTTTCTACTCCCCTATATATAGCCATGTTATTTTCTACTCCCCTATATATAGCCATGTTATTTTCTACTCCCCTATATATAACCATGTTATTTTCTACTCCCCTATATATAGCCATGTTATTTTCTACTCCCCTATATATAGCCATGTTATTTTTACTCTTTATTTGTATTTGTTATTCACTGTGTATTTTTTCCTCGTGTCACTATTTATATTTTTTATTAACATTTTATCTTCAACTCTGTATTGTTGGAAAAGGACCTGTAAGTAAGCATTTCACTGTTAGTCTACACCTGTTGTCTACGAAGCATGTGACAAATAACATTTGATTGATTTGATGTACTGTCTCATGAGAAAGAGAGAGACTATGAACAATGTTCGGTCTCATAAGTCCCTCAGTTGAAGCTGAAATGTTTGTTACCTCCCTATACATTTAGACCCATTTTCAGTCAGTGAGGTTACAAATATAGTATGTTTCAGACAGTATAGCTGGCCTTCAGCTCTTTGTGCACCGTATATCTAATGTAGTGTCTGTACAAATAGATTGATGGATGATCTGAGTGGCTGTAGTGGGCATGTGTTAGATGCATAGTTCATTGAATAATCCAGCTCAGCTCTCTCTGCAAGCCCATCAGGTTTAAGCCATTGTCCTAATGGAGGGTGTCACCACCGAGAAGAACCTCGATCAGATCAGAGTCTAAACCTCCACTAACCCAGCGTTGAAGCTCTAGGAGGGTTGACTGGGGATGCGTCCCAAATGCACCCTATTCCCTTCATTGTGCACTACGTTTGATCAGGGCCCATTGGGCTCTGGTCAAAAGTAGCACACTATAAAGGGAATAGGGTGCCATTTGGATTGCAAAATGGAAATCCTCTTAACCTGGGGCCTGGAGCAAATGTGAATTGTCCCCCATGGAAATCACTGCCTCTGGTTTAAGAGATTATTGGAGAGCGGAGCATAAATCCACTGGAGATTATTTACCTTTGGATAATTGTGAATCATTGTGGAGCGATGTGCAGCAGAGGCAGCTTGTTCTCAAGGCTTTAATGGATCTTCAGTAATGCTGATTGATCAGATATATGAGCTGATATTTTTTAAACTGCAATGAGGGCTGCTGTTGTAATGCTCTCACTTCTTCCTCATTCATCAGTGAGAGAGAGAGAGAGAGAGAAGGGCTCGCCCTAAATCTCTGGACAAATCCTGGATTTTCCAACAGGCCCAGATGACGCTTGACTAGGAGGACATGACTGTACGGCAGATGATAAGAATAGTAGTTAATGGATCCAGAATGCTTGGCGAAGCTGCGTCAGTGTCAGACTGATCAGCATGTCATTGGCTGGTAGGGACATTTTAATGACCTCAGCGTTCAAAGCCTGATGATGTGGCATATTCCATTTTACACTGATATGCGACCAGTCTTTCTCTGTTAGACAAATCAAATCAAACTTTGTTTGTCACATGCGCCGAATACAAGTGCAGACCTTACCGTGAAATGCTTACTTACAAGCCCTTAACCAACAGTACAGTTGACCAAATAAACTAAAGTAAAAAATAATAAAAAGTGACACAATAAAATAACAATAACAAGGCTATATACAAGGGGTACCGGTACCAAGTGATCTGAGGTCAATATTTCTCTGTTAGAAACACTCTAGTCTAGTCTATAGCATGCTGAATTTGCTCACGGTTCATTTTAAGTTCATTTGCTTGCCACAGTACTGTACATTTAGTAATATATACACTATAATAGTTGTAGTTACATTTAGCAGATTTCAGTAGCTGAAGTTGAATGTTTGGACCTCCCGCTTCCATTGAAATCACAATGAAATATAAAATATTACACCGAAGTATAAAATATGCAACATAGATGTTATCTGCATATGAGAGTTTTTAGATTTCAGTAGCTGAAGTTGAATGTTTGGACCTCCCGCTTCCATTGAAATAACAATGAAATATAAAATATTACACCGAAGTATAAAATATGCAACATAGATGTTATCTGCATATGAGAGTTTTCCCCTATTGTTTTGCAGCAGTCATGTCGCGAGCCCACGAGGGCCCAGGGGAGATGGGGAAAGCGGTGGTTATCGCAAAGGACGAGCAAGAGAAAATGAAGGAGCTCTTTAAGATTAACCAGTTCAATCTGATGGCCAGCGACATGATTGCTCTCAACAGGAGTCTGCCGGACGTGAGACTGGACGGGTGAGTGAACTTGGCCTTTTCCCAGACACACACTGTGAATTACACCGCTGACCTCTTTACTCGGCACTACACACACCACCCACTTTAACAACCCGTTAACCTTCTCCCACTACTCCTCAGAAGCCCTAATAGCTCCACTTCACTTCGCAACATGCTCCGGTTCTCAAAAGGGCTGACATTTTGGATCTACTTCTTGCCTTTTTCACCAGTTGTTGTTTTAGTCTGGAAACTTCTGAGAGAGACTAGCGAGAGTAGAGTAGAGACTGTCTACCAAATAACTAAGGTCTTACAGAACAATTTGATGTCGTCTGGAATGAACCAATTTGTTAACTTTGATTAAAACGACCCATTAGGACAGAATGAAAGGAGATATTAAGCGTTTCACACTGCGCCTCACCCATTTTTAAGTCCTCGGACTCCTCAGGATTCGTTCCATGATGTAACATACTCTAATTCAGTGGTGGCTGGCGAGGGGACGAGGACTCATGGTAATGGCTGGAGTGGAATAAATGGAGCGGCATCTAACTCATGGAAACCATGCGTTTGATGTTTTTCATACCATTCCGTTTATTCCGTTCCGGCGATTACAATGAGGCCGTCATCCGATTCCAAAGTGCCACCAGACACCACTGCTCTAATTGAAGAACTTTAGACTTAAAGAGATTATTTGTCCGTGTTGGATCCATCACAGTCTTCGGGTGTTTACTTCAGCCATGACAGTCAGAATGGGAGAAGGGCTTTGTTTACTGTCGCCCAAGACCTACTTGAGCTGGATAATGAAAACCCAAAGAGCAATTTGGGTGAAATATGATCCACATGTATCTTGAGCAGCTGATCTAGAGAAAGTCTTTTCTCCGGGAGACTGCCCAGTGATTTCGTGTTCCTATATTCCTGCAGAACATTCTTTGTCAACTGTTCTTTAGAATGTGCTCTTTGTGGTATTGAAAATAGGAACATTGTCAATACAACAATATAAAAAACGATGCGGAGAATGTAAGCATATGGTCCCGTGTGGCTCAGTTGGTAGAGCATGGCGCTTGCAACGCCAGGGTTGTGGGTTCAATTCCCACGGGGGGACCAGGGTTCAATTCCCATGGGGGGACCAGGATGAATATGTATGAACTTTCCAATTTGTAAGTCGCTCTGGATAAGAGCGTCTGCTAAATGACTTAAATGTAAATGTAAAGCATATGCCAATACTGTGAACATTGTCTATATTGTTTATATATTACCTACTGCCTCGAAAATCAACTGTCCCCCATGGGGTTTACATTGCTCTAACATTTTATATGAAAAGTGATCACAAAAAAAGGAACATTTTCGATATATGTGAACACTGCACGCACTCCATTTCACACATGTACCAGGATTGTGCTAAGTTTAATGCTGGGTAGATTTAGCTAATTATGAATTCCACTTTAATGAGCTAGTCATACGGTATATTTAAGCAATAAGGCACCTCAGGGGTTTGTGGTATATGGCCAGTATAAAAGGGCTGTATCCAGGCACTCCGTTTTGCGTCGTGCGTAAGAACAGCCTTTAGCCGTGGTATATTGGCCATATACCACAAACCCCTGAGGTGCCTTGTTGCTATTGTAAACTGGTTACCAACATGTTTTGTCATACCCGTGGTATACGGTTTGACATACCACAGATATCAGCCAATCTGCATTCAGGGTTGGAACCACCCAGTTTATAATGAGGAATTTGTACAATATGGAGAGCGAACGAACAATAGATCTAGATCTGCTGTCTATTGATTTTATTTCACCCCAAGAGAGTGCCAAGCTGCAGAATCGTATTAATTGCATCTCAAAATCCTCCTCAAACTCGCCAGTACACCTTGGAACGTTATTAAAGAAATCCACTTGGCAAGACTGTGAGAGAGAGATATTGTCGTGGGGTGTAATAGGCAGTGGTTGAAAGAAATAAGATGATCGCTCAGTGGCTAGTAGCTAGCTACCCTGGTGCTCCCATTCTGTCAGTCTGTCCTGTCACCCGTAGTGGGGTGAATGGGATAAACCTACTGTCCGCTCCAATCGCCTGTCGCCTCCTGTCACCTCCCACCTCCAACCCGGCTGCTTCCTCTCTATCTTTAATGCACCCTCCTCATACTTTATTTAACATTACAATCTACACTACATGACAGGCTTGCCCTGCCTTTGGTCTGTATCTCTGGGAGTATGTGACTGCGTCCCAAATGGCACCCTATTCCCTACAGTGCCTTTGTAAAGTATTCATATCCCTTGACTTTGTCCACATTTTGTTGTGTTACAGCCTACAAACAAAACCCCAATAATGACAAAGTGAAAACATGTTATTACATTCTTTTTTTTTTTTGGAATGAAATACAAAAATATCTCATTTTAAGCATCTTTGTCAGTGATTACAGCTGTGAGTCTTTCTGGGTAAGTCTCTAAGAGCTTTCCACATCTGGATTGTACAAGATTTTCCCATTATTCTTCAAGCTCTGTCAAATTGGTTGTTGATCTTTGCTGGACAACCATGTTGAGGTCTTACCATAGATTTTCAAGTAGATTTAAGTCGAAGCTGTAGCTAGGCCACTCCAGTGTAGATTTGGCCTTGTATTTTAGGTTATTGTCCTGCTGAAAGGTGAATTCATCTCCCAGTGTCTGGTGGAAAGCAGACTGAACCCGGTTTTCATCTAGGATTTTGTCTAGGTTTTATTATCCCAAAAAACTCCCCAGTCCTTAACGATTACAAGCAGCCACCACTGTGCTCGAAAATATGGAGTGTTCTCAGTAATCTATTGGATTTGCCCCAAATATAACACTTTGTATTCAAGACAAAAAGTGAATTGCTTTGCTACATGTTTTGCAATATTACTTTAATGGCTTGTTGCAGACAGGATGCATGTTTTGAATATTTGTATTCTGTACAGGCTTCCTTCTTTTCACTCAGTCATTTAGGTTAGTATTGTGGAGTAACTACAATATTGTTGATCCACCCTCAGTTTTCTCCTATCACAGCCATTCAACTCTGTAACTGTTTTAAAGTCACCATTGGCCTCATGGTGGAATCCCAGAGCAGTTTATTTTTTTATTTCTACCCATCTACCAATTGGTGCCCTTCTTTGTGAAGCATTGGAAAACCTCCCTGGTCTTTGTGGTTGAATCTGTGTTTGAAATTCACTGCTCAACTGTGGGACCTTACAGATAATTGTATGTGTGGGTTACAGAGATGAGGTAGTCATTCAAAAATCATGTTAAACTTTATTATTGCACACAGAGTGAGTCCATGCAACTTATTATGTGACTTGTTAAGCACATTTTTACTCCTGAACTTATTTAGGCTTGCCATGACAAAGGGGTTGAATACTTATTGACACAAGATATTTCAGCTTTTCATTTTTAATTAATTAGTAAAAAAATTCAATAAACACAATTCCACTTTGACATGATGGGGTATTATGTGTATGTCAGTGACCAAAAATGGCAGTGTAATCTGTTTTAAATTCAGGCTGTAACACAACAAAATGTGGGAAAAGTGAAGGGGTGTGAATACTTTCTGAAGGCACTGTATGTTGGCCCTGGTCAGAAGTAGTGTCCTATATAAGGAATAAGGTGCCATTTGGGACACAGTCTCTGTGTGTGGAGCAGCATGCCATTTAGCACAGCACAGTGTTCAAATCAAATCACATTTTATTGGTCACATACACATGTTTAGCGGATGTTATTGCAGGTGTAGCGAAATGCTACAATTTCACAACAATACACACACATTTTAAGTAAAGGAATGGAATTAACAATTTATAAATATTTGGATGAGCAATGTCAGAACGGCATAGACTAAAATACATATAGATATAGAATAGAATACAATATATACATATGAAATAAGTAGTGCAAAATATGTAAACACTATTAAAGTGACTAGTGTTCCAATTATTAAAGTGGTCAGTGATTTCAAGTCTATGTATATAGGGCAGCAGTCTCTAAGGTGCTATATTCATGTAATTTCTGCTGAGATGAGCTTTTAAATGAATAGTCATTGAATCAATAACTGGAAATCTATGGGCAAAGCTAGCATGTCATTGTGCTAACGTCTAGAAGCGATGCACCCTTGCCACCACTGCTGAAAAAAATCCTAGGGGAAACACTGGTGCAGCATATACTAAGTCTTGTCAACTTTGGCTTTGTTTGAAAGCAGTTCATTTTGTTACAATGCTCTGAGGTAAATGTCAGCCACATATATTTTACATCCACACGCATGTCACACAACTGTGCTCACTGTTGATAGAACTCTACTCTAGACAAGCATCAGGAGTAGCAGCATATTTGACCTCTCAACCAGAGCTCTTGTTGTCTGTCCATCAGTTGCAAGACGAAGGTGTACGCGGACGATCTCCCCAACACCAGTATAGTGATCGTGTTCCACAACGAGGCGTGGAGCACCCTGCTCCGCACCGTCCACAGTGTCATCAACCGCTCGCCACGCCACCTGCTGCAGGAGATCCTGCTGGTGGACGACGCCAGTGAGAGAGGTACTGAAGCTGGGTGCAACCTAAACCATCAACTAACTGGCTTCACTGAGTTTAAAGGGTCACTCTGGGATTAATACATGCAGTTCTTAGTATTGTGTGATAATATCTACCACATTAAATGTGGTAGATACAAAGTTTGAAAGACAAATCGGCCCTTTGTAAATGAATAGGAAAAACAACACTGCGCAATGAAGATCTATGGGAGTTTGAAACAAGTCTGTTTAACCATGCGATTCTTTGTATTGAAGGATAATAATATACCACATTTGAAAGAAAATCGGCCCTTGCCTTGATAACTGTGAATGAATGCGGAAAAACACCAAACGATTAAGTTATTTCGGCGTTTGAAACATGTCCTCTCTGATGTGTCCTCTTCTGTCAGACTTCTTGGGAAAGAAGCTAGAGAACTATGCTCGGACCCTGGAGGTTCCCGTGCGGGTCCTGCGGATGGAGCAGCGAACGGGGCTGATCCGGGCCAGGCTGAGGGGGGCAGCTGCCACGCGGGGACAGGTCATCACCTTCCTGGACGCCCACTGTGAATGCACAGTGGGCTGGCTGGAGCCTCTGCTGGCCAGGATCAAAGAGGACCGGTAAGGAGCTTCACCATCACCCCTCTCGATGTAAATGGAACACACGGTACTGGATAGACATTGGGGTGCTGCTGCACAAAGCAGATCATCTCTGCTCTGTTCTCTTCCCGCTGCCTCAGTGAGATGCTAACTCATTAGCATTCCGCTTGTCTTCTGTGTCATCTGAAAACTGATCTGACGTTAATGGTAGAACACTAGCTCGACTTTATAGCAGACAACGACACCAATGCCCGTGACAGCTCTGTGCCCCTTTTCAAAGGCAGCCATAGCTGAGTGGCAGATTGTTTTGTCACAATGCTGTCTGTCGCTTCTTTATCCCGTAGTAGATAGAGTAGAATGTGATTGCACTGAGTCAGTTGATGATGGCTATTTTAAGTGACAGTAGGGTTTAAATCCTATTATTTGGAATCGTGGGTATTTTAATGAAGTACTGGTGTGATTATTCTAATCCTGTTTCAGGATTGCACTTGCTTGTTCGGTGGGTGAAGGGTTCCTTCTACATAAAAGGGAAACATTGTAGATGGACTGAAAATGTATTTGCCCCTCCCCCCTTATCTCTCTTATCTGGTGTCAGGCATCTACCCATTTTGCCTCAGGTGCCAGGCAGAAATTAGTTTTGTATTACCGAGGAGATTATATTATAGAGCCATTACACTTTTATAACCCTGCACGTTTATTGATGTGTAAAAGTATGTGCAGGAGCATAAAAGTGCACAAACACTGATTAGATTTAGACCAGGAAGTGAAGTGGATGCTGAGTGAAGGGGATGCGTTGAATGAATTCCCTGCAGCACCTAGAGGATGAGTCCCAAATGGCACCCTATTTCCCTACGTAGTATACTACTTCTGACCAAAGCCCTATGGGCCCTGGTCAAAAGTAGTGCACTAGGGAATAGGGTGCCATTTGAGACGCAACCTTAAGGTTGCCTTCAGCTTTACTGTAAAACTCCTACTGAAGCAAACAGTCTGAGGCCATATATCCATACTGTATTGTCATTGTCAACATAATCAACATGCATATATTCCATTTCCTTTGACTGTAAGTAGCTTCCCACTGAAGCAATATGTTACCTCCGGTCAGTGTTGTTATCCTAATGGATATGTTTATAATGAGTATGGACCAGCCGATGATTTACTAATATTGAAATAAACTCATAATGAAGCTGGGGATAATGCCTGTAGAAATACATGGTCAGCAGTTAGCTATTTGTCTCGGCGCTCACCTGAAGAATGAACAGTTATGGCACCATTAGCTTTGTAAATTATTTATTCATTTATTATTTATTTTGTGGATGAATTAATGCTGTTGGCTCTGCCAGCCAAGCAGTTTAATATAACCAGACGTGGAATATTGTTAATGGGAATAACACAAAGTTTTGGGGTTTAAGGGAAGAAAGTGAATTAATTGTCGAGACTGCACAGTTCTACAAAGTAATTTTCTGAAGTTGATTCCACATGTCATTTATCTAGGGCTTTCTTTCACTATTTCCTGTAAAATGAATGCTTTCGATTTCTCCGTGGTTGTTTAGGCTGTCAATGTATTTCTTGTCAAATGAATACCTTATCTTTCTCTGCATGGTTGTTTAGGAGATCTGTGGTATGTCCTATAATCGATGTGATCAGCGACGAGACGTTTGAATACATGGCAGGCTCAGACATGACCTACGGAGGATTCAACTGGAAGCTGAATTTCCGTTGGTACCCCGTGCCTCAGAGAGAGATGGACAGGCGCAAAGGGGACAGGACATTACCACTCAGGTACACACAAGACGCATACTGTATATGCCTTTATCTGTGCCCGAGTTGAAATGAGTTTATTTGGCACCCTATTCCCTTTATAGTGCCCTACTTTTGTAAAAGTAGGGCACTATAAAGCAGGGGTGCTCAACTCTTACCCTACGAGGTCCGGACCCTGCTGGTCTACCTGACAATTAATTGCACACACCTGGTGTCCCAGGTCTAAATCAGTCCCTGATTAGAGGGGAGCAATAACAAAATGTAGTGGAGGACAGTAACATTAAAGACCCGTTTACTGAAAAGACTCGTAAGACAACACATATTCGCTCTAGCGTTATCATTTCAGCTGAGAGTAGGTTGTTTGTCGTGCTGGGAAGTCGCAGAGCTGACATCATTGGTGTGGATTTCTTTAGAAGCCCTCTTCTCGAATAGCTGTTAAAGCTGCATCATTTGGAGATAGAGATAGATTGCATTTCTGTGAAGTACTGACTTAGCTGCGAGGTGAATGTTTTTATATGTTTTTGTTTTGTTATTTGATACAGATATAGTTGTAGTTTCGTGGTGTAGCTAGTTTCATTTTGGAATACAAAAAAATACATCAATGGAGCTGGTGCTGCAAAAAATATTGACAAACCTCTCCATCAATGATATTTTATTGGACAGAGCAACAACGTGGTATGATGATGGTGTCCCTCAGTGCTTCAGAAATCCGATTTTCATTGTCTTAAAAGAAGATAGTCATCTCCAAGCCCCTAGCTGTGTCTGTCTGCTTCTCTTTAGCAGAATGAAAATGGCAGAGAGTGTATCAAACAATGAAATAGTCATTTTGCATTGAGATTGTCAGTCTAGGTCAGGTTTTTTGTGTGTGAAATGGTAGTGTCCAAAGTGCACATTTGTTTGAAAAAGAGCTAGGCAATTAATCATGTCTTGCAGTCTTATTTCCAAAGCAAATTAAAGCAGAGTTTCTGTCCCCAGACATTTTTTTAATTATTTTAAAATTATTTTTTTATTTAACCAGGTAGGCCAGTTGAGAACAAGTTCTCATTTACAACTGCGACCTGGCCAAGATAAAGCAAAGCAGTGCAACACAAACAACAACACAGAGCTACACATGGAATTAACAAACATACAGTCAATAACACAATAGAAAAAGTATATATACAGTGTGTGCAAATAGCGTAAGGAGGTAAGGCAATAAATAGGCCAATAGTAGCGAAGTAATTGCAATTTAGCAAATTAACACTGGAGTGATAGATGTGCAGATGATGATGTGCAAGTAGAAATACTGGTGTGCAAAAGAGCAGAAAAAGTAAATAAAACAATATGGGGATGAGATAGGTAGTTGGATGGGCTGTTTACAGACGGGCTGTGTACAGCTGCAGCGATCGGTAAGCTGCTCAGATAGCTGATGCTTAAAGTTAGTGAGGGAGATATGAGTCTCCAACTTCAGCGATTTTTGCAATTCGTTCCAGTCATTGGCACCAGATAACTGGAAGGAAAGGTGGCCAAACGAGGTGTTGGCTTTGGGGATGACCAGTGAGATATACCTGCTGGAGCGCGTGCTACGAGTGGGTGTTGTAATGGTGACCAGTGAGCTGAGAAAAGGCGAAGCTTAAGCTAGCAAAGACTTATAGATGACCTGGAGCCAGTGGGTCTGGCAACGAATATGTAGCGAGGGCCAGCCGACGAGAGCATACAGGTCGCAGTGGTGGGTGGTATATGGGGCTTTGGTGACAAAACAGATGGCACTGTGATAGACTGCATCCAGTTTGCTGAGTAGAGTGTTGGAGGCTATTTTGTAAATGACATCGCCAAAGTCGAGGATTGGTAGGATACTCAGTTTTACGAGGGTATGTTTGGCAGCGTGAGTGAAGGATGCTTTATTGCGAATTAGGAAGCTGATTCTAGATTTCATTTTGGATTGGAGATGCTTAATGTGAGTCTGGAAGGAGATTTTACAGTCTAGCAGACACCTAGGTATTTGTAGTTGTCCACATATTCTATGTCAGAACCGTCCAAAGTAGTTTTGCTAGTCGGGCGGGCGGGTGCGGGCAGCGATGGGTTGAAAAGCATGCATTTCATTTTACTAGCGTTTAACCTGTTTGGGGTGCAAGCCCGACCTCGGACCGAAAATGACAACAGCTGCAGAGCGCGAAATTCAAAATCTATTTTTTAAAAATATTTAACTTTTACACATTAACAAGTCCAATACAGCATTTGAAAGATAAACATCTTGTCAATCCAGCCAACATGTCCGATTTTTTAAATGTTTTACAGAGAAAACACCACATATATTTATGTTAGCTCACCACCAAATACAAAAGTGGACAGACACGTATGAATTATGATTATGAAGTATGAATTATGATTGAAGTAGCATGCACAACCAACCGAAATAAACTAAAACCAACCTAAAGAGCCCAGAAAAAACGACCTCAGATGACAGTCATATAACATGTTACACAATAAATCTATGTTTTGTTCATAAAAAGTGCATATTTTAGCTATAAATCTGTTTTACATTGATGCTACCCAAAAATGCTAATACATAGCTACAGTCTGAATCCAGCCGGGAGTAGCCAGAGAAAATACATACACCAACGTCGGCTACTAATTACACCTCATAAAACATTTCAGAAAAACATATGGTGGATAACTAATGAAAGACAGATATCTTGTGAATACAGACAACATTTCCGATTTTTGAAGTGTTTTACAGCGAAAACACAATATATCGTTATATTAGCTAACATCATAAGCTAGCATAAGGCAGCATTGATTCTAGTCAAGCGCTAGCCTAGCATAGTTAGCAGCGTTAGCATTCAACAGTTCGACATATATATGAAAAAGCATCCCAAATTGGGTCTTATCTTTCTTGGTACTCCATCAGAATGTTGTAACGGGGTCCAATGTCCAGTAGAGTCTTTAGTTGGGTTCCAGAACGAATGATTTCCCTCTTTGGTTAGCTAGCACGGTAGCATTGCTGCGCCAGAAAGCGTTTCTTCAAAAAATTCTTCCGTCGTTTCACATCTAAAGTCCAGAATAAATTGCAATAATATAATTAAAGTATATTGAAAAAACAACCTTTAGGATGATTTTGTGACATGTAGCAAATAATATCGTAGTCAGGCATCATATTCAAAGTTATCTACCTTGTTCCAGAAGCCGAGATCAAATTATCCTTCGCGCCCGGATTTTTATTTTAACTGCGCAGGTCTCACAAGAAGTTCTGTTATTCAGTCCAGGGACGAGATATTCGACCCCTTTCAATTCTCACTTCCGCATTACAGTCTGACGTACGCCTCTGACGTGTCCCTATGGTCCCAAGTCAAATGGCCTTTTATAGAGAAGGTCTTAAAGAGACACATCGCATTTTGGGAAACTCAATTCGGCTGGGAAAATGGCTGTAAAAATATTTCTGTTCGACTTAGAGAAACAATTCAAACCTTTTTAGAAACTACAGACTGTTATCTATCCAACAGTAGTAAATATATGCATATTGGAAAATAAAAAGTTTCTTAGGAGGCCGTTTGAAAATGTGCACACATTTTCCAGTTTTTTCAATATTCAGCGTGCAGCCATAACAGGTTATTAAGAGCAGTTGGAGGCCACGGAAGGAGTGTTGTATGGCATTGAAGCTCGTTTGGAGGTTTGTTAACACAGTGTCCAAAGAAGGGCCAGATGTATACAGAATGATGTCGTCTGCGTAGAGGTGGATCAAGGAATCACCCACAGCAAGAGCGACATCGTTGATATATACAGAGAAAAGAGTCGGCCCGAGAATTGAACCCTGTGGTACCCCCATAGAGACTGCCAGAGGTCCGGACTACAGGCCCTCATATTTGACACACTGAACTCTGAGAAGTAGTCGGTGTACAGGCTATCTGAGAAGTAGTTGGTGAACCAGGCGAGGCAGTCATTTGAGAAACCAAGGCTGTTGAGTCTGCCGATAAGAATACGGTGATTGACAGAGTCGAAAGCCTTGGCCAGGTCGATGAAGACGGCTGCACAGTACTGTCTTTTATCAAAGGCGGTTATGATATCGTTTAGTACCTTGAGCGTGGCTGAGGTGCACCCGTGACCAGCTGGGCATCCTGTCCATCAAACAATATTGTTCAGCAATATTACTTTATGATATTGATTATTTGTAAGCGGATCCGTTTCTCACTTTGTAAGATAGGTGTCTCTTGTAAAATGTGTTTCTTTATCCACTCTCATTGTTTTTCTCTTGCAGAACCCCTACTATGGCTGGAGGGTTATTCTCTATTGATCGGACATATTTTGAAGAAATTGGCACATACGATCCAGGGATGGACATTTGGGGCGGAGAGAACTTGGAGATGTCTTTCAGGGTGAGTGGTTAAGAATAGAGGGCTCTGCCGGGTTATTATGACAATGATTGTGTGTGTGTGTGTGTGACCACATGTGTGTGTGACCACTTGTATGTGCAGATCTGGCAGTGTGGCGGCTCGCTGGAGATTATAACATGTTCCCACGTGGGTCATGTGTTCCGGAAGGCCACCCCTTACAGCTTCCCTGGGGGCACGGGCCAAGTCATCAACAAGAACAACAGGCGATTGGCCGAGGTGTGGATGGACGGCTTCAAAGACTTCTTCTACATCATATCACCAGGTACGCTACCACGCTTCCGTTTTAACCTCTTGTCTCTCAGCGGGTGGGAATGCAAACCTGGGTTCAAATACTATTTGAAATGATTTAAAATACTTAAAATGGGATTGATGGACCCACTGGGCACAGACGTCAATTCAACGTCTATTCCATGTTGGAAACAATGTTGATTCAACGAGTGTGTGCCCAGTGGGGAGTTTCCTGGCGCAATGGAACCAATATAATTATTGGAAAATGTAAAACCCCGCCCACCTGGGACTCCAGGGAGACTAAAGCGATGTAAAATATTTCAAATAGTAGTTAAACCCAGGTCTGATGGAGTGGCAATGCATATGGTCTAGGTGTAAATCGCTCAGCTCCGAGCATGTACTTTAATTGTGAAATCAGCCTCTAGCTATCATGTTGGGTATAGACTGGTTGTTTTTTTAGCCAAAATAAACGATGTGTCAGCAGCGATGGGGCAAAACAGACTGGGTTGGCTAAGATTGTTGACATGTAGACTCCCAGCTAGCACATAATGTTCTGAGAACCATATGTATCGAGAACCATATGTATCTTAGAGCTTGGTGAGAGCGTGGTTGTCCTTTGGTTGTTTTGCATACAACCTTCCCACAACGTTCTGGGAATTGTGCAGGATGCCCAGCTCAATGATGGCATGTCACAATAGAAAATAAATGTGTTTGGATGATCAAAGCCTAAGCAAATGAATTTCCATGTGTCCTATCTGTGCTTGGAGTTCACAGTTAACCTAAGCTAGCAGTGTTATTAAGTCTTATTGAAACATGCTCTCAGAACGTTATTTAATTACCTTCAAATAACCTATAATATCCCATCTTATAATGTTAATTAAACCTCACAGGAAAACTTTCAGGGAACCATAGTAAAACTTTTTTAGATCCTCCCTGCAACCTAAAAATGCCTCGTTCCCAGAACAGGTGAAATGTTCCCTTCTGTTCCTAGAACAATTCAAAAACGTTCAGTTTTGCTCGTCAGGAAACGCACGTCTTAGTTCCCAGAACCAAAACTAAAACGTACAGTACGCTCCCACAACACCCAAGGAACCAAATGTTATAGCTGGGCTATATTTAGTCTCGAAATGTTTATTGAAAACATAAATACAGGTGCACAATGAGCGCTTGTTGTCTCATGCATTGTTACAGTTGTTGGTTAGCTAGCTAGAGAATTTGAGCCATATTAGAATAAACATGACATCAGTCAAAACAAGACAAGGTATCAATAACAATTATACAACGAGTTGAAAGGAGCCCACTACAATTCCCAATATGGCAGCTTCGTATCATTGTTGCTAGCTATTTGACCCTTCGGAATCGTAACAACATACGCCTTCCGGCCACATCAATGCGCGCGCAACCCGTCTATAAGTGTGTGGGTTCTGAAAATAGGCATCTCCTGTCGTTTTGCATTCACCTCGTGACTGTTATTATTCTGCTTACATGCATAGAATACATAGTATTGGCCTATATTGGTTAGTGTAGCCTCCTATACCAATACTATGCATGTAAGGCACCATAAGACCTATCGCTTGTCTTAGAGGAATATTTCACAGCCAATTCCTCATTACTGTATGTTTTTCAGGCCAGGGTCATTTCTCCTTTGTACTGTACGCCTTGAGCTCTGTAACTAGAGGATATGTAGCAAAATGGTTAGAAAGGGATGCAACCTGTACAGTATCTTATTAAAAAATATATATGTATATTCATTTTATATATTTGTTTGTTTTTGGTATTTTTTATTTTAGGGGGGGGGGGGGGGTAGATCCGCTTTCATATTGCGGGTAGATTGTAGCTTCCAGTACTGTATCTTGCTATATTTGACCTTCCTACTCTGGCTCACGTTGCTTCTCCTCCTGGTGTCATTGAGTCTCAAGTACAATATGTCTTCGCTCTACTGTTCTTTGCTTTCGTCTTCTGGTGAGTTTCTACGCTACTCTGGACGTGCCAAACAAGGCAGGGCATTGTGTTATGTTCACCTGCATTTCTCCACACTTTGATCTTTTATTCATTGGAATAGTGCTGTACTAAGTATCTTTCAAGATGTTCGACTGACGATTTCCGGAAATTGCGTTCACGCATTCAAGGGAGACTGTTGCTGTTTATGATCTCATGGGAAGCTCAGACAATGTTGTCCCCACAGCCTAGCGATGCAATACGATTGGCAAGAGATTGGCAGCTGAGTATCCAAGTAATGTTGGAGCCAAGTTATGAGATTAGATTTATGCAGTGCCTTGCCAATATCTAGTTACATTTTGCATGAAAGGCACCCTTTCCAGGTTTCCAGAATGCTCTTTAGTCTGTCTTCTGAGGAGTCAAGGGGGGCCCAGTACCCTAAGTGATTCCGGAAAAAGCATACTCGCAGTATCCGGTCGGCATTGAGTGTCTGCTCTTCCAGGATATAACGGGATGATCAGGTCAGGGCAGCTCCACTGTTAGTGTTTATCACAAATGGCACTCTATTCCCTTTATCAGGAGTGGACAAATGTTTTTTTGCTTCCGGGACCAAAAAAGGGCAGTTATTTGAAAATATATAGGTCCATTATCATTTCTACATCATTTCTATCTATTCTGAACAAAAATCTAAATGCAAAATGCAATTTTACTGAGTTACAGTTCATTTAAGGAAGTCAGTCAATTGAAATTAATGAATTAGGTCCTAATCTATGGATTTCACAAAACTGGGCAGGGTCGCAGCCATGGGTGGGCCTGGGAGGGCATAGGCCCACCCACTGGGGAGCCAGGCCCGGTCAATCAGTGAGTTTTCCCCCATGAAAGGGCTTTATTACTTCTCAGTTTCATCAGCTGTCCGGGTGGCTGGTCTCAGATGATCCCGCAAGTGAAGAAGCCTGATGTGGAGATCCTGGGCTGGCGTTTTTACACGTGGTTTGCGGTTGTGAGGCCGGTTGGACATACTGCCAAATTCTGTAAAACGACATTGGAGGCGGCTTATGGTAGAGAAATTAACATTAAATTCTCTGGCAACAGCTCTGGTGGACACTCACTTTTATTTGTATTGCTTTAAAAAAATTAAAATCTTATTAACACTTTGTTCTAGCTAGCTATTTGTGTAGGTAGCTATCAAGTAAACACAATGACATAGTAACTTGTTGACTTAACTCTAGAATGCCTACTTCAAGTGTTTTAGTACTAGTCTGTAATCTCAGGACTTAACCTATGCCTTTTTTTTTTTCAAAACTTGAGACATCTGTGGCATTGTGTTGTTTGACAAAAAACTGCACAGTGGCTTCTTATTGACCCCAGCACAAGGTGCACCTGTGTAATGATCATGCTGTTTAATCAGCTTCTTGATATGCCACACCTGTCAAGTGGATGGATAATTTTGGCAAATGAGAAATGCCCACTAACCGGGATGTAAACAAATTTGTGCACATAATTTGAGTGAAATAAGCTTTTTGTGCGTATGAAAAATTTCTGGAATCTTTTATTTCACCTCATAAAACATGGGACTTTACACTTTACATGTTGCATTTATATTTTTGTTCAGTGCATTCTTAGATGTTCAAGTGTGGCCTGGAGTGTTTTTTTAACCCAAAATAACATTTTGGCTTTTAAAAAAAAAATTCAAACCTCCCGCCTGTCGAATTGAATGGGCTTGCGGGCTCTTCTCTCAACAATGGTTATGCTGAAAATAAAACCGATGTTAGCACAGTCTCTTTAACCCTTTGCTGCAGTGGGCTAATAAAGGGTCAAGCAGGATGTTTTTTGGAAGTCTTAAATTGGGTGTGAGTCAATAATCTGGCACGGATTATTTGACTTTGTTGATACAATTATTAGTCATTCTCCAATAATTCACATTCCTCTAAGGATGGCACTTTGTGCTATAACAGCAAACATAACCTTGACAATTGAAGTGCAGGGCTTTTGATAATCTAGACTAGAAGCAGCCATTGAACATGTAATGATGGAGAGGGTCTCTCTAGTGTACAGCTTTGGCGGTGCAGTCAGACAATAGATACCGGAACACTAAATTCATTGGTATTGCAGCCACACCCACCAACCAAAAGGGTGTTGGGTGTAAGCAGTAAGGGTTCTTGTTGTCTTTTGCTGATATTTCAATGCATGTGTCTCTGTACTTGAACCAGGTGCTGTACGTATCAAGCATCTCAAAGTAGAAGTGCTAATCTAGGATCAGGTCCCCTCTGTCCATTCATTCTAATCGAAACGTCAAAACTGATCCTAGATCAGCACTACCAGTCTGACATGCTCGATACATATGGCCCCTGGTCTTGGTTTGTGTTGCAGGTGTGGCCCGGGTGGACTATGGAGATGTGTCCTCTCGTAAGACCCTACGTGAAGTTCTGCAGTGCAAACCCTTCTCCTGGTACCTGGAGAACATCTACCCCGACTCTCAGATCCCCAGGAGATACTACTCACTTGGTGAAGTATGAAGTCTTTCAGATACGAAGTCTTTCAGACAATAGCCTTCAGATCTGAAGTCTTTCAGATACTCCTCTCATGACCCTGGATAAATCCCTAATGGCACCCTATTCCCTATACAGTGTACTACTTTTAACATGGGCCCGTAGGGAATAGGGTGTCATTTTCAGTGCAGGTCATCCGTTTGATATCATAAGACTGTAGTCCTACTTCTCTTTAAAGTGAGTCAGAAGGACCTGGATATTCCAAACATTGAAACTGGACGATAAATAACCTAATGCGTTTGTTTAGTTGTGGTTTCAAACCCAAGCACAGGATAGAGTTGGCGAACAACATTCTAGCTAACAGGTTAGCACCAGGCAAAGAGAGGAATGGTCTTGATAACATACAGTATGCCAATAAAAAATGCCACGATTGATAGTGAGCATGTCAAATAATGTGACCGGTTGGGAGTTTGGAGAGATGAGGTTGTAATCCCCAAGTTGAATTCTGCTGAGGCTTGAGGATTTTACAGCCTGCATCCAATGTACTGCAGTAAAAGCTGTCTATGGCATGGAACTGCAGCAGCAGCACCCTGAGTCTTCCCTTCCCCTCTCCTACCCTCCCGTCGTCTGCTCCTTGATTGACTCACTCCATAGCACACATCCCACTTTTAACATCCCCAGTCATTAGCTTTTATATAATTTCATTAGGAACAATACCATTCCTGCATAGTAAGCAGGTTGTACAACACCTAGTGTATAGCCTAGGCTCTAGGAGTATATTAGTTAGATATTAGATGGCTCATTAAATAATAATTTGGGGTGGGAATTTGTGGGAATACTTAGATCACCACAGATTTATGTAGCCATTTGCTATGCTAAGCAAGGTCCCTAATTATGACTTACATCACTGGTGAAATATAGGCAATGAGTTTGGATTGCTTGTTTTATTGAACAGTAAATATTTAATTAGATTTGACATCTGGGCCACAGAGAAAAGACGCAGGTGCTTTTCATTTTGACACCTGGAAATGAAGTGGCAGTGTTTGATGAGAGGATACGCCATTTCTTCTTCCTTTATCAACGGTGGCTTTTGTTAGCTGTAAATATGCCAGGGTGGATGGAAGGATGGTAATTATGAATCCAATGTTTTTATGCTCCTTTCTACCCCTAGATCAGAAATGTTGAAACAAACCAGTGTGTGGACAACATGGGCAGAAAGGAGAACGAGAAGGTTGGCTTCTTCAACTGCCATGGCATGGGTGGGAACCAGGTAAGGAGACTGCAGAAAGAAGAGAGAGAACTATGGACCTTTCCCAGAGGAGAGAGCTATGGACCTAAATTCCTAGGTTTTCCAGAAATCCAAATTGGAAGATTCACTGAATCAGGAGGGAATTAGCAGGAAAAATCTCTGAATTCTGGGAAGTTACCAGAATTTGTCCCGTCCAAATCGGCCATGTCAGTAATTTTTTATTGGCAGGAAGGTTATTATCCCAGCCCTAAAAGCCTACTGTTTTCGGGCAAACTCCCAGGTTCTCTGATAATACTTACCCCGTGCAAATCGTCATCCCTGTGTTTTGAGGGATATTACAGAGTTTAACAGTTGCTGCACCCAGTTTGGTTAAGAACATGGGGAACAAATTGATGTTTAAAACAAAGTGCTATGCACGTAGCCTACAGACGAATGATCTGTTTAGCCACATATCAACTTTCCTAGTGCGATACTTATCTTTTGAAAGATGAAGTGGACGATGAATGAATTGATAAATTGCCAAGTCCGTCGGGTAATCAAATGTCTGCACAGTTCATGGTTCTTCTTGATATGCATTATTATTTTGACTTTCTCCAAACTCTAGGCGATTAGGGCAATATTAGGCTATCCCTAGACATTTGAAAAATCTCCACACCTAGAAGAGCCGCCAGGCTTCCGTCATAACGGTCAATTGTGAACGAGGAAGAAATAAATAACCACAGGGGCAGTTTGGTAAAAAACGAATCCCGGTCCGAATCGTCCACTGGAAAAACGGACGTGCTGGGGTAATAATGACATAACCGACGTTCTATAGTAATACTAATCCTGTGCGAATAGTGCTTCGGAGAGATACTACTAGGTATATGACCGTCTCGTTTTCTCTGCCAGGTGTTCTCGTACACGGCTGATAAGGAGATCCGGACAGATGACCTATGTCTGGACGTGTCTCGTCCCCATGGCCCTGTGGTCATGCTGAAGTGTCATCAAATGAAGGGGAATCAGATGTTTGAGTATGACGCGGAGGTAAGACCAAGACTCCCCCTGTATAATACTGTGTAAGTCATGACAGGAGGGTTGTAAACTGGGATTATGATGCTTTTGCCACACACTGATTGTCCAGAGTAATTTATTCACTATTATTACATTGGAAGAGATGTCATATGTATAATGACACACCTGTACTAATACATAAAAAAAAGGTCTTTGTCAAAAACGTAATGATTATTTTGAGCCACCAGATGGTGCTACATGTCAGGAGTTGGGCTTCTGTTCAACTCCTGAACAATAGCCTTCATTCTGTTGCCCTGTGCACATTGCAGTCCATAATATTCCCCATTTATTAAAAATGTTCTCCTCTCATGTAGTATGTTGGCAAGTGGGAATATGATTTCGAGGTAAGCTTGCTGACCTGGTTCTCGTGAATGTTGTCATCTAGTTGATGTAGACAGTGTGTATAAGTCCTGTGTTTGGTAGGTAGTAGTACCTTGTGGTTGTAAGGCCAGTGTTTATCTCTCATTAGTCCGTGAAGTCCTATGTGACGTTGTGTCAGTAGTCAATAGGAGTGTTCATGTTAATGCTCTGCGGAATGTGACCTGTTAGCCAGATCAGGGGACTGATCAGACTCCACTCTCCAGTTACGTACCTAATGAAATGTGAGTCCCACACTGCACTTCATTGACTCAGACATAGTTGAAAAATTCCATTAACTTTCCCAAAATTACGTGGCTTTCCTGAAATCCTGGGTGGAAAATTCCTGGAATCCTTGGGAATTTTGGGGAAAGTTACTGGAATTTTGCAACAATATGGCAGTAATGTTAGACACTACTGAATGGCTCATGATATTCCAACGGATTGGTTTTCATTTCAATGTTCCAGGACTGAATAATACAGTCCTAGATATCTCCATAATATATCTAGCATGCAAATCATCTATGCTAATTCAAGTGCTATTTTTGATGCGCAGCAGACTTTGAAACAGGCACAGCGTACTATCACTGCACCAACAATAGGGCATTTGAATTCCTAAAGGGAAACCGTAGGACACAGCGGTTGTGTATTCTCGAAGTAACCTTAATATTAACAATTATTATCAATATATTTCTTCCACTGGGGACGGACACATTCCTATGTTCTGCCTGCTTGAATATGGTGTCACCTGTCAGTGATTAAGATCTCATGTCACTGTCGACTTAGAAAAAAAAACATCTATTCCTGTACAACCCTAGATCCAGCTATTTTCGCTTTTGACTTTAGTTATATATATATATAATATGAAACGTGAATAATTCATGCATTAAGAAATGGCCCTGACATATACGGCAGTGGGGTTTCAATGCCACTCTCAACAGCCTGATTATTTTTAGCGACGGTGTGATAGGCGATACTGCTGATCCCAGCCGTACCATTAACATTTCATCTGGTCATCATTTTCAAGCAGAGAGAAATACCTGACTTTAACATTCTCCGTATTCCAAGTGGTCAGAGCCTGTGCTTGAAGTGGACTGAAATAGGTGTCGGTACTCACTTTGGGTACTCGTTTATATTGAGGTGCAGAAACGCTGCGATATTTTAAAGCCACTACTCAAGCAGTAGAACATTTGACGTGCCGGTACTTAGTAACAGTGTGTACCGGAGCAATTCAAGCACTGGTCAGATCCATCTCTCTACTCACCTCTATTCTCAATCCCTCCCTGCTCATCTTTTAGGACTGTGGAATATCAGTCCCACCACACTACAAGTCCCGAAAAAGTCTATCAAACTAGGAAATCTGGTTGAAGGTTTTCTGATTGTACGCAAAGTTGGTTCCGTTGTGAGCGACACTCCATCATGGTCCAACTGTAACCGTTGTCCTCCATTAGATAGGTTGTGTAGAATAGTTCTTTTGGAAATGGAAGTATACAGTACTGTTGATGATCTTGTTGGTCCTGCCTGGCCTGAGTACTGGCTCTGTCCTAGCGATTCTCACTCACTCCCATCTCCTCTTGTCTGTCCATGACATGTCCATCCTCCATCCGGATGTCCACCCACAGAAGCACACGTTCCTCCACATCATCACCCAGTCGTGTCTGACCATCAGCAGGCTGGAGGACGGTACTTGGGGCCCCACGGTGGAGTACTGTAATAGTAGCCCCTTGCAAGCATGGGTCATGAGGAACTTCACCCGGCTGGAGGTGTTTAGGAAGCTGTACTACAGCCCCACTGATTACTTTCTGTAGGGGCTGTCTTCCTGCATGGGTCACCGCAGGTCAGTATTGTACTACCAGACCTAGTGGAGGTCTTAGTGTGTAGTAGTCTAGTGCGTAGTGGTCTAGTGTGCCAATAAAATTAGCCCGTCCTGCTATATCTCTGCTCACCAGCCATTACTGGTGTAGTTGGCTAGTGTGTAGTCGTCTAGTCTAGTGGGTAGTGTCTAGTCTGTAGAGCTGGAGTCGTGCGACTATGTGGTGGAATAGGCTGTCACGTTGCTTTAGTAAGCAGCTGTTTTACCTCACAGAGTGTTTGTTTTCATTTCCTTTGCCTCAGCATTTCCTTTGCCTCAGCCTTGACATGTTCTTCTTGGAGCTTGAGCCGGTTGGGATTCGGAACGTTTCTGTCGTTAGTCAAAGTGTGCCTTTCAAAGCAGTTTCAAGGGCATTTAGTAGCATTTACCACTGATCTTTTGATATGAACGCTTAATGACAGGAACACAGAGACACATAAGGTGCTGTATACACGGCACTATCTGCAAGACCTTTATCCAGCCTTCTTCTGCACCAAATTAGATCTCATTTGACATTTATTTTCCTACAGTACATTCATATTTTATTTTGATACAAAAAAAAAAAAATCCCTGGCTGTAGCCCCTCATACGGCGGTGCTCATTAAATGAGAGCCGAGGAGACAAGGTCGTTTTTAATTTCAGCTGATTATCGAGCTATTTGATGGGCAGATTGAAATGGGCTCGCCTTTGTTTACAAGTTCTTTTGAAGTGATCCCTCTTTCATGGCGCTGGCCTCGGGAAAATGGGGGCTGCATTTTGAACACACGCCATAACAGCTGTGTTCAGCTTGCAGCATGTTCTCATTGTCTGAGGACTGAATTTCAATCACCACTCCTCATTTCCATTTGACCTATCAATATTCTAAATCTAGTCTGGATGCTCGCTGCAAGTAACTACAGTCTTCTGTTTAATATATGTAGTGTATTTCTATTTGTCATTCTCATAACTTTAGCCAGTTACCTCTTTACAGTACCTCTGTAATTCATTGGAGTTTATTTGTCTGTTAAACAGCCTGTGTCTGCCTGGTAAAGACCATATTCACGGCAGTGTGCTTTCCTTTTCAGACTAGTGTTGATTAAATTGGGTGAGTTGCGTTCAGGGTTATTGCTCTTTGTAAAAGTGACGGTGCTCGAGCAGCCTGCTGTCAGATGGCCTTATTCCCTGTTCTGTTCCTACGGTGTTCACCGTCCTTCAGAGTAACACTGCAAGACACTCTCTGAACAAACAATATTGCGACCACCACCTCAAATGCCACCCTATTCCCTTTATAGTGCACTATTTTTGACCAAAGCTCTATCAGGCCCTGGTCAAAAGTAGAGCACTATAAAGGCAATAAGATGCCATTTGGGATTCGCACACAGTTTCCTATCTGATCGTCGCCTGCTCCCTCCAATGGCAAAATGCCAAGAAACAAATGTCCATTAAATCTGTTGGTACGGTGTTGATTTTCCGTTACATGCCAGGCTCTGTTTTAAAGCGTAGTTAGTGTCAGCACAAACACACATTTTAAAAGAGATCCTGCATCTGTCAGCGAGTCCGGTCGTCGACTCTTCCTTGTGAAGGACAAAGCGGATAAATGTTCTTCGCCCTGGGCCGACTCCTAGAAACTATCTACATTTAATTAGCAGGTCTCAGCTGTGCACACACATGGCACAGAGCTCATGAGCCACTCGCTGGGACTGCCTCGGCTGTAATGGGACTTTTTATTGCCACTGAGGAGCAATTAAATAATTATGAGCAGAGGACGCATCCCCTACATTTCTGATATTTTCATTAAATATGGATTGGTTTTCCTCTGTTCTATTTTCTTCATGCTCTCTTTTCTGCACTGTGGAATGGTGGGATCTTGCAGTGATGGCAAAAATAGCACCTTTATCATTGCCCTGGCCATGTCCTTATGATTAATAAATAAGCTTTAGTGTAGTGAAGGTTCATATTTGACCTTACCATCAGGTACAGGACTATAATGGCAGATATTATAATTCTGGTTTGATAATGTCATAATATTACTTTTGAGAACATCAAGACATGAATATGTTTTATTCATTTAAAAAAGCAGAACGTTGTATTATTAATAGATTTTTTTAAACCTTTGACTTAAGTGCACCAAAACCTGCCTGAGTGGTTTTACTGTAATGCCGGGTCCATCTCCTCTCCAGTGAAGTCATTTTACACAGAGAGAACAAAGAGAAAGATAGTGGCGAGTGTGTGTGTGTAACGGTCTGTGTGTGTGAGGTGCTCTGTATGCAGGTAGAGTTTATTTAGGTTTACCTCACGACCCAAAAACAAAACATCTTGGTTTGTCCTACCCATTCAAAACATAAAGGCTGAATACAGAACTGGAAACATCCTCTATAACTTCAGGATAATCATTGCCTGAAAGTCAAAGACAATAATTGCTGCAAAGTCAATATATTCAGCTACAGTATGTGGACCGTTTTGACATTTTTGATTCAGTGGGTTCTTAGTCATGACTAAAACCTTGCCTGATTGCAACAAAGACATTGCACCTGCGGTTTGCCAGCAGGTTACCGCTGGATTTCTTAACACCCTACTAAAGGGAGATTACATAGTGCTCCGAGCTAAAATAACCCTGGTTGCAATGAAAAAGCAGCGGAATAAAACTAGTAAACCAGCCGATCTGACACTGTTACGGTGTCAAGCCGTCTTAATACTAGACAGCGGTAAAGGCATGGGAAATTGTAATTTTTCTGCGTTCACTACTCCCACCTCAATGAAGAAACATCCTATCAGGAACAGCAAAATCGAAATATGAAAAAGCAAAATAGCAGAATGTGACATATTACGATGATTTGACTGATGATAAAATAATTGAAGATCAGCTTTTAGCACATTGTAAATTAAAGTAATATGGATTGCAGAAATGTGTGATAACAGTTGAAATATAATTTAAAAACCAGTTCAAAATCCTCGTAAGACATCACAGTAAAATAGAAGGATGTATTGCAAAAGGAATTAGTAAAATGGTAGTGTACTGGGAAAGATTGGTAGTCTGTGGACATCTGAGGGTTGGAATTGAGATTGGAGTGATTGATTTGCCGATACACTTGGAGTGTCACGATCGTGTGGCGGATTGACGGACCAAAATGCAGCAGTTGGAAAATAAGCCATCTTCTTTTATTTAACAACACGAAGATGAACACGACACAAAACTCTATACAAACTAACAAAACGACCGTGAAGCTACAAACGTTGTGCACATACATACAGGCTACAAACGTTTTACATAGACAATTACCCACAACCAATGAGAGCCTATGGCTACCCTAAATAAGGCTCCCAATCAGAGACAACCGAAATCAGCTGTCTCTAATTGGGAACTCATTCAGGTAACCATAGACTCTCCTAGACAACTAAACATACATAGACAATACTGGAAACATGTACTCCACACAAACCCATATACTATACACAACCCCTTTACCATAAACAACACCCAAAACCAACAAAACAAAAACATTCCCCATGTCACACCCTGACCTAACTAAAATAATAAAGAAAACCAAGAATACTAAGGCCAGGGCGTGACATAACCCCCCCCCTTGAGGCGCGAACTCCGGGCGCACCATACACAGTCTAGGGGAGGGTCTGGGTGGGCTTCCCTCCACGGTGGCGGCTCCGGCTCTGGCTCTGGTCGCGGTCCCCACGTCACCACAGTACCTAAACACCTCCTAGGCTTCCTCCAAACGACCCCCCTCCACATTAACCCCATTGCATTAAAGGGCAGTTCCGGACTAAGGGACAGCTCCGAACTAAGGGCCAGTACCAGGGTAAGGGGCAGTACCAGGGTCAGGGGCAGTACCAGGGTAAGGGGCAGCACCAGGGTAAGGGGCAGCACCAGGGTAAGGGGCAGCACCAGGGTAAGGGGCAGCACCAGGGTAAGGGGCAGCACCAGGGTAAGGGGCAGTACCAGGGTAAGGGGCAGCTCCGGACTGAGGAATGGCAGCTCCGGACTGAGGAATGGCAGCTCCGGACTGAGGGACTGCAGCTCCGGACTGAGGGACGGCCCATGGCTGGCTGACAGATCTGGCTGCTCATGGCTGGCTGACGGATCTGGCTGCTCATGGCTGGCTGACGGATCTGGCTGCTCATGGCTGGCTGACGGATCTGGCTGCTCATGGCTGGCTGACGGATCTGGCTGCTCATGGCTGGCTGACGGATCTGGCTGCTCATGGCTGGCTGACGGATCTGGCTGCTCATGGCTGGCTGACGGATCTGGCTGCTCATGGCTAGCTGACGGATCTGGCTGCTCATGGCTAGCTGACGGATCTGGCTGCTCATGGCTAGCTGACGGATCTGGCTGCTCATGGCTAACTGACGGATCTGGCTGCTCATGGCTAACTGACGGATCTGGCTGCTCATGGCTAGCTGACGGATCTGGCTGCTCATGGCTAGCTGACGGATCTGGCTGCTCATGGCTAGCTGACGGATCTGGCTGCTCATGGCTGGCTGACGGATCTGGCTGCTCATGGCTGGCTGACGGATCTGGCTGCTCATGGCTGGCTGACGGATCTGGCTGCTCATGGCTGGCTGACGGATCTGGCTGCTCATGGCTGACTGACTGATCTGGCTGCTCCTGTCTGATTGGCGGCTCTGGCAGATCCTGTCTGGTTGGCGGCTCTGGCAGATCCTGTCTGGTTGACGGCTCTGGCAGATCCTGTCTGACGGACGGCTCTAGCGGCTCCTGTCTGGCTGGCGGCTCTAGCGGCTCCTGTCTGGCGGACGGCTCAGTGGGCTCATGGCAGACGGGCGGCTTTGCAGGCTCATGGCAGACGGGCGGCTTTGCAGGCTCATTGCAGACGGATGGCTCAGATGGCGCTGGGGAGACGGATGGCTCAGATGGCGCTGGGGAGACGGATGGCTCAGATGGCGCTTGGCAGACGGGCAGTTCAGTCATCGCTGTGCAGACGGCAGACTCCTGCCGGCTGAGGCGCACTGTAGGCCTGGTGCGTGGTGCCGGGACTGGTAGCACCGGGCTGGGGACACGCATCTCAGGGCTAGTGCGGGGAGAAGGAACAGGGCATACTGGACCCTGGAGACGCACATTAGGCCTAGTGCGTGGTGCCGGAACTGGTGGTACCTGGCTAGGGACACGCATCTCAAGGCTAGTGCGGGGAGCAACAACAGGGCACACTGGACTCTCAAGGCGTACTATAGGCCTTGTGCGTGGTACCGGTACTGGTGGTACCGGGCTGAGGACCCGCACATCAGGGCGAGTACGGGGAGAAGGAACAGTGCGTACAGGACTCTGGAGACACACAGAGGGCTTGGTGCGTGGTGTAGGCACTGGTGGTAATGTGCTGGAGACACGCACCACAGGGCTAGTACGTGGAGGAACAACAGGGATCTGGAGACACCCAGGAAGCTTGATGCGTGGTGTAGGCACTGGTGGTAATGGGCTGGAAACACGCACCTCAAAGCTAGTGCGGGGAGCAGGAACAGTGCGTAAAGGGCTCTGGAGACGCACCTTAGACCTAGTGCTTGGTGCCGGAACTAGTGGTACAGGGCTGGGGACATGCATCTCAGGATGAGTGAAAAAAGTAGGAACAGGACACACCGGGTTGTGAAGGTGTACTGGAGACCTGGTGTGTATAGCCGGCATCAAATCTTCCGGAACTTTAACACGAGTTTCAGGCTGAGTACGAGGAACTGACACAGGTGGCATCGGACAGCTAATACGCTCCTCAGGGAGAATGCATTGCATACTCTGCCAAACCAACAGCTCTCTCTCTTCACTCTCCTCCAATTTCGTCAACAACTCTTCGAATGTCTCATAATCTCCCCTTCGTTCACTCTCCTCCAATCTGTCCAATAACTCCTCGACACACTCAGACTCACCCCTCAACTTCGCCGACTGCTCCAAGTGCCCCCCTCCAAAAATTTTTTTGTGCTGTCTCTTGGGCTTCCTCCCGTGTCGCCGTGCTGCCTCCCTCTCTGCCTTGGGGCAGTGATATTCCCCTGGCTGTGACCAGGGTCCTCTCCCGTCTAGAATTTCCTCCCATCTCCAGAAATCCTGTGTAGGTAGGTCCTGTTGCCGCCTTCCATGCCGCTTGGTCCTATGGTGGGTAATTCTGTCACGATCGTGTGGCGGATTGACGGACCAAAATGCAGCAGTTGGAAAATAAGCCATCTTCTTTTATTTAACAACACGAAGATGAACACGACACAAAACTCTATACAAACTAACAAAACAACAAAACGACCGTGAAGCTACAAACGTTGTGCACATACATACAGGCTACAAACGTTTTACATAGACAATTACCCACAACCAATGAGAGCCTATGGCTACCCTAAATAAGGCTCCCAATCAGAGACAACCGAAATCAGCTGTCTCTAATTGGGAACTCATTCAGGTAACCATAGACTCTCCTAGACAACTAAACATACATAGACAATACTAGAAACATGTACTCCACACAAACCCATATACTATACACAACCCCTTTACCATAAACAACACCCAAAACCAACAAAACAAAAACATTCCCCATGTCTCACCCTGACCTAACTAAAATAATAAAGAAAACCAAGAATACTAAGGCCAGGGCGTGACATGGAGTCCAGTGTGATTAGGAAATAAACTATGTATCTATGCGCATTTTTATGTTTTTCACCAAGGGAGAGGGGTGTGGGGGCATAAAAAATATATATATATACAGTACCCGTCAAAAGTTTGGACACACCTACTCATTCAAGGGTTTTTCTTTATTTTGACTATTTTCTACATTGTAGAATAATAATAAAGACATCAAAACTTTAAAATAACATACGGAATCATATAGTAACCCCCCCCAAAAATATATATTTTATATTTGAGATTCTTCAAAGTAGCCACCCTTTGCCTTGATGACAGCTTTGCACATTCTTGGCATTCTCTCAACCAGCTTCATGAGGTAGTCACCTGGAATGCATTTTAATTAACAGGTGCATAAAGAATAAATAAATAAATAAAAACCCTTGAATAAGTAGGTGTGTTCAAACTTTTGACTGGTACTGTATGTGTATACATGTACAGTTGAAGTCGGAAGTTTCCATACACCTTAGCCAAATACATTTAAACTCAGTTTTTCACAATTCCTGACATTTAATCCTAGTAAAAATCCCTGTCTTAGGGCAATTAGGATCGCCACTTTATTTTAAGAATGTGAAATGTCAGAATAATAGAAGAGAGAATGATTTATTTCAGCTTTTATTTATTTCATCACATTCCCAGTGGGTCAGAGGTTTACATACACTCTGGTATCATTGCCTTTAAATTGTTTAACTTGGGTCAAACATTTTGGGTAGCCTTCCACAAGCTTCCCACAATAAGTTGGGTTAATTTTGGCCCATTCCTCCTGACAGAGCTGGAGTAACTGAGTCAGGTTTGTAGGCCTCCTTGCTCGCACACACTTTTTCAGTTCTGCGAACAAATGTTCTGTAGGATTCAGGTCAGGGCCTTGTGATGGCCACTACAATACCTTGACTTTGTTGTCCTTAAGCCATTTTGCCACAACTTTGGAAGTATGCTTGGGGTCATTGTCCATTTGGAAGACCCATTTGCGACCAAGCTTTAACTTCCTGACTGATGTCTTGAGATGTTGCTTCAATATATCCACATAATTTTCCTGCCTCATGATGTCAACTATTTTGTGAAGTGCACCAGTCTCTCCTGCAGCAAAGTACCCCCACAAAATGATGCTGCCACCCCCGTGCTTCGCGGTTGGGATGGTGTTCTTCGGCTTACAAGCTTCCCCCTTTTTCCTCCAAACATAATGATGGTCATTTTGGCCAAACAGTTCTTTTTTTGTTTTATCACACCAGAGGAAATATCTCCACAAGTACGATATTTGTCCCCATGTGCAGTTGCAAACCGTAGTCTGGCTTTTTTATGGCGGTTTTGGAGCAGTGGCTTCTTCCTTTGCTGAGCGGCCTTTCAGGTTATGTCGATATAGGACTTGTTTTACTGTGGATGTAGATACTTTTGTACCTGTTTCCTCCAGCATCTTCACAAGGTCCTTTGCTGTTGTTCTGGGATTGATTTGCACTTTTTCGCACCAAAGTACATTCATCTCTAGGAGACAGAGCGCGTCTCCTTCCTGTGCGGTATGACGGCTGCGTGGTCCCATTGTAATAGCTGTCGCTTTCCTCATCCTCGGATGAGGTGAGGAGAGAAGGATCTTCGGACCAAAATGCGGAGTCAGGGAAATATGCCATCTTTATTATATAACACGACGTAGACTAAACAAAACAAAACACTTTCAACACTTACAAAATAACAAAACGACGTCGACGCAACCTGAACATAAACTTACATAGACAAACGTAAACTCACGAACAGGAACGGACATCGAAACATACGAACAGCCAAACAGTCCCGTTTGTGAATATATATCGAACAACACGAAACATCACAGGAGACAATCACCCACAAACAAACAGTGAGAAATGCCCTACCTAAATATGACTCTTGATTAGAGGAAAATGCAAACCACCTGCCTCTAATCAAGAGCCATACCAGGCAAACCGAAACCAACATAGAAACAGATAACATAGACTGCCCACCCAAAACACATGCCCTGACCAAAAACACATAAAAACTAACATAAATAGGTCAGGACTGTTACAGTACCCCCCCCCCAAGGTGCGAACGCCGGGCGCACCAGCACAAAGTCCAGGGGAGGGTCCGGGTGGGCAGTTGACCACGGTGGTGGTTCCGGTTCAGGACGCTGTCCCCATACCACCATAGTCACTCCCCTCTTCTTTCTACCCCTTCTAATGCCCACCCTAACACTACCTTCCCCTAAATAAACAGCTAGCACCAGGACAAGGGGCAGCACCGGGACAAGGGGTAGCACCGGGACAAGGGGCAGCACCAGAACAAGGGGCAGCACCAGGATAAGGACCATCACTGGAATAAGGGGCAGCACCGGGACAAGGGGCAGCACCAGGATAAGGGGCAGCACCGGGATAAGGGGCAACACCGGGACAAGGGGCAACACCGGGACAAGGGGCAACACCGGGACAAGGGGCAGATCCCGGCTGAAGGACTCTGGCAGGTCCTGTTTGGATGGCTCTGGCAGGTCCATGCAGGCTGACGGCTCTCGACGCTCATGGCAGACTGACGGCTCTCTACGCTCATGGCAGGCTGACGGCTCACGACGCTCATGGCAGACTGACGGCTCTCGACGCTCATGGCAGGCTGACGGCTCTCGACGCTCATGGCAGGCTGACGGCTCTCGACGCTCATGGCAGGCTGACGGCTCTCGACGCTCATGGCAGGCTGACGGCTCTCGACGCTCATGGCTCTCTGACGGCTCTCGACGCTCATGGCTCTCTGACGGCTCTGGCTGCTCATGGCTCTCTGACGGCTCTGGCTGCTCATGGCTCGCTGACGGCTCTAGCTGCTCATGGCTCTCTGACGGCTCTGGCAGATCCTGTCTGGTTGGCGGCTCTGGCAGATCCTGTCTGGTTGGCGGCTCTGGCAGATCCTGTCTGGTTGGCAGCTCTGGCAGATCCTGTCTGGTTGGCGGCTCTGGCAGATCCTGTCTGGCGGGCGGCTCTAGCGGCTCCTGTCTGGCTGACGGCTCTAGCGGCTCCTGTCTGGCGGATGGCTCTGTAGGCTCATGGCAGACGGGCGGCTTTGCAGGCTCATGGCAGACGGGCGGCTTTGCAGGCTCCTGGCAGACGGATGGCTCAGATGGCGCTGGGGAGACGGATGGCTCAGATGGCGCTGGGGAGACGGATGGCTCAGATGGCGCTGGGGAGACGGATGGCTCAGATGGCGCTGGGGAGACGGATGGCTCTGGCCGCATACGGCGCACTGTAGACCTGGTGCGTGGTGCCGGAACTGGAGGCACCGGGCTAATGATAAGCACCTTCCTACTAGTGCGTGGAGCAGGGACAGGGCACACTGAACTCTCAAAGCGTACTCTATACCTGGTGCGTGGTACCGGCACTGGTGGCACCTGGCTGAGGGCACGCACCTCAGGACTAGTACGGGGAGAAGTGACAGTGTGTACAGGACTTAGGAGACGCACAGGTGGCTTAGTGCGTGGAGCCGGAACTGGAGGCACTGAACTGGATACACGCACTATAGGGAGAGTGCGTGGAGGAGGAACAGGGCTCTGGAAATGCACTGGTAGCCTAGTGCGTAATGTAGGCACTGTAGGTACTAGGCTGGGGCGGGGAGGTGGCGCCGGAAATACCGGACCGTGCAGGCGTACTGGCTCTCTTGAGCATTGAGCCTGCCCAACCTTACCTGGTTGAATGCTCCCGGTCGCCCTGCCAGTGCGGCGAGGTGGAATAGCCCGCACTGGGCTATGCAGGCGAACCGGGGAAACCATGCGTAAGGCAGGTGCCATGTATGCCGGCCCGAGGAGACGCACTGGAGACCAGACGCGTTGAGCCGGCCTCATGACACCTGGCTCAATGCCCAATCTAGCCCTACCAGTGCGGGGAGGTGGAATAACCCGCACCGGGCTATGCACACGTACAGGAGACACCGTGCGCTCTACTGCGTAACACGGTGTCTGCCCGTACTCCCGCTCTCCACGGTTAGCCTGGGAAGTGGGCGCAGGTCTCCTACCTGCCCTTGGCCCACTACCCTTTAGCCCCCCCCCAAGAAATTTTTGGGAGTTACTCACGGGCTTTTCGGGCTTCCGTGCAAGACGAGTCCCCTCATAATTCCGGTTACGAACTTGATTCTCCGGCTTCCATCCACGTCTCCTAGCTGCCTCCTTAAACCACCGCTCCTGGGCTGTGACTGCCTCACTCTTCTCACGAGAGCAGCGATATTCCCCAGTTTGCGCCCAGGGTCCTCTACCAGACAGGATCTCCTCCCAAGTCCAAAAGTCCTTGTTGCTCCGTCGAGCATTCCCATACCGCTTGGTCTCTGTATTTTGGTGGGTGATTCTGTAATAGCTGTTGCTTTCCTCATCCTCGGAAGAGGTGAGGAGAGAAGGATCTTCTGACCAAAATGCGGAGTCAGGGAAATATGCCATCTTTATTATATAACACGACGTAGACTAAACAAAACAAAACACTTTCAACACTTACAAAATAACAAAACGACGTCGACGCAACCTGAACATAAACTTACATAGACAAACGTAAACTCACGAACAGGAACGGACATCGAAACATACGAACAGCCAAACAGTCCCGTTTGTGAATATATATCGAACAACACGAAACATCACAGGAGACAATCACCCACAAACAAACAGTGAGAAATGCCCTACCTAAATATGACTCTTGATTAGAGGAAAATGCAAACCACCTGCCTCTAATCAAGAGCCATACCAGGCAAACCGAAACCAACATAGAAACAGATAACATAGACTGCCCACCCAAAACACATGCCCTGACCAAAAACACATAAAAACTAACATAAATAGGTCAGGACTGTTACACCCATGGTGTTTATACTTGCGTACTATTGTTTGTACAGATGAACGTGGTACCTTCAGGCATTTGTAAATTGCTCCCAAGGATGAACCAGACTTGTTGAGGTCTACAAAAAAAATTCTGAGGTCTTGGCTGATTTCTTTTGAATTTCCCATGATGTCAAGCAAAGAGGCACTGAGTTTGAGACTCAAATGATGTCAATTAGCCTATCAGAAGCTTCTAAAGCCATGACATAATTTTCTGGAATTTTCCAAGCTGTTTAAAGGCACAGTCAACTTAGTGTATGTAAACTTCTGACGCACTGGAATTGTGATTCAGTGAATTATCAGTGAAATAATGCGTCTGTAAATAATTGTTGGAAAAATGACTTGTGTCATGCACAAAGTAGATGTCCTTCCCGACTTACCAAAGCTATAGTTTGTTACCAAGTAATTTGTGGAGTGGTTGAAAAACGAGTTTTAATGACTCCAACCTAAGTGTATGTAAACTTCCAACTTCAACTGTATGTGCCTTCAGAAAGTATTCACACCCCTTGACTGTTGCAAATGATGTTGTTACAGCCTGAATTTAAAACAGGTTACATTTGGTTCACTGGCCTACAATCAATACCCCATAATGTCAAAGTGGAATTATGTTTTTCGATTAATACATTTTTTACATAAATGAAAAATGAAAGCTGAAATGTCTTGAGTCAATAAGTATTCAACCCCTTTGCCATGGCAACATAAATAAATTCAGGAGTAAAAATGTGCTTAACAAGTCACATAATAAGTTGCATGGACTCATTCTGTGTACAATAATACTGTTTAACATGATTTTTGAATGACTACCTCATCTTTGTACCCCACATTTACAGTACAATAATCTGTAAGGTCCCTCAGTCAAACAGTGAATTTCAAACAAAGAGTCAAGCACAAAGACCAGGGAGATGTTACAATGCCTCAAAGAAGGTGTTGGGTTCTAATTCTCAAAGTAAAACACTCAATGGACCTTATGAAAGCTTAACCAAGTGTATTCTGCCCAGAGGGTCAATACAGTTGCATTCAGACAAAAACATGTTCACACAAGCACTCATATTTAACCGTAGGCTGAGTCTCCTCCTACCCACCTGTACAAACATTGTTCTTTACTGCTAGGCAGGACACTAAGTGATGCTGGCATAAACTTTTATTTCTCCCTTAAGGTGACCTGACCTGACCTCAACCCCCCTCCATCACTAATCCATGGCTCTCTCCCCTTATCAATGCCTGCCACATGTAATCGCTTCCCTTCACTCAACACATTCCAAGCTTAGTTGCACACACTATATACCTTCCTCCTATAACCCTTAACTTCTGATGTAGCCCCTCTAAACCTCAGCACTCCCTCAGTGACATGAATAAGTATATTTAATATTCTACGAATCCAACAAAGGGCACCTAATTGGTAGATGGGTAAAAATAAGAAAAAGCATACGTTGAATATCCCTTCCTAACTCAGTTGCCAGAACAGGAAGGAAACCGCTCAGGGACTTCACCATGAGGCCAACGGTGACTTTAAAACAGTTAGAGTGTAATGGCTGTGACTGTGAAAGGAGAAATCTGAGAATGGATCAACAACATTGTAGTTTCTCCACAATACTATCCTAATTGACAGAGTGAAAATAATTCATCATGTACTGAATAAAACAAGGAACTAAAGTAATACTGCAAAACATGTAGAAAACCATTTCACTTTTTTGTCCTGAATACAGTGTTATGTTTGGGGGAAATCCAATACAACACATTACTGAGTACCACTCTCTATATTTTCAAGCATAGTGGTGGCTGCATCATGTTATGGCTATGTTTATTTATCGTTAAGGACCGGGGAGTTTTTCAGGATAAAAATTAAACGGAATGGAGCTAAGCACAGGCAAAATCCTAGAGGAAAACCTGGTTCAGTCTGCTTTCCACCAGACACTGGGAGATGAATTCAGCTTTCAGCAGGTCAATAACCTACAACACAAATCCAGATCTACACTGGAGTTACATAGCAAGAAGAGAGTGAATGTTCCTGAGTGGCCAAGGTACAGTTTTGACTTAAATCTGCTTGAAAATCTATGGCAAGCCCCAAAATAATTTCAAAAATAATATTGGGCAAATGTTGTTCAATCCAGGTGTTGTAAGCCCTTAGAGACTTACCCAGAAAGACTCACAGTTGTAAACATTTCCAAAGGTGATTCTAACATCTATTGGGCGTTGAATACTTATCTAATCAAGATATGTATTTTATATTTAATTAATTCTTTACAAATGTTAACATTTTTCTTCCACTTTGAAATTACAGAGTATTATGTGTTGATCATTGACATAAAAAAAAATGAATACCATTTTAAACCCACTTTGTAACACAATAAAATGTGGAAAACGTTGAGGGGTGTGAATAGTTTCTGAAGGCACTGTGTATATATATATATATATATATATATATATATATATATATATATATATATATATATATATATATAGGGGAATAGAAGTCGCCAGGTAATGTTTTTTGACTTAATTTCTATCTGCTAATTTCATAGCTGATCTATTCCCTAAAAAAATACATGTAAAAAGTATAATATGCCACTGTAGCCCTGTATGAAATTACAACGTTTCACTATTGAGTGTTATCACGTTGTTCAGGAATATTTCCTTTTCCCCTCTTGGAAAGAAATGGTCATAATTCAATTCAGACGAGTAAAATCAATATTGGATTACATCAATTGGAAAGGATGAAATAATCCTACACCGTGATTTTTCCATTCATAAAATGTATAGGTAGGCTACACATGACCTGATGAAGATCCAACTCAGATTGAAACCTTGTCTTTTTTCTGCATCTGATTCAAATCACCATGGGAGCCAACCAGAGTTTTATAAATGTATTTTTTCTTTGATAAGTTGTTCTGTCCTGTACCTGATAAATTGGATAGGCATATTTTTCTATTTTCTAGGGTATGCCACATTGCCATAGAAGATATTGTGTGGTAAACAAGGAAATGAAATACTTGATTTCAGTTTTACAGAATGATTATTAAATAGATAAATTCAATCCATATCATGGAAGTTTAGTGTTAAAGCGTGTGATTGAAATTTAAAGGCAATGTTTCCGCGTTAGTGGAGACTGCATTCACGGTAAAAGCTGCATATTTCGGCTCAGTCTATGCACAATCTGTAACGCTTCAGCGATAGATTGAATAGCGCCTGAGTCAGTTAAAATGGCAAGATCAAATTGTTCCGATGATAATACCCACCAGAGAGTGAAATAGTCTTGAAAATGTTGTTTGCAACAAATATTTTCCATTATATTGACAAGACAGTCGAGTGACCACTCTAACACTGGAAATGTATTTCCTCAAAGATGGAAGGCAGGCGGGAGGAGTTGAGATCAGGTGGGACTATTCCAGCCAATGAGAGGGCGGATACGTGTGTGAACGACAAGTACAACTCCGATATAAAGTCGTTTTTTTTCAAAGTTGCCGAAATGACACATGCGTCCACTTATCATTGCATTCGTAACTACTTAACTAACCATTACGAAACTTCTATTTGATCTAATAAGCCTCACGTAGCAAATGAGCAATTCCATTTTTTGTTGACCAAATTCGACACTCATTGACCTCCATACAAAAATTCCTCACTTTGTGGTCTTATTTTCGTGGACAGAGTTTGGGCGGTGTAAACCACTTATTTGCCTATTTCTCTCTGGTTGCAATCAGGACTAAAAGATAACCCTGACATCGACATTATGGAGCGGTAAAATCAGTGGCGGATGATGGTTGCAATTCAAATCAGCTGTGCGGGTGATTTTTAGCGACTATTGATGGTTTAACGAGAGATCAGCGGGCGATATTCAAGTGGCCAATGTTAGTTGCAACTATCCCCAATTAGGCTGCTAATGATTTCCCTTTTAACTCGAGGGTAACAATGCATATGCCTCTCAGTTATGCTACAGGAAAATCAATCGATCAACTAATCAATCAAAGATTTCATAAAGCCCTTTTAATATCAGAAGTTGTCACACAGTGCTTTACAGTTACCTGGCCTAGACCCCAAAGAGCAAGCAGAGCCGAGGTGTGAGCACAGTGGACAGGAAAAGCTCCCGAGAAGGAAACTCATTGCATTTGATCTAACCCATAAGCAATAGGACTGGAGAATATGGATTCTAGCATTCTGTCAAACTATGATTCAAAAGCAGTGCTTAGGTTTAAATGCTAAACCAACACCCTGCATTGTTTGTTTTAGCTGTTAGTTCATCCAAATACAGTTCATGAATATCACAATGAATTGATCAAGAAGTAGAAGTCATCACTTTAATGGTTTCTGAAAAATAAAGAGGATATTAAACACTATGGAGTTTGATAAATGGCAGTGGCACTTGGATTGGAACCGGTGCAATGGTCAGGTTACGTGAAATTAGAGCTCTTTGGCCACTCACACCAGTGGTGGGTTTGGCGTTGAAAAACAAAAGCTTATGCAGACAGGTGCCTCATACCTACGGTAAAATATGGTGGTGGATTTTTGATGTTATGGGGCTATTTGGCTTCCACTGGTCCTGGGGCCTTTGTTAAGGTCAACGGCATCATGAATTTTACCCAGTACCAGGACATTTTAGCCAAAAACCTGGATGCCTCTGCCAGGAGGCTGACATTTGGCCGCAAGTGGATCTTCCAGCAAGACAATAACCCCAAGCACTAATCAAAATCCACAAAGAAATGGTTCATTGATGCAAAATTAACATTTTGCAATCTCCAGACATGAACACCATTGAAAACCTGTGGTTTGAATTGAAGATGTCAGTCCATAAGAGCAGACGGAGGATATCAAGGATCTGGAAAGATTGTGCATGGAGGAATCCAATCTCATTAAACATTTTAGATAAAGGCTCAGTGCTAGTGCATCGAAAAAGAAAAAAAAGGGGTGCCATCTGTCTTTTAAGATTTCTTTTGTATTATTGTCACTTGTTAAAATATATCTCTTTCTCTCAGCAATTGTATTAGTATAAAATAATGTTCCCATTTTTTGTTGCATACAATATAGCTCAGTATTTGTATTATTCATTTGATACAGTATTTTTTGATCATCTTTATCAAGGGTGCCAGTAGTTATGGACCGGACTATATAAGAAGTTGTACTCTTAACCCCACAGACTCTATTATCTTCACCTTTCAAGCTCATCTCATTTCTCTTCTACTATACAGTAAGTCGGTCCCGTGTGGCTCAGTTGGTAGAGCATGGCGCTTGCAACGCCAGGGTTGTGGGTTCAATTCCCACAGGGGGACCAGGGTTCAATTCCCACGGGGGGACCAGGATGAATATGTATGTACTTTCCAATTTGTAAGTCGCTCTGGATAAGAGCGTCTGCTAAATGACGTAAATGTAAGTCAGGCGGGACATATTGCGGGTCGAGCATTGTGTCTTGTCACCAGTTGTATGTAAAATGATGTACTGTACTGTGCTTCTACAATGGCTCTGGGTGATGACTGGTGTCCCAACACACACAGAGCTGTATCATATTACCTCTTACAGACCAGGGATGTGTCCCAAATGGCACCCTTGTCCATGTATAGTGCACTACTTTTGAGCAGGCCTCAAACCCCAAGTGGGTTGAGCTGGAGATTCGTTGCATGGATACCTGTTCTGACACAATACAGCTAACGCTATCGGTGGGGCCGATAGATTCTTTTTGGATTATTGTCATTTTACAATATGTATGGTGATAGAAATGTGTAATTTTATTTCCTCTGAAGTGAAACATGGCCAAATGGCAGGAATTGGATTCTACCCCATCTCTGCTCTGTATGGACATTTTAACTAGAGTAGTGACTGGCGACGGAGGTATACAATGGCAAAGTACAGTAACTCTGAGAAAGAGAGAGCAAGTGGCCATAACTGGTTAATTAAGACCTTTTATGTTACCTCTCCTTGCCGTTAGTCTTGGGGCTTAAGTATCGACAAGAGGAAACACTCAAAAGATTATCGACACGAGGAAACACTCAAAAGATTATCGACAAAATGAATCCTCTTGAGGTAAAAGTCCAGAGATTCATTCAAGAGCCTTGATTTTTAATCACAAAATTAATGTAGAAAGACTTGACACTTATATAGTGCAACATAAATCAGCATAATTTCAATACCCAATGATGATGTTTCTGTAAATGAAATGTAATCCACATACAACCTGCTGGAAAATATACTGCAAAATCTGTATTAGCGGGTGGAAGACATCAATTTCGAAATATCTCTAATCTTCCCAGTAACCATCTTTCTGGCTGTAAGGTGGAGCACAGACCAAGAACCCAGCCTATGTGTTCAGTGCATAATGCTCATTAACCTTTGTGTGTGTGTGTGTGTGTGTGTGTGTGTGTGTGTGTGTGTGTGTGTGTGTGTGTGTGTGTGTGTGTGTGTGTGTGTGTGTGTGTGTGTGTGTGTGTGTGTGTGTGTGTGTGTGTGTGTGTGTGTGTGTGTTTGTCCGTTTCTGCCTCTGTCTTCCTGCGCCTCTCTCCCCAGCGGCTGACCCTGCTGCACGTCAACAGTAACCAGTGTCTGGACATGCCTACTGAGGAGGACAAGATGGTGCCCACCCTGAGAGACTGCACAGGCAGCCGCTCCCAGCAGTGGTTCCTCCGCAACATGACACTGACGCTCTGATCCGACCAGGAGCAGGACCTCCACCTTCACTCACCACCGCCCTGGCCAGTTTCGCCCCCACCTGAACCACTGCCCACTTCGCTTCCGCTGGCCACTACCTTTGCCTCGCTCCACCAGGTATCTTTTATCACGCACACGCTCCTGCCTCCTTCAACACTCGCAGGTGGGGAAGAAGCAGGCAGGTAGCAGCCTGTGTTTTTTTTCCATTTTATTTTTCATGGGGCTTCGGAGGCTTGGCAAGGGCTTTATCTGCGATTCTGATCCTCTCATTCAATCAGTATTACACACAGTGGCTGGCAAGAGGCTGGCGTGCACACTCTCAGACAGAAGTATCTGTATGGTTGAATCATATGAACGGGTCTGAAGTGACGGTGACTTACACTTTTACATATGGAGGAAGCTGGAATCAGAGTGACTATCGCACTGACGGTACTGTATATGTCAGATGGCTCTCAATCCTGGTCGTGTGTGTGTTCATAGTTGCGACTTTTGTACAGCAGCAGTACCAATAGCAGGACACCATTTGTGGGGTCTCACAGACTATGTACTCTGGCTCTGTACATAAGTGTGTGTTTAAAGTGTAACCCTGAAAAGAGATGATTCTGTTCGGACATTGTACACCCCCAATTCATATATATGTTGGAGCCACATGTACATCTGAGGGTGAAGGGTAAGGGTTGCTGTTGTTGATGGGTACATATCAAGAGGCTGACAAAACTCGAAACATTAGAGGTGATACAGAACTCATGCATGGAGGCATATAGCTGTCAAATCTAATTTACCATTATCCAATTTGCATTACAAATGTAATTTCGGGAAGCTTTTTGCTTCAATGCTCATGGCATAAAGGTTTGCACTGTCCCTTTGTATTACAGGAAATAGATATGTCATGTCATAACACTGTTTCAAAACACAATTGTATATCTGAGGCCAAAGTTACTTGGATTGATACGGTATGCCTTAAGAGAAATGTCAATTATTGAATTGGTCAAGGAATGTGGAGAAGGGAACAATCTTGACAAGCTTTGCCTCAAAGTCAACCGGAGTAGTTGTCACAGAATGCAGTTATTTGTTGAAATTGTTTCTACTGCACTGTAGCACGGTCCGCTCCCCAAACATTGAATTATGAATGTATCGGTTATTTTGGATACGTTTCCTTATTCAACTTATACATTATGTCCATCACTTTTATTATAATAGTTTATTCATCATTTGCACGGTTCTTTATAACATATAATTTGCCCGATCTAAACATAAAGCAAAAATGATCTGTAGACATAAAAAGGCTGTGAGTGCATTTACAATGTCGGTTTGAATATCAAGTTTCTTGTTTATTTAATTAAGCTATTGTGAAGTCTAAAGCTCTCCGAAACATCTCAGCATAGTGAATCAATCAATTTGAACAATGGCAACAGTATAATGAGACTAAACAAAACTCATCATATTTTACCACTTTACTGTGCCATTTTGATCATCAGTCAAACATGCATCCTAAATCGTACCCTATTGTACTATTTTTGAGCAGGTCTCATAGGGCTCTGGTCTAAAGTAGTGCTCTATATAGGTAATAGGGTACCATTTGGGACGAATACAAAATGTCTTGATATGGTCAACATTTTAGAAAACGTATCGACTATGTTTTTCAATGGATTGTCAAACCGGACCAGCTGACATCCGGTAGTGTAAATAAATAATGCCACCAACATGTTTTCATCGTCACAGTAACTGTACATACAGAACCAATTATTTTTCTAAGACGCTGTAAATCTTGAAAGCCCCGTTGAAATGTAGAACGTGGCTTGGTTATGTAATTGAATCCATTGCTGTGCGGCTGTTCAGAAATATCAATGGAACTCTGTTCATGCTTTCTAGGGGTTTATGAAATGTGCAATGTGTTTTAGAGGTTCATCAGCAAAAACCCACAAACTACCTAATGGACATTACTGTACTAAAACAGATTCAAACTATCTCAATGCTTGAACACTGTCATATCTATGCCTACTGTTTGTTTGGCATTCAGACTCAAATGAAATTAACTCTGTTTACGTTCATATATATTTATCGTTTAGTTTCACCTAGATTATCTTTAGGTGTAGGGTGAAGTTGCCCCTAGACTCATATCCCCCTAGTTAAGGTTAGGATTGGGGAAGAGGAAGCTGATCCTAGATCTGTACCTACAGTAGGGGAAACTTCACCCCGTAGCTTATCTTTACATGCATGGTACTACAATAGGAATGTACTATAGATTGTGTTTGAATTTTGAACTGTTACGCTGTACATGTATTGGTCTAAGCTGATGTGTGTTACCTGTTTGTACATTTTTGTAAAAACCCCCAAAAAGAAGAAATGAAAAAAGTATCTTGATGGAATCTGCCACATGTGTTTGATTACTGGGGGATGATACGAACCAATGAAACTGTGAACGACAAATCGAATAAATCTGTTGTTGATTAAACGTTTCTGTTGAAGCTTTTAGGGCCACCGTGTCTCCCATCTCCTCCTTAGCTCTAGGGATGCGTCCCAAGTGGCATCCTGTTTTCTATATACTGCACTACTTTTTGACCAGGGCCCATAGGGCTCTAGGTCCCTGGTAAAAAGTAGTGCTCTATAGAGGGAATAGGGTGCCATTTGGGACACAGCCTTAATATCTACTAGGAGCCTGGTGGCACTTTAACCATGGCTCAATAATACACTCATTAATAGTTGCTAGGTCAGGTCTAGGGTTAGCCTATGGAGAAGGTCCAGTATAAACTGGGGCCGGGATTCAATCTGATTGCCCTTTGCCGACAATGTGTCTTTTAAAGGCAATGTTCCCGCTTTCGCGGAGACCACATTCACGGTAAATGCTGCATATAAAAAAGATATATGTATTTTCCTTCTAGCACTGACTTTGATAGTAACTACTTTATTGCGGGAAAATGTACTTGCTATGACTGTTTATATGTGATTGTCTCACCCGGCTATCTTAAGATGAATGCACTAATTGTAAGTTGCTATGGATAAGAGTGTCTGATAAATGACTCAAATGTAAATATGTCGGCTCAATCTGAAAGTACCTTTTAAATGGCGCGTTGTCGACAAAGCGCGATCAGATTGAATCTCAGTTGAAAATGGCTTCCAATAAGACTCGGTCTAAGGTTGAGGTCTTGACGACAAACGATTTCACACTAATTTGGTTTATAGAGGCCTTACATTGCTGGACAACTGTCTCAAAGCGTATTTGCATAATATTGCATGTAATGGCATAACTTAATTGCTTTACTGTATATTTCCCTTTTCCCCACCCACATCAGAGAATGGGAGGGTTTTTAGAATAAATATTTGTAAACCTCTCCAAGGCAACCACTCCAGTGTAATTAATGACTCCTCATGGGGTCCAATCTGAGTTTGGCTGCACAACACTTCAGCACCTCTGCACAGCGGCAGGCAGCAAGGCACTCCGAGGCCGGCAGGGAGGCAGGCACCCTAAGCCAGCATCAATCAGCCTGGCTCACACCTGCGGGCTGCTGCGGGGCCTGGACAGACAAATCAGGACACATGGGGATAAATAAGACAGCCACACAGGGCTGCCAGTCTATTACAGGGATGAGATGGTCTAAAATAGGAACATAATGGAAGCCTTATCTGACTGGGCTCGCTGTGGCGCTAAGAGGTACTGCATGATTAGTGCCCCTCACCATGGAGACAGCCGGGGATTTAACGCTTTCACGTCTGTGTTCGTCTCCTGTAGCAGCAGGGACTTACTGTAACAAAAAAAAGGGATTGCAATTCCGACACGCCTGCTTTGAAAAGCCCCAACACTCACACGATTTATGGGCCATTATACACCAGCGTCCTCGGTCGTGATTATAGAGACGTTTCACATCCAGTATCCTGAAGAAACGGCAGTGCATTAGCTACTACAGCACTTGACTACTACATTCACCGTCCCCTAAATGTGTTCCGCTATTCACACGATTCATTTCATCTCCTTCCCAACATCAACACCCTCACGATTAAATGCAAGGGAGGAAGGCCACAGTCCTATACTGTGTTTGTCCTCTCTTTCTCCTCGTGTCTGATATGTACAGGATCGTGTGTGTCTGCCAGCCTCTCTCTCCTTGCTAGTGCGCTCGATATATGGGATTTTATTCAGTCGGAGAAGTGAATCCAATAATGGGGAGAGAGGAGGGATAATCAGCACCCTGGATGGCCCCTTTCTTCTCACACAGGATCAGAGGTCCAGAGGAGTAAGCCTGCCCTTAATTGTTGTGGGGACCTGCACTTCCACTGTGCCCAGAATGAAACATAGCTTTAATTAGAGATGGTTTGAGGCAAGACTGTGTGGGAGACTGGGGAGACTGATCCATTACCACGGGAGAGGTGTCTGTCTTGTAGTAGTACATCTCAAATGTACAGATCTAGACAGCGACCCAAATGCCATCCTATTCCCTAGATGGTGCACTATTTTTTGATGCACCTCTCTGGTCAACAGTAGTGCACTATATAGGGAATAGGGTTCCATTTTGGACGCGGCCCCTCGACAATCTGCAGTGACTGCTGCAGAAGCCACTGACGTGGACGGTGGTTGTGCAATCCCTGGTGCAATCTGGATATTGACATGTTTAAGGGAAGTGATTGTAAAAAAACGACTTCTATGTGGTAATAGCCATTTAGACAGTAAGTCAGTGATTAGAAGGAGGAACCCTTCTGCTAACCACAGTAATTGTGTGGTAAACAATGTTCAATCACCAGGAGCTGGTGCATTAGCAACAAGCCCTGTTGTGCTGCTATTCTAGACAATGAAAACATCCATATAGGACTAGCTGTTTCCTGTGTTTATGAAAAGGATGCCTACAAAAATACTGTAAAATAAAGTATGAATTCCATTTGTGTAGTTACTCATTCAGGGGTGTTTATGTCTTGCAATACAGTATCTTATATGAGTGAAATGGTTTGCCAGTATGCATTAACTCTGACCCAGAACCCTTTATAATAATAATACACTATATATATGGTTAAAGAAAAGCTGATCTACTGTATGGAAGACAATCATCTCAGATCTTGGACAGATGTAATATCGTTTGATCACCACAAGATGTTGACAGTTTATTGTGTGCCTCAGTGGCTCTGTCCATTTGACCCAGCTGTGATGCAATCACTCAGGTATTTTAGCTTAGCCACTACACGCTCTCATGTTACATGACAGAAGAATGTATGATGGCCTATTATTGTTTCAGTACGGAGTGGCCAACTGTGCATCGCAAATGGCAGAGCTCTGGTCAAAAGTAGTGCACCATATGAGGAAGAGTGGGCTATTTGGGACGGAGGCCATGTTCCCAGATCGAGTTAAAACGCTGTCTTTGCTGAGAGGCAATCACAACCCATTTCTTTCGTGGACAGAGGATTGCTGATAAACCTTGAGCTGCGTTTGGAAATCAACATAGTCACAATGAAACAAGGTTGTATAGTATTTCAAATAGAGGAAAACAGCATTGGTGAGAAATAGGGTGCCTAATCAACCAACCTAATATCAAACCAGAAGCATGGCCCATGCAGTATCCCTGATCAGATGAATTATGGAGTGAGATGGGAAGGGAAATGAGAGAAGATCTTGTCAAGTGATTGGCTGTTCTCCCCAGCAAATGACCTCAAGTGCCATCTCTGCTGATACAAAGTGCACGATAAATGCATGTCCCCTACGTCTCTCTGATTAGGTTAATAAATCAATCCTGGATGTCCTATCAGGTCTTGCCCAGGCTATTTTTATGAAATGGGTTACACAAGAATGTCAAACTTTCTTCCATTAAGCTCTGATGGGAGACAGTATATTGGCTAAAAGGTATGTTGAGTAGCAGAGTAGGCCTATAACATTTCCTTACACATGATTTGGCGATGATGGGAATCTTAAATACCATTCACTTGAAATGGAATAGAAAACCTGATATCATCCTTTTATATGTGCGATCACAACTAGGGAGTGTTTTTTTCTGTACTCTTTGCAATGTGCATTACAGATCCCCGAACCCCCTTCTAGGATAATCTTGAGACAAGAATGAATCTGCATTCCCCCCCCCCAGTTTAGTGTACAATGTTGCATAACTCAACAGCCTTCCACTGTGTGAACTGTGAAGAGACTCAAGATCAACCTCTAACCCAAATCCTCTCAGTACTTTTGAGTGACACATGCAGTAGGAAACTGAAAATGTAAAACTAATTGCGTGTGAATGTGTGGGTTAAAGGCATTGCTCACAATTAAAGGGATTGTTCAGACAGCATTTTCGAACGGTCCCTTGTGACTGACTGACCTAGCCGGGAGCAGCCATAAATAGCCGCGCAATAGCAGACTCCCTTGCACCATATGTCAATGCTAGCTGTGTAATTTACTTGCTTTGATTCTGACGTCTGTGCGGCAAGAGTGAATCCACATGGAAACAAGTAGCTGTTTTAATGCTAATGATTTTCAGAATAGCCTAACACGGTCTGAATTGGACAAAAAGCAATAGAACAGAGGAGGGTAACACTTCACCGTCTTCTTACGACTGTGTAATGAGCAGCTTACTGTTGACCTCTTCTTGTACCGTGTAAATGTCGTTGCTTGTTATACTGTACTAAGAATGATTGCACAGTAATAAGAACACAACAGGTTAACATAGGGACTCAATACACATGGACACTAAGTTATCCAGTTAGGCCTAAGTAGCATATCTACTGAATGTGCAGACAGACACATTGTCAAGTGTTGTGACAGGGTACGGATGCCTGGCAAAAGTTTAGCTGTATGTGTCCGGAAACATAGCAATTAAAAACCTCTAGTTCACAGCACAAGAGCAGACTTTGTCTAGCCAAAGCTAATGGCTTCATCTTTGCACAGGAATCAGTATCTGACTAGCCTCTTCCTCTTAATGAGGGAAGAACACATATAAGGTGACCTGTGTCACCCCATACTCATTATAAAATGACTGAATGCTGCAGTTCGTTTGTGTTCTTCTTCTTCTACCTGGTATAATGAAGGCCTCGGCGACTGCTGCCTGGTAAAAATTGTTCCCTTCCCTCTTTCCCTCGAGAGACTTGAATTATTGCTTCAGACACACGCTGCTATTGGACGCACATTAAACGTGTTAGCTGTTACACAATCCCTCATTTGGCAAGTGTTATGTTGGTTTTAGCCAGCCACAGACTATGTTCTGTTTTTAGAATGTGATCATTTGTACTGTACAGACGTGTACAGACTTGAGGTGAGATAACAGCAAATGGATGAAGACGAGCGCTAATGAGATGCTGGCTGCAAACAAACAGCCTCAACACTCATATTGATCTTGAAAAACCAGATGGGATACAAACACATGTCAAATTGGTCGGGAAATTGCTGAGTGAGTGTTTGAAGTTGTTCACAGTAGCTGAATACACTTGACGAAAGTGGGGAAAAGTGCAGTGTATTTCTATGTATCTGTTAATATACCGTAACAGTCTGCGCCAGTCTGTTTGAACACACCTACTCATTCAAAGGTTTTTCAATAGTTTTGCTATTTTCTACATTGTAGAATAATAATGAAGACAGAACAACTAGGAAATAACAAATATGGAATCATGTAGTAACCAAAAAATGTGTTAAACAAATCAAAATATAAGTAGTAGCCACCCTTTGCCTTGATGACAGGTTTGCACGAGAAACATGAACGATGGACATTAGACCGGTGGAAATCTGTCCTTTGGTCTGATCAGTCCAAATGTGAGAATGTGGCTCCCACTTATTCTAAAATATATATATTTTTTTACTGAAATATTACATTTACGTAAGTGATCAGACCCTTTACTCAGTACTTTGTAGATGCACCTTTGGCAGTGATTACAGCCTAAATTGTTATTGGGTATGACGCTACAAGCTTGGCACACCTGTATTTGGGGAGTTTCTCCCATTTTTCTCTTCAGATTCTCTCAAGCTCTGTCAGGTTGGACGAAGAGCGTCGCTGCACAGATATTTTCAGGTCTCTCCAGAGATGTTCAGGTTCAAGTCCGGGTTCTGGCTGTGCCACTCAAGAACATTCAGAGACTTGTCCTGAAGCCACTACTGCGTTGTCTTGGCTGTGTGCTTAGGGTCGTTGTCCTGTTGGAAGGTGATCCTTCGCCCCAGTCTGAGGTCCTGAGCACTCTGGAGCAGATTTTCATCAAGGATCTCTCTGTACATTGCTCTGTTCATCTTTCCCTCAAACCTGACTAGTCTCCCAGTCCCTGCCACTGAAAAACATCCCCACAGTATGATGATGCCACCACCATGCTTCACCGTAGAGTTGGTGCCAGGTTTCCTCCAGACTTGATGCTTGGCATTCAGGCCAAATAGTTCAATCTTGGTTTCATCAAACCAGAGAATCTTTTTTTCTCATGGTCTGAGAGTCTTTAGGTGCCTTTTGGCAAACTTCAAGCGGGCTGTCATGTGCCTTTTACTGAGGAATGGCTTCCATCTGGACACTACCATAAAGGCCTGATTGGCAGAGTGCTGCTGAGATGGCTGTCCTTCTGGAAGGTTCTCCCATTTCCACAGAGGAACTCTGAAGCTCTGTCAGTGACCATCGGGTTCTTGGTCACCTCCCTGACCAAGGCCCTTCTCCCCCATTGCTCCGTTTGGCCAGGCTGCCAGCTCTAGGAAGAGTATTTGTGGTTCTAAACTTCTTCCATTTAAGAATGATGGAAGCTACTGTGTTCTTGGGGAGCTTCAATGCTGCAGAAATGTTTCAGTACACTTCCCCAGATGTATGCCTCGACACAATCCTGTCTCGGAGGTCTATGGACAGTTCCTTTGACCTCATGGCTTGGTTTTTGCTCTGACATGCACTGTCAGCTGTGGGACCTTATATAGACAGGTGTGTGCCTTTCCAAATCATGTCCAATCAATTGAATTTAGGACAGGTGGATTCCAATCAAGTTGTAGAAACATCTCAACGATGATCAATGGAAACAGAATACACCTGAGTTCACTGTCGAGTCTCAATGCAAAGAGTCTGAATACTTATGTAAATAAGGTATTTCTGTTAGTTTTTTGCTAAAAATCATTATGGGGTATTGTGTGTAGATTGATGAGGGAAAAAATGTATTTAATCAATTTTAGTATAAGGCTGTAACGTAACAAAATGTGGAAAGTCAAGGGGTCTGAATACTTTCCGAATGCACTGTAAATAGCGAAATTATCTTTACTCATGTATTTATTCCTTGTGTTACTATTTTTCAATTTGTCTATTGTTTATCTTTTTTGTCTCTGCATTGTTGGGAAGGGCTGTAAAGTAAATATTTTACTGTTAGTGTATACTTGCTGATTACGAAGCGTTTTATGATTACATTTTTCTCTTCCGAACGATTGTATGTGGTCTGGGACCTGCACACAATTTTGGCATTTTGGCTCTCTGTGTGTAGTGGTGTAATGGTGCTTGAGAAGTGGGTATACTATACTATTTCCCAAACGGCCGACATGGCGAAGGAAAGTTGTATGAGAAGCAGTGACATACACTATGAATGACCTAACATTATAAACCCCATATTGGTCTTTCACAGTCAGGCCAACCCAAGCTGTACTGTGCAAGTAGGCTAATTGAAGGTCTACTATTGAAACAGATAAATGAGTCTGTCAACTGAGTCAGAAATTCACAGGTTTCTGATTTCCCCCATTTTTTTTTGTGTTTTTGCTTTCAAAGTCACACTTTTTTAATAGAAAAATAACAGCATTTGATATTGTAAGTCCATAACAATGCTTACACCACATCACAAGACCACTTTTGAGGTCTGGGGAAAAAATCTAAGAAATTTAGATTTTTTTGTGTAGTTACCCTTTAGTTCAAGTGCACAGGCACCTTGCACTGTTGTTTGGATAGTGGTATTTCTGTAGCACATGCAAAACAAAAGACCACTGTATTGATGCAAGTAAGTGTCATGTTTTGTCATTTGATTATCATGTCTTGTCCCTGTGCTTCCCTTCCATTTGTCTCCCTCTGCTGGTCTTAGTAGGTTCTTTCCCTCTTTCTATCCCTCTCTCTTCCCCTCCCTCTCTTCCTCTCTCGCTCTCTCTCTATCGTTCCGTTCCTGCTCCCAGCTGTTCCTCATTCTCCTAACTACCTCATTTAATCTTTCACACCTGTCCCCTATTTTGCCCTCTGATTAGAGTTCCTATTTCTCCCTCTGTTTTCCGCTTCTGTCCTTGTCGGATCTTTGTTTGATGTTTGCTGTTCTGTGTCCTGGTTCCGCCCTGTCGTGGTTTTGCCTTCATCAGATGCTGCGTGTGAGCAGGTGTCATCTAAGATATATCCTGGAGTACCGTTTTGTTTAAGACTGGAATAAAGACTCTGTTTTTGTTAAGTCGCTTTTGGGTCCTCATTCATCAGCATAACAGAAAGATCCGACCACAATGGACCCAGCGACTACGGATTCTCGCAACACTGCCATCAAGATCCAGGGAGCAATGCTCGGCAGACACGAGCAGGAATTGTCTGCTGCTCGTCATGCCGTTGAGACCCTGGCCGCTCAGGTTTCCAACCTCTCAGGACAGTTTCAGAGTCTTCGTCTCGTGCCACCTGTTACTTCCTGGTCTTCCGAGTCTTCGGAACCTAGGGTTAATAACCCACCATGTTACTCTGGGCAACCCACTGAGTGCCGCTCCTTTCTCACCCAGTGTGATATTGTGTTTTCTCTCCAGCCCAACACATACTCACGAGAGAGAGCTCGGATCGCCTACGTCATATCACTCCTTACTGGTCGGGCTCGGGAGTGGGGCACAGCTATCTGGGAGGCAAGGGCTGAGTGTACTAACGATTATCAGAGCTTTAAAGAGGAGATGATACGGGTTTTTGATCGTTCAGTTTTTGGGAAGGAGGCTTCCAGGGTCCTGGCTTCCCTATGTCAAGGTGATCGATCCATAACGGATTACTCTATAGAGTTTCGCACTCTTGCTGCATCCAGTGACTGGAACGAGCCGGCGTTGCTCGCTCGTTTTCTGGAGGGACTTCACGCTGAGGTTAAGGATGAGATTCTCTCCCGGGAGGTTCCTTCCAGCGTGGACTCTTTGATTGCACTCGCCATCCGCATAGAACGACGGGTAGATCTTCGTCACCGAGCTCGTGGAAGAGAGCTCGCGTTAACGGTGTTTCCCCTCTCCGCATCTCAACCATCTTCTCCCATCAGCTCAGAGACTGAGCCCATGCAGCTGGGAGGTATTCGCATCTCGACTAAGGAGAGGGAACGGAGAATCACCAACCGCCTTTGTCTCTATTGCGGTTCTGCTGGACATTTTGTCATGTCATGTCCAGTAAAAGCCAGAGCTCATCAGTAAGCGGAGGGCTACTGGTGAGCGCTACTACTCAGGTCTCTCCATCAAGATCCTGTACTACCTTGTCGGTCCATCTACGCTGGACCGGTTCGGCTGCTTCCTGCAGTGCCTTGATAGACTCTGGGGCTGAGGGTTGTTTTATGGACGAAGCATGGGCTCGGAAACATGACATTCCTCTCAGACAGTTAGGGAGGCCCACGCCCATGTTCGCCTTAGATGGTAGTTCTCTCCCCAGTATCAGATGTGAGACACTACCTTTAACCCTCACAGTATCTGGTAACCACAGTGAGACCATTTCCTTTTTGATTTTTCGTTCACCTTTTACACCTGTTGTTTTGGGTCATCCCTGGCTAGTATGTCATAATCCTTCTATTAATTGGTCTAGTAATTCTATCCTATCCTGGAGCGTTTCTTGTCATGTGAAGTGTTTAATGTCTGCTATCCCTCCTGTTTCTTGTGTCCCCTCTACTCAGGAGGAACCTGGGGATTTGACAGGAGTGCCGGAGGAATATCATGATCTACGCACGGTCTTCAGTCGGTCCAGAGCCAACTCTCTTCCTCCTCACCGGTCGTATGATTGTTGTATTGATCTCCTTCCGGGGACCACTCCCCCTCGGGGTAGACTATACTCTCTGTCGGCTCCCGAACGTAAGGCTCTCGAGGATTATCTGTCTGTTTCTCTCGACGCCGGTACCGTGGTGCCTTCTTCCTCTCCCGCCGGAGCGGGGTTTTTCTTTGTTAAGAAGAAGGACGGTACTCTGCGCCCCTGCGTGGATTATCGAGGGCTGAATGACATAACGGTTAAGAATCGTTATCCGCTTCCCCTTATGTCGTCAGCCTTCGAGATGCTGCAGGGAGCCAGGTTCTTTACTAAGTTGGATCTTCGTAACGCTTACCATCTCGTACGCATCAGAGAGGGGGACGAGTGGAAAACGGCGTTTAACACTCCGTTAGGGCATTTTGAATACCGGGTTCTGCCGTTCGGTCTCTCTAATGCTCCAGCTGTCTTTCAGGCATTAGTTAATGATGTACTGAGAGACATGCTGAACATCTTTGTTTTCGTTTACCTTGACGATATCCTGATTTTTTCACCGTCACTCGAGATTCATGTTCAGCACGTTCGACGTGTACTCCAGCGCCTTTTAGAGAATTGTCTCTACGTGAAGGCTGAGAAGTGCGCCTTTCATGTCTCCTCTGTCACTTTTCTTGGTTCTGTTATTTCCGCTGAAGGCATTCAGATGGATCCCGCTAAGGTCCAGGCTGTCAGCGATTGGCCCGTTCCTAAGTCACGTGTCGAGTTGCAGCGTTTTCTCGGTTTCGCTAATTTCTATCGGCGTTTCATTCGTAATTTCGGTCAAGTGGCTGCCCCTCTCACAGCTCTGACTTCTGTCAAGACTTGCTTTAAGTGGTCCGGTTCCGCCCAGGGAGCTTTTGATCTCCTCAAGAAGCGTTTTACATCCGCTCCTATCCTTGTTACTCCTGACGTCACTAAACAATTTATTGTCGAGGTTGACGCTTCAGAGGTGGGCGTGGGAGCCATTCTGTCCCAGCGCTTCCAGTCTGACGATAAGGTTCATCCTTGCGCTTACTTTTCTCATCGCCTGTCGCCATCGGAACGCAACTATGATGTGGGTAACCGCGAACTGCTCGCTATCCGCTTAGCCATAGGCGAATGGCGACAGTGGTTGGAGGGGGCGACCGTTCCTTTTGTCGTTTGGACTGACCATAAGAACCTTGAGTACATCCGTTCTGCCAAACGACTTAATGCACGTCAAGCTCGTTGGGCGTTGTTTTTTGCTCGTTTCGAGTTCGTGATTTCCTATCGCCCGGGAAATAGGAACACCAAGCCTGATGCCTTATCCCGTCTCTTTAGTTCTTCTGTGGTTTCTACCGACCCCGAGGGGATTCTCCCTGAAGGGCGTGTTGTCGGGTTGACTGTCTGGGGAATTGAGAGACAGGTAAAGCAAGCGCTCACTCACACTGCGTCGCCGCGCGCTTGTCCTAGTAACCTTCTGTTTGTTCCTGTCTCTACTCGTCTGGCTGTTCTTCAGTGGGCTCATTCTGCCAAGTTAGCTGGCCACCCCGGTGTTCGGGGTACGCTTGCTTCTATTCGCCAGCGGTTTTGGTGGCCTACTCAGGAGCGGGACACGCGCCGTTTCGTGGCTGTTTGTTCGGACTGCGCGCAGACTAAGTCAGGTAACTCTCCTCCTGCCGGTCGTCTCAGACCGCTTCCCATTCCTTCTCGACCATGGTCTCACATCGCCTTAGACTTTATTACCGGTCTGCCTTCGTCTGCGGGGAAGACTGTGATTCTTACGGTTATCGATAGGTTCTCTAAGGCGGCACATTTCATTCCCCTCGCTAAGCTTCCTTCCGCTAAGGAGACGGCACAAATCATCATTGAGAATGTGTTCAGAATTCATGGCCTCCCGTTAGACGCCGTTTCAGACAGAGGTCCGCAATTCACGTCACAGTTTTGGAGGGAGTTCTGTCGTTTGATCGGTGCTTCCGTCAGTCTCTCTTCCGGGTTTCATCCCCAGTCTAACGGTCAAGCAGAAAGGGCCAATCAGTCGATTGGTCGCATTTTACGCAGCCTTTCGTTTCGAAACCCTGCGTCTTGGGCAGAACAGCTCCCCTGGGCTGAGTACGCTCACAACTCGCTTCCTTCGTCTGCTACCGGGCTATCTCCGTTTCAGAGTAGTCTTGGTTACCAGCCTCCTCTGTTCTCGTCCCAGCTCGCCGAGTCCAGCGTTCCCTCCGCTCAGGCTTTTGTCCAACGTTGTGAGCGCACTTGGAGGAGGGTCAGGTCTGCACTTTGCCGTTACAGGGCGCAGACTGTGAGAGCCGCCAATAAACGTAGGATTAAGAGTCCTAGGTATTGTCGCGGTCAGAGAGTGTGGCTTTCCACTCGTAACCTTCCCCTTACGACAGCTTCTCGCAAGTTGACTCCGCGGTTCATTGGTCCGTTCCGTGTCTCTCAGGTCGTCAATCCTGTCGCTGTGCGACTGCTTCTTCCGCGACATCTTCGTCGCGTCCACCCTGTCTTCCATGTCTCTTGTGTCAAGCCTTTTCTTCGCGCTCCCGTTCGTCTTCCCTCCCCCCCTCCCGTCCTTGTCGAGGGCGCACCTATTTACAAGGTACGGAAGATCATGGACATGCGTTCTCGGGGACGTGGTCACCAGTACTTAGTGGATTGGGAGGGTTACGGTCCTGAGGAGAGGAGTTGGGTTCCATCTCGGGACGTTCTGGACCGTTCGTTGATTGATGATTTCCTCCGTTGCCGCCAGGGTTCCTCCTCGAGTGCGCCAGGAGGCGCTCGGTGAGTGGGGGGGTACTGTCATGTTTTGTCATTTGATTATCATGTCTTGTCCCTGTGCTTCCCTTCCATTTGTCTCCCTCTGCTGGTCTTAGTAGGTTCTTTCCCTCTTTCTATCCCTCTCTCTTCCCCTCCCTCTCTTCCTCTCTCGCTCTCTCTCTATCGTTCCGTTCCTGCTCCCAGCTGTTCCTCATTCTCCTAACTACCTCATTTAATCTTTCACACCTGTCCCCTATTTTGCCCTCTGATTAGAGTTCCTATTTCTCCCTCTGTTTTCCGCTTCTGTCCTTGTCGGATCTTTGTTTGATGTTTGCTGTTCTGTGTCCTGGTTCCGCCCTGTCGTGGTTTTGCCTTCATCAGATGCTGCGTGTGAGCAGGTGTCATCTAAGATATATCCTGGAGTACCGTTTTGTTTAAGACTGGAATAAAGACTCTGTTTTTGTTAAGTCGCTTTTGGGTCCTCATTCATCAGCATAACAGTAAGCATGACATCATTCTGCCAGGTAAGCATAGGCTACTTTGTAACTAGCTAACATTTCATTGAGAAGGTTATTGGGAAAGCCTTTCCGTCTACCAGAGTATGGTTAGGCCCATCATTAGCGTCGCTATATTTCTCCTGTTACTTAATTGTTTGAAACCTGGACATTTTACTTCATATCAGGAGGCATGTCTTACCTCGCTTCAAAGTACCCTATAGCCAAAAATCCCACCATAGAAACGTGGAGGCAGTTATTCTATATTGACTTCTTCATATGCTTTCTCCTGTTCTAAGTTTTCGTTCTTTCATTGTCTAGCAGCCAAAGGCATAATCCTAGTTATATTGGCAACCCATGATAGTTGTTGCATCTTTAGATCTCCTCTCTTTCTACATTTCAAACAGATATTTCCATCTCTGTCCATGAAACCAGTCACATGTGCGCTGCTGTCACGTTCCTGACCTATTTCTGTTAGTTTGTTATATGTGTTAGTTGGTCAGGACGTGAGTTTGGGTGGGCATTCTATGTTTTCTGTTTCTATGTTGGTTTATGGGTTGCCTGGTATGGCTCTTAATTAGAGGCAGGTGTTTGGCGTTCCTCTAATTAAGAGTCATATTTAGGTAGGTGTTTTCACAGTGTTCGTGGTGGGTGATTGTCTCCTGTGTTTGTGTATGTCTTTAAGCCACACGGGACTGGTTTCGGTTTGTTTGTTCAGTGTCATTTATGTGTAGGCTTTTTTCCCTGTTCGTGCGTTCTCGTGTGTTATGTGAGTTCGTTCAGATCTGTCTACACCGTTTATTTGTTTTGTTAGTGTATTAGTCGAGTTCGTGTTTTTCGTTAATAAATCATGTCTACAAACTCAGCTGCATTTTGGTTCGATCCCTGCTCCTCCTCTTCTGATGAAGAGGAGGAGGAAAGCCGTTACAGAATCACCCACCAATCCAGAACCAAGCGGCGTGAAGTCAAGCAGGATTATACACAGGAATCATGGACTTGGGAGGAAATATTGGACGGGAGAGGTCCATTGGCACAGCCGGGAGAATATCGCAGTCCCAAAGCTGAGCTGGAGGCAGCGAAAGCAGAGAGGCGGTGGTATGAGGAGGCAGCAAGGAGACGTGGCTGGAAGCCCGAGAGGAGACCCCAAAAATTTCTTGGGGGGGGGGGGGATAAGAGGTAGTGGACCAAGGGCAGGTAGGAGACCTGCGCCTACTTCCCAGGCTTACCGTGGACAGCGGGAGTACGGGCAGGCGCCGTGGTACGCAGTAGAGCGCACGGTGTCTCCTGTAGGAGTGCATAGCCCAGTGCGGGTTATTCCACCTCCCCGCACTGGTAGGGCTAGATTGGGCATTGAGCCAGGTGTCATGAGGCCGGCTCAATGCGTCTGGTCTCCAGTGCGTCTCCTCGGGCCGGCTTACATGGCACCAGCCTTACGCATGGTGTTCCCGGTTCGCCTACATAGCCCGGTGCGGGTTATTCCAACTCCCCGCACTGGTCGGGCGACGGGGAACATTCAACCAGGTAAGGTTGGGCAGGCTCGGTGCTCAAGGGAGCCAGTACACCTTCACGGTCAGGTATTTCCGGCACTACCTCCCCGCCCCAGCCCAGTACCACCAGTGCCTACACCACGCACCAGGCTTCCAGTGCGTTTTCAGAGCCCTGTGCCTCCTCCACGCACTCTCCCTATGGTGCGTGTCTCCAGCCTAGTGCCTCCAGTTCCGGCACCGCGCACTAAGCCACATGTGCGTCTCCTAAGTCCTGTGCACACTGTTGTTTCTCCCCTTACTCGTCCTGATGTGCGTGCACTCAGCCCGGTGCCACCAGTGCCGGTACCACCTACCAGGAATATAGCACGCTTTGAGAGTCCAGTGTGCCCTGTCCCTGCTCCCCGCACTAGGCTTGAAGTGCGTGTCCTCAGTCAGGTGCCTCCAGTTACGGCACCACGCACCAAGCCTACAGTGCGTCTCAGCCGGCCAGAGTCTGCCGTCTGCCCAACGGCGCATGAACTGCCTGTCTGCCATGAGCCTGCAAAGCTGCCCGTCTGCCATGAGCCTACAGAGCCTTCCGCCAGACAGGAGCAGCCAGAGCCTTCCGCCAGACAGGTGCAGTCTGAGCCATCCGTCTCCGCAGCGCCATCTGAGCCATCCGTCTCCCCAGCGCCGTCTGAGCCATCCGTCTCCGCAGCGCCGTCTGAGCCATCCGTCTCCCCAGCGCCGTCTGAGCCATCCGTCTGTCCTGAGCCATTAGAGCCGCCCATCTGTCCCGAGCCGTCAGAGCCGATAGTCAGTCAGGAGCCGCTAGAGCCAGTTATCAGTCAGGATCTGCCAGAGCCGCCAACCAGACAGGATCTGCCAGAGCCGCCAACCAGACAGGATCTGCCAGAGCCGCAAACCAGACAGGATCTGCCAGAACCGCAAACCAGACAGGATCTGCCAGAGCCGCCAACCAGACAGGATCTGCCAGAGCCGCCAACCAGACAGGATCTGCCAGAGCCGCCAACCAGACAGGATCTGCCAGAGCCGCCAACCAGACAGGATCTGCCAGAGCCGTCAGTGAGCCATGAGCGTCCAGAGCCTTCAGCCAGCCATGAGCGTCCAGAGCCGTCAGCGAGCCATGAGCGTCCAGAGCCGTCAGCGAGCCATGAGCGTCGAGAGCCGTCAGCCAGCCATGAGCGTCGAGAGCCGTCAGCCAGCCATGAGCGTCGAGAGCCGTCAGGCAGCCATGAGTGTCCAGAGCCGTTAGCCAGTCATGAGCTGTCCCTTAGCCCGGAGCGGCTATTTACCCAGAACTGCCCCTCAGTCCAGAGCTGTCTCTCTGTCCGGAGCTGCCTTTCAGTCCGGAGTTGCCCCTCTATCCTGATCTACCTCTCTATCCTGAGCTACCTCTCTATCGTGATCTATCCCTCTGTCTTGATCTATCCCTCTGTCCCGGTGCTGCCCCTGTTGTTGATGTTACCAAAAGGATTTTGTGGGGGTAAGATGAGGGTGGACATTCATAGGGGGAGATGGAAGCTGGGATTGACTATGGTGGGGTGGGGACCTCGCCCGGAGCCTGAGCCACCACCGTGGTCAGATGCCCACCCAGACCCTCCCCTAGACTTTGTGCTGGTGCGCCCGGAGTTCGCACCTTATGGGGGGGGTTATGTCACGTTCCTGACCTATTTCTGTTAGTTTGTTATATGTGTTAGTTGGTCAGGACGTGAGTTTGGGTGGGCATTCTATGTTTTCTGTTTCTATGTTGGTTTATGGGTTGCCTGGTATGGCTCTTAATTAGAGGCAGGTGTTTGGCGTTCCTCTAATTAAGAGTCATATTTAGGTAGGTGTTTTCACAGTGTTCGTGGTGGGTGATTGTCTCCTGTGTTTGTGTATGTCATTACGCCACACGGGACTGGTTTCGGTTTGTTTGTTCAGTGTCATTTATGTGTAGGCTTTTTTCCCTGTTCGTGCGTTCTCGTGTGTTATGTGAGTCCGTCGTTCAGATCTGTCTACACCGTTTATTTGTTTTGTTAGTGTATTAGTCGAGTTCGTGTTTTTCGTTAATAAATCATGTCTACAAACTCAGCTGCATTTTGGTTCGATCCCTGCTCCTCCTCTTCTGATGAAGCCGTTACAGCTGCGCATTTTAGAAAGGTGTTTTCCATTCATTGCGTTTTGGAACATTCGATCATAGATCTACCACCGTGTGCCTAAAATGTGACAAAATAATAGTTTGTCAACATTTTAAGCTAAACATTCTGATCTGTTCCATCAGCTTTATTCATTGATATGGCATATACCTCCACTACTTTGATACACATCGTGGGGATTAAGCCGTGAGTATACACAATGCTCACTGAAAAATAAGTGGGTATAAGGCGTATACCTACATATTCCATGGCATTGTGGAATACTTGTTTCTGTTTTGCTTGAAGGGTATTCTAGAGCGTGCATTATTTCCCTATAAAGCACAGTATTTTTGCATGGTAGAATTCAATGGCCATAGTTCATTCTTGCATGTTCTATGTTTGAGATGCCTTTGAAAGCAAAAGTCGATTTGAAACATAATTGGCATTGTTGAATTCCATTTTCATGATGGAAAACTAGGACAGATGGTTTGGTTAGCTAAACTAGCAAGTCTGTTTGTTTGGTTACCATGAGAACTGCTTTAGCTTTTTTTTTTTTTACATTGGATAAAAGTAGAGACTCAGAGCTATAAAATGGTGTATCATACACAGCATTTTTGAGGAACAATGGGAAAGTCATTCTGCTTTGAAAGTTGATACACTGAGAAAATGGCCTTTGAATGTTTTGTTACCTACTGGAGAGCTCTCCTTTGTCTACACCCATTCAGCATTGTTCACACCGTCTTAAGCCAGCCCCACCCATCTCTTTAAGGATTCACATGAGGTCATGTGCTAAACAGTGAGTAGTATAGTAAAGATTAAGACTAAAAAGTGGTAGTATCCTATAATAAGGAATAAAATCCAGGTAAACAGAAAGTATCCAGATAAAAATATTTCAAAAATATTACATGCTTACCCAGACACACTTGTCTAAATTGATGGGTCATGTGAAATAAATGCTATAACCCCTAGCCACATCCAGTGGTGGAACAAAATACCACTCTACAAAGTACTAAATTGTCATACTTGAGTAAATCATTTCTAATTCTTTGTATTAAACCAGACGGCACAATTTTTTTCTCAATTTTTTATTATTGACGGATAGCCAGGGGCACAATCCAACACTCAGAAATAATTTACAAACGAAGCCTTTGTGTTTAGTGAGTCTGCCAGATCAGATGCTGTCACGCCCTGACCATAGTTTGCTTTGTATGTTTCTATGTTTTGTTTGGTCAGGGTGTGATGTGAGTGGGCATTCTATGTTGTATGTCTAGTTTGTCTGTTTCTATGTGTTTGGCCTGATATGGTTCTCAGAGGCAGGTGTCAGTCGTTGTCTCTGATTGGGAGCCATATTTAGGTAGCCTATTTGTCATTGTGGGTTGTGGGTGATTGTTCCTGTGTCTGTGTTTTACCATACGAGACTGTTTCGTTTTTGTTCGTTCACTTTGTTGTTTTGTTCAGTGTTCAGTTTCCTTTATTAAAATATGAAAACTTACCACGCTGCGCATTGGTCCTCCGATCCTTCCTACTACTCCTCCTCGGAAGAGGAGGAAGACGAGCATTACAGATGCAGTAGGAATGTGTGTGAATTCGACAATTTTCCTGTCAAAATGTAACGAGTACTTTTGGGTGTCTGGGAAAATGGATGGAGTAAAAAGTACATTATTTTCTTTTGGAATGTAGTGAAGTAAAAGTAAAAGTTGCCAAAAATATATAAAATAAAGTAATGTACAGATACACCCAAAAATACATATATAAAGTATTTTTACTTAAGTGCTTTGAACACTGCCCAAATGCCTTCACACCATACATGAGCATACATGATATACTGTTTCACACGCACTTATCACATAGTATTCCATGCATAAGTTAAGGCCATGCAACCCGAGTTGAAACCTCACTGAGGTGCACATGTACAGTACATAAACCGATGCATGCGCCATATATTTATGTGGATGCGCCATATATTTTTGTGATGGACACTTGATACGGTCACATGATATTGTTGTGGTATGTCACAAAATCATGTTACGACCACACATATCAATATTCATGTTATATATCAATACTATGTTAAGTCTTGCTAAGTGGATGGGTCTTTACAGAAGGTGTGAACAGTACAGCCAAATGCTTACTTGCATAGTAGTAATATCAGAAATAGATGGTGTCAATATAAATAAAATATACAGTATGTACAAGAACAATATCAATAATGATATGAGTGATAGAAAAGGTAGTTATATGAATACAATCAGGGGTAAAGTGGCTGAGCAGCAGGATAAATAAATAAATAAATAGTAGCAGCAACGTATGGCGTGTGTGTTAGAAGAGAGTCATTTGAATAGAGGCACTGCAGATAGTGCTGATGACTGTTCCGTCCGAACCACGCATGAACAAGGGAATCTATATTCGGAGAGCCTGTTTCTGTCCTGCCCTTGACATTGTGTTGTCCATAGCCTCTTTGTCGCAAAACTCCCTGATCTTCTCAAAAAGATAAGTTTGTCTAGCTGTGTCCAGTCCAGATGGTGCTTGTACAGGCAGATCATCTGTGAGAGGAAGGATCAGTACCTATCATTAGCCATACAGAAAACCAGCTAACTAGCCACGCAATAGAGATTAGAGTAATTTGTGGAGCTTAGGTTATTGTTTGTCATGTTTGCTAGCTCAAATGATATTGAGTTAGTGACATTTTTTTTATATAGCCAACTAACAAGTTGCTTGTTTCTGCCGGTGCTATTCGTTTGGAAACTCTCCCAGCTTCGTAACTAATAAGATAGCATTATCTAACTCAGTAGTTGTCTGTCAGGCAAGAAAATTAGAGTAGTGTGGAGGCAGCAACATTGTGCTTTGCTCGGGACGCTGCCACTCCCCTGATCGTCTCACTTCCCCTCTACAAAGACAACCAGCTAACTAATTCATCTGACCATAGGTCTTGAAGTGTGTGTACCATATACAGCCTTTACGGTTATAATCGAACCTTGCTGGTCATCTATGAACATATTTATGAACCTCTTTTAGTGTGCTCTATCCTGTCTGATTACCCATCAGTCTGACAGAACTATATGCACATAATGATCTGAGAAACAATCTGGCCACTAAGGGCTTTATAAAATCACTGTGAATGATGATTGACTGATTGAATGCAAGTGCTGTATAGCTTTATGATGATACTGTATATGTGTGGGGGTGTTGTGTGTAATGGGATTTTACTGATTTATTGAATGAAAGTGCTGGATAGCATCATGATTTAGTTGAGTTTATTAGGATCCCCATTAGCTATTGCAGATGCAGCAGCAACGCTTCCAGGGGTACCACATGATTATACTGTGTGTGTGTGTGTGGGGGGGTGGGTCCCCACAAGGATAGTAAAGCAAGGGACATTCTCCCTCATGGGGACATTTCCCACGTCCCTTTGAGGACAAAGGCTATTTTAAGATTAGGGGTTAGGTTTAGGGTTAGAATTACGGATAGGGTAAGAGGTTAGTGGTTAGGTTTAGTGTTAGTGTTAGGAGTTGGTTTAGGGTTTGGGTTACAGTTAAGGTTAGGGTTATGGAAAGGTTTAGGATTAGGTTTAAGGGATAGGGAAAATACGATTTTGAATGGAAATACATTTTAGATCCCCACAAGGACGTGTGTGTGTGTGTGTGTGTGTGTGTGTGTGTGTGTGTGTGTGTGTGTGTGTGTGTGTGTGTGTGTGTGTGTGTGTGTGTGTGTGTGTGTGTGTGTGTGTGCGCGCAATGGGAGGTGTGTTGTAACTGTAATACACATTTTATTATGGAAACACCTAAGAGGTGATTATTAGAGAGTATCTGTATGGCTGAGGAAAAGAGAGGAAGGGAGAGAGTGTGTGCATGTGTCTGAAAGAGAGAGAGAGAGAGAGATTATGATCCTGACCACAATTGTATCCTATTTGTTCCTCTGTTCCCCTCTCTCTCTCTCTCTCTCTCTCCCTCTGTTACTTTAAGTCAGTGAGCGAGGGAAGCGATGTGGAGAGTCAGGGCTCAGCAGCAGAAGGCGGGTTAGAGATGACTGGAGGCATAGAGCTATGGAGCGAGGAGGAAGAGAAGGGAGGTGTCGAGCGAGAAGAGTGGAGGGTGAGAGGAACATGGAGAGGGAGAGGAGGAGGAAGAGCACACTAGAGCGGGGAGCCTACGTTTCCATGGAGTGCATCTACCCTAAGTCTCATCACTCACCCATGTCCCACACAGTTTACTTTGTGAAATTTGTAAGTCTAATTTGGATCCAAAAAGTGCATGTACCTACATAGCTGCTCAAAGCGATTGCGTGGCATATTTCTTCCTATGTGTGGTACCCTGAGTGCGGCGACAGTAGACCAGTGTGGGGGACCCTGCAAAGGCCTCTTCCCAGAAACCACAGGTGCTGGTCCCTGAAGGCATTCAAAATGACTTTGTGATGGCCACTTTGTGATGGCTACTGTGGACGAGAGCGGGGAAGACAAGTGTGTGGCACCAAGAGTTGTTACTCCTAATTTGAGAGCAGGCCACCCCTTGGTGAAGTTTGAAGGGCGCAAGAGAGGGTGTATGGTGTGCATCCGGAGTGGACGCAGGGCAAATAGTGGGAGATGTGTAGGAACCTCCTTTGGGTGCTCTACGTGTTCTGTGCCATGCTTCCAGAAGTTGTATGACATGTTGTAGGCTAAATGTAAACATTAAAGTGACAGTGTGAAGTATGTACTTGTCCTACATGTCTTCTAGGGAAATTGGGTACTTTTTAAAATTGTGTTTTGTATCTTCTCTCAGTATCTGTCTGCAGTCACTGAATTCAAAGTAGGCTACTGTCAAAGCAGGCTCATATCTCTACATTTTGTGTCAGGCCTAAATCTTATTGACAGTGGTTATCTACATTTGTAAATAGTTTCTGAATAGTTGTTTCAATTTTTACAGTGTTACAGAAGTAAGAATCTTTGTCAGTCCAATAGCCTACTTTGTGTGGGTGCATTTTGATTTTTGCTCTAAATGTTTCTCTACTGTTGAAGTCAGAGGTTTACATACACCTTAGCCAAATACATTTAAAAACTCAGTTTTTCACAATTCCTGACATTTAATCCTAGTAAAAATTCCCTGTCTTAGGTCAGTTAGGATCACCACTTTATTTTAAGAATGTGAAATGTCAGAATAATAGTATAGCGAATTATTTATTTCAGCTTTTATTTCTTTCATCACCTTCCCATTGTGTCAGAGGTTTACATACACTCAATTAGTATTTGGTAGCATTGCCTTTAAATTGTTTAATTTGGGTCAAACGTTTCGGGTAGCCTTCCACAAGCTTCCCACAATAAGTTGGATGAATTTTGGCCCATTCCTCCTGACAGAGCTGGTGTAAATGAGTCAGGTTCGTAGGTCTCCTTGCTCACACACACTTTTTCAGTTCTGCCCACAAATTTTCAATAGGATTGAGGTCAGGGCTTTGTGATGGCCACTCCAATACCTTGACTTTGTTGTCCTTAAGCCATTTTGCCACAACTTTGGAAGTATGCTTGGGGTCATTGTCCATTTGGAAGACCCATTTGCGACCAAGCTTTAACTTCCTGACTGATGTCTTGAGATGTTGTTTCAATATATCCACATAATTTTCCTCCCTCATGAAGCCGTCTATTTTGTGAAGTGCACCAGCCCCTACTGCAGCAAACCACCCCCACATCATGATGCTGCCATCCCTGTGCTTCACGGTTGTGATGGGGTTCTTTGGCTTGCAAGCCTCCCCCTTTTTCCTCCAAACATAACCATGGTCATTATGGCCAAACAGTTCTATTTTTGTTTCATCAGACCAGAGGACATTTCTCCAAAAAGTATGTGCAGTTGCAAACCGTAGTCTGGCTTTTTTATGGCGGTTTTGCAGCAGTGGCTTCTTCCTTGCTGAGCGGCCATTCAGGTTATGTCAATATGGGACTCGTTTTATTGTGGATATAGATACTTTTGTACCTGTTTCCTCCAGCATCTTCACAAGGTCCTTTGCTGTTGTTCTGGGATTGATTTGCAATTTTCGCACCAACGTGCGTTGATCTCTAGGAGACAGAACACGTCTCCTTCCTGAGCAGTATGACGGCTGCGTGGACCCATGGATTTATGGAATCTTCCAAGCTTTTTAAAGGCAAGTCAACTTAGTGTATGTAAACTTCTGACCCACTGGAATTGTGAATTATAAGTGAAATAATCTGTCTGTAAACAATTGTTGGAAAAATGACTTGTGTCGGGCACAAAGTAGATGTCCTAACCGACTTGCCAAAATTATAGTTTGTTAACAAGAAATTTGTGGAGTGGTTGAAAAACGAGTTTTAATGACTCCAACCTAAGTGTATTTAAACTTCTGACTTCAACTGTATCTACTACTTGTTGCATTTACTGATTTGTTGTCAATTTTTACATGTTGTTCCACTTTGTAGGATGGGGCCCTGCTTCAAGAAGTTTCATGGCATGTTGTAGGCTAAATGCAAACACTCATGTGACAGTGTGACGTGAATTTGTCCTACCAATCTTTTAAGGAAATTGTCTCTGAACAATAGTTGTGTTTTTTATCTTCTCCCTTTATCTGTCTTTGTAATACTTGTTGCATTCACTGAATTGTTGTCAAAGTAGGCTACTGTATCTACATTTTGTTTCAGGCCAGGTCTGCACTAAATCTTATTGAGGTTATGTACATTTTGAAAGTCTCTGAATAGTTTGCATTTTTTACATGGTTACTTAAATAAGAATCGTTGTCAACGAAATAGTCTACTTTGTGTGAAAATACTTTCTGAATATTGTCCTCCGGTCACATTTTTTATTATTTAAAAAAAATATTTATAAGTATAATATATTATAGTTCGTACATTTTGAGTGAGTAATTTAGTAAAATGTACTACCATTTAAATACACTAATTATTTGTTGTTGTGTTGAGTGTTAATAGTTTTTTGATAGTGAGTGTCTTTACACAATGGAAGACAAAATTAGTGTTATTCCTGTTGACATGAATGTGGTGTCATACCTGGGGCCTCTGCCTGGGGCCTGCAAATCGCTAAGGCCGCCCCTGTTTGTAGTACCAGTAGGAAATAGTGAGTGCATCGTTGTATAAGGAACGTGCAGTGCGCAGGAGCCGTGAAGAGGAAAATCGAGAGAAAGAACGAAACAGCTGCTGTTGGATTCTTAATACTTGCGTCCATAAGAACATCACAAGAACAATTCCACCAGAAGAGGAAAAGGGGCCGCAGGAAATACAGCTTGCAGGCATCATCGGTAAGGGGAACCACATAAGTATGAGCGGACAGTAAATTGTTCCCCGAATCCATAATTTTCCATCATATTCCACTGTCATAGGACTGAATGCATATTCTATGTGCGCCCGCAGTAGCACAAAGTGGAGGTTTGGGAACCAAATTGTGTCCAACACCAACGCTGAAATCGGATGTACAGTACGTATTGTGCCGTTTCATATTGACCACGGCTTCTAATCACATTTACCAACGATTCATGTATTACTTACCGGATCCTGATTGCTTGATGGGGCGTCGAAACATTTTCAACTTTTAACCCAAGGTGTGGACTTCACGGAGGAGGAAAGTGTTGAGCCAACCTGCATTGGTCTAACCTGGGAGGGCGATAAGTAATCAGCAGCGACTCACCAAAGAATAATCTGTTCAAAACCTGAACTGCAACGGACGCGTTTGGATAGCAGATGATCCTGTGCGTAATTGTTTTATAGCGGACTCCTTTTCGGATGAAGAGCTCTTTGTTGTGATTGAAGTGACATTAGCCATCTCTCATTTTCATGGCTTTGGAGTGCAGTAGTAGAAACAGTATGTGGAGTGAGGGGACAGTGCATGATTAGTTCGTTACAGAACGTACTTTCCTCGCCTTATTTCCAATTCCAAGATATTGGACACAACATAAGGACAATTGCTGGAACTACAACGAAGTCCTGTACAGAAATAGACTTTACATTAAACCCTTCAGATTATTTCTCTCGCTGCTGTCATCGTAGTATGTCTGCACTCCGAAAGAAATTTGGGGACGATTATCAGGTAGTGACCACCTCATCCAGCGGGTCTGGATTCAACCAGCCAGCACCAGAGAAGAAGAAGAAGAGGCAACGCTTTGTGGACAAGAACGGGCGATGTAACGTCCAGCATGGAAACCTGGGTGGTGAAACCAGTAGATATCTTTCCGATTTATTCACCACATTGGTCGATTTGAAATGGCGCTGGAATTTATTCATCTTCATCCTTACATACACGGTGGCATGGCTCTTCATGGCCTTCATGTGGTGGATCATAGCCTACATAAGAGGAGACCTCCATCGAGCCCACGATGACAAGTATACGCCATGCGTTGCCAATGTCTACAACTTTCCCTCCGCGTTTTTATTCTTCATAGAAACGGAAGCCACAATAGGATATGGCTATAGGTATATCACGGACAAATGTCCCGAGGGGATCATTCTCTTTCTTTTCCAGTCAATCCTGGGATCAATCGTTGATGCTTTTTTGATTGGTTGCATGTTCATTAAGATGTCCCAGCCCAAAAAAAGGGCAGAGACTTTGATGTTCAGTGAACATGCAGCTATTTCGATGCGAGATGGAAAACTAACTCTCATGTTCAGAGTCGGCAACCTGCGTAATAGCCATATGGTCTCCGCACAGATCCGCTGCAAATTGCTGAAAGTAAGTGGCACTTCTATGCCTCCATATAGCTCAACAATATTTGTGTATTTAAACGTTACAAAATACTTATTTCAGACGGTGTAATGTATTTGTTTTTTATTGTTTAATTACGCACAATTAAATATTAAACACGGTTGGAAAAGATAATGAAATACATCGTTATTAGAATTTAAGGTATTATTATAAAGTGTATTATTCCCTGCTGATATAATTTTTTTTTTTTTTTTTACTTTCTTTGCAAATGGGCTTACCAATGTGAATGAAAAGCATAAAGCTATTAATTCCAGACACATTTAGTGGCAATGCTATAATGTTTACCTTTTTATGAATTATACAATTTGATTAATAAACCCATAGACCCCCTTGAAGTTGGAGCGCTATAGTGGTCGTCACTGGGTTAACAACCTTTGATGTGGCTTGATGTGCCTGATTAGCTATAGCCCTCATTCAATTTACTAACTCTGTCTATTTACTGATGATTGATCGCTTTGATTGCTCACAAATTGTGGATGGCTGTCACTATGGCTCACTAGGTTGCAGTAGTTAAACTGTGTCTCTCTTTCAATCTCCATCTATGTGCGCTTCCATAGTCTCGTCAGACGCCCGAAGGCGAGTTTCTTCCGCTGGATCAGTTGGAATTGGACGTGGGCTTCAGTACCGGGGCGGACCAGCTCTTCCTCGTCTCACCACTCACAATCTGCCATGTGATTGACACCAAAAGCCCATTCTACGAACTCTCCCAGAGATCCATGCAAACAGAACAGTTTGAAATTGTGGTCATATTGGAAGGAATAGTGGAAACCACTGGTAAGTTATCGCAAATACATATTTTTTCTTTCTTGCAGTATTAGTAAAGACCACAGGCCTAGGTCTATTAAATTACTATCCCCTGAGATAAAGTGGTGGGCTATGTTCGGCTCAGACTAGAGTATATGATCGCAAAAATAAATGTGTGTTAGTATGAGTATAAAGTGAATAAGTACAATGTGAAGTTGCAGGGTTTCACTCTAAGTGGCCAATGTTGACCCAGATGGGCTTCTCCAATGACCCCTGGGTGTTAGTGAATGTCATTGATTGCATGATATTGTTTTTATGTGACACAGCTGGATAGGGTTTCTAAATAATGTGTTCTGATTTGATTTTATGTATGCAGTGGAAATGGCAAAAAAAAAACTAATTGTAATTTGATATATAGTAAGTCAACATTGACAGTGGTCCTTGGTAAGAAATACAACTAAACAAGAATGCTGGTAAATTGAATTATTTTAGAAATAATTTACTCTGTTTTTATGAGATCTCCTAAAACATATTCCTAAGAGTTGATGTCTAGGGAACATTATTGCTGTTTTAAAATAGAAACCTCACACTCTTCTGGGGGGGTACACTGTAAAGAACAAATATGGTGATTTCAATTGTAAGGCAACCAGCTGCAATAGGGTTGTGAGTTTGCTCAACATTTGGGCATTTAGCGGAACCAACATGCATTCAATTTGAGAATTTATTGGACCTTGTTTGCTTATTTACCAGACTGCCTTGCGTTTCGAGTGAATGGTAGTTACCACCCATGACTGTATTTGTTAGCGACAGAGACATGGTTGTTGTATTCAATGGTTTTCAGTACTGCAGCCTTCACCAAGTGAGTGTCTAAGTGAATATGTTATCTTTAATATTAAACTCTTTATGACAATACATTACATTTATCATAAGGCCTTTTTTTGAGGGCCTATTTACACCCTAACACAATGGTCTCAAACTCCTGGTTTACAGGCCACAGCAAGTCTGCAAATCAGACTATGCTGGCTTGCAAAGTGCTGTGCAATTCCTATTGGAATCCAGCCAGAGTGAAGATATCCAACAACTGGAACTTCTAATATCCCGAAACCTGCATTTAGAATGACTGAAGATTGATTATTAAGACTACCTAAATAATTTAAACTGGAACAGCCATCTCCGTAACAGGTGCAATAAATCCAACTACTAGATTGGATTAGTTTAGAACAAAATGTATGCTATCTATGTTTGTGTAGGATAATATTAATCAACCAATCAAAGTACATGCACAAACACAGGTATTGAAACAAACAATTCAGAAAATCTACCTGCAAAAGAGCATGCTGAGCATGATGGGGAAGGTTTTGAGTTCTTTTGAGAAAACATGAATTTGTAATTTTACTCAGCAACCGGTTTCAAATTCAGCTGACTTCGAGCAGAGTTTGTTGAGTAAACAGAATTCAGCACATTCACTCAAATTCTAGTCCTTTTGAAGCCCACTCAACTCGCATAATAACGATGAATAAGCAATTAGTTGAATGTAATTTTTTTTTTACAGTGTTGCCTTCCAAAGGCAAACATGAACATGAGCATGCTGAGTGTGATGGGGAAGGTTTTGAGTTGTTTTGAGAGAAAAATGAATTTGTCATTTTACTCAACAACCGTTTTCAAATTTAGCTGACTTTGAGAAGAGTTTGTTGAGTAAACAAACTTTAACACATGAGCTCTAATTCGTGTCCTTTTGAACTCCACTCAACTCACAGATTAACTCTGATTAAGCAATTGGTTAAATTTGCTTTTTTTACAGTGTATACTTTGCGTTCCCCTGTGCTTTTTGAAATTGGAAACATAAATTCAACAAGAACAGGATTGCCACATGTGATCATGGTGTTTCGGCATTTTCAAACTGTTCCCTTTGAGACAGTTAATAAAAGGTTTTCAGGGAGGGCCTTTAAGATTGTGGAGTGACATAACTTTGTAGCAATCCTGTGTGACGCAGAACAGACCACTGCAGATTTACTTTAATCATGAAAAAGTTGGTCCTGTACTGTACGTGTGTGACAGTAGCATTCTTTACAAGTCATGCCATTAGTTATCCACAAAAAAAGTCAAATTGTCTACCAAATATGAAATATTTTCAGTCCTCAGATTTTATTCAGAATTCAAGCTGTTTTCAAAACAGTTTTTATGTGTTGAGGAAAAATCTGTAGCAACTGACAGAGAACTCGTATAGTATATGAACATTTCATGGGGCTATTTTATTTATGAGGGTTTACATAGGGATGTTATATAGAAAAAAAAGAGGCAGATAAATGACTGTATGATAAGTCTAACCTACGGGAGCTGCCTTTTAAGATTCCTCCTAAGTTATTAGACATGTCTACATTTTCTCCCAAAATGTTTGGATTCCTCGGTCAGTCATTATTACAGAAGATTCTAGAATGCAGATAAGATTTCTAAAACTTTCACTTATTAGGTAAAGGTCCACATGCTTCATATGCAACTGGGTACAACAGCAAAAATTGACAGCACGTTTTACTATAATTGGATTTGAACATATTTTTTTATATTTTCTCAATGTCAATGTTAAATCTAGCTAGCACTGTAATCTTGACTGGGTCAATACGAACGTACTGTATGTGTGGTATAAGGTTAAAGAACAAGAGAGAGATGACGATGTGAAAACAATGTGTGGTTAAAAATGTATGTACAGTGAAAGTCTAAGCCTCAGACGCTTTCATTTTGGTCCAATGTAACTCTGTTTCCATGGCAACCTCTCCTTGAGCACTCCGGATTGCAGCACTGCACCTAAACTTAGATTTTATTCCTATGGTATGGGGGAAACGGTTTTCTATCGCGTTCATAGACAAATCAGCTCTCTCACCCCGTAGTATTTCTTCATCACTAAGCTCATATTCACATAAAGAGCTTCTCAAATCGTCGTCCCACCCGTTCATGATACCATCAACTCAAAGTCAGCAGCACATGACTTCCCATCTGTTAGATTATCAGAGTTTTGAACATAACCACTGCGTGCATGAGACTATTATACAGTGCATTCGGAAAGTATTCAGACCCCTTCACTTTTTCCACATTTTGTTACGTTACAGCCTTATAATAAAATTGATTCAATCGTTTTTTCCCCTCATCAATCTTCACACAATACACCATAATGACAAAGCAAAAACAGGTTTTTAGAAATGTTAGCAATTTTTTTTACAAATAAAAACTGAGATTACATTTACATACAGTACCAGTCAAAAGTTTGGACACACCTACTCATTCAAGTGTTTTTATTTATTTTTTACTATTTTCTACATCGTAGAATATTAGTGAAGTCATCAAAATGATGAATAACACATATGGAATCATGTAGTAACCATAAAAGTGTTAAACAAATCAAAATATATTTTAGATTCTTCAAAGTAGCCACCCTTTGCCTTGACGACAGCTTTGCACACTCTTGGCATTCTCTCAACCAGCTTCATGAGGTAAACACCTGGAATGCATTTCCAATAGTCTTGAAGGAGTTCCCACATATGCTGAGCACTTGTTGGCTGCTTTCCTTCACTCTGCGGTCCAACTCATCCCAAACCATCTCAATTGGGTTGAAGTCGGGTGATTGTGGAGGCCAGGTCATCTGACGCAGCACTCCATCACTCTCCTTCTTGGTCAAATAGCTCTTACACAGACTGGAGGTGTGTTTTGGGTCATTGTCGTGTTGAAAAACAAATGATAGTCCCACTAAGTGCTAACCAGATGGGATGGCGTATTGCTGGAGAATGCTGTTGTAGCCATGCTGGTTACGTGTGCCTTCAAGTCAAAATAAATCACTGACAGTGTCACCAGCAAAGCACCGCCACACCATCTCCTCCATGCTTCACGGTGGTAACCACACATGCAGAGATCATCCGTTCACCTACACTGCGTCTCACAAAGGCACAGAGGTTGGAACCAAAAATCACAAATTTGGACTCATCAGACGAAAGGACAGATTTCCAACCGGTATAATGTCCATTGCTTGTGTTTCTTGGCCCAAGAAAGTATCTTCTTCTTATTGGTGTCCTTTAGTAGTGGTTTCTTTGCAGCAATTCGAGCATGAAGGCCTGATTAACGCAATCATCTCTGAACAGTTGATGTTGAGATGTGTCTGTTATTGGAACTCTGTGAATAATTTATTTGGGCTGCAATTTCTGAGGCTGGTAACTCAAATGAACTTATCCTTACTTATACCACCCTGCATACCACTGCTGGCTTGCTTCTGAAGCTAAGCAGGGTTGGTCCTGGTCAGTCCCTGGATGGGAGACCAGATGCTGCTGGAAGTGGTGTTGGAGAGCCAGTAGGAGGCACTCTTTCCTCTGGTCTAAAAAATATCCCAATGCCCCAGGGCAGTGATTGGGGACACTGCCCTGTGTAGGGTGCCGTCTTTCGGATGGGACGTTAAACGGGTGTCCTGACTCTCTGAGGTCATTAAAGATCCCATGGCACTTATCGTAAGAGTAGGGGTGTTAACCCCGGTGTCCTGGCTAAATTCCCAATCTGGCCCTCAAACCATCATGGTCACCTAATAATCCCCAGTTTACAATTGGCTCATTCATCCCCCTCCTCTCCCCTGTAACTATTCCCCAGGTCGTTGCTGCAAATGAGAACGTGTTCTCAGTCAACTTACCTGGTAAAATAACGGTAAAATAAATAAATAAATAAATAAAAATCCTCTGCAGCAGAGGTAACTCTGGGTCCTTTCGTGTGGTGGTCCTCATGAGAGCCAGTTTCATAATAGCGTTTGGTGGTTTTTGCGACTGCGCTTGAAGAAACGTGGTCGAAGTTCATGAAATTCACGATCAAAGTTCTTGAAATTTTCCACATTGAGACATGAAGGTCAGTCAAAGTAATGATGGACTGTCATTTCTCTTTGCTTATTTGAGCTGTTCTTGCCATAATATGGACTTGATATTTTACTAAATAGGGCTATATTCTGTATACCACCCCTACCTTGTCACAGCACAGCTCTAGGAAGAGTCTTGTTGGTTCCAAACTTCTTCCATTTAAGAATGATGGAGGCCCCTGTGTTCTTGGGGACCTTCAATGCTGCAGACATTTTTTGGTACTCTTCATCAGATCTGTGCCTCCACACAATCCTATCTCTGCGCTCTATGGACAATTCCTTCGACCTCATGGCTTGGTTTTTGCTCTGACATGCACTGTGATCTGTGGGACCTTATATAGACAGGTCTGTGGCTTTCCAAATCATGTCTAATCAATTGAATTTACCACAGGTGGACTCCAATCAAGTTGTCGAAACATGTCAAGAATGATGAATAGAAACAGGATGCTGCTGAGCTAAATGTCGAGTCTCATAGCAAAGGGTCTGAATACTTAAATGTTTATACATTTGAAAAAAACAACTGTTTTCACTTTGTCATTATGTGATATTGTATGTAGATTGATGAGGAGAAAAATACTTTAATTAATTTTAGAATAAGGCTATAACTTAACAAAATGTGGGAAAAGTAAAGGGGTCTGAATACTTTCCAAATCCACTGTATGAGAGTATTATAACAACAAAAACAACAACAACGAGCAAGGCACTTTTAACTGAATTACATTTATTCTATTAGAATGGCCTGTTAAATAGAACAAAATTCAAACTCAAGACATTTTTCGGCATATCCTCCATGACGATGAGTAGAATGATACAAGAATTTAAAAATGATTGCGTAAATATTAGAAATTAATATAACAGATACAATTGTTGACTCCAAATGGTTTAGGTTTAGTTTACTGGTCGTTCTATGCATGTCAAGAAAAGTAGACTTGAAAGGATTGAGAAACAGTCTGTACTTGGGTTGCAAAATTCCTCTTACTTTCTCAAAATTCCATGGTTTTCCAGAAATCCTGGTTGGAGGGTTCCTGGATTTCCTGCTTATTCCATCATAATACCAGAAATCCTGGTTGGAGGGTTCCTGGATTTCCTGCTTATTCCATCATAATACCAGAAATCCTGGTTGGAGGGTTCCTGGATTTCCTGCTTATTCCATCATAATACCAGAAATCCTGGTTGGAGGGTTCCTGGATTTCCTGCTTATTCCATCATAATACCAGAAATCTTCCAAACAGGATTTCTGGAGAATCAGGGAATTTTAGGAAAGTTACCAGAATTTTGCAACTCTAGTCTATACACAGCTATTGAGAGTCATCATCATCATCAACGTCATGCCAGGGAACACTATACTGAATCACTGAGGTGCAATCAAATTCACTTCACTGTATGTGCAGAAGTGAAATTGCTCAGACTGCAATTGCTTCACCACTTTTCTGTTTCGAAATGGTACATGAATTATACATTGTAAATCTAACATGCAATTTTGTACTTTAGGCCAATTCTCTGTCTTAATTTGAGATCAGAAACAATGCCATACTTCTTTGATCAGCTCAGTTAAATGATAAACAGGCTGTGATGTTAATTTCATGGCAAGCTGGCTTTGAATGTGTGATAGACTAGAGGAAGAATTCTGTCAGCAACACAGTTTCTCCCTGAGAAGTTGTATGGCACTTGATTACCACAACACTTTGCAGTTCTGCATTTAAAAAAAATATGTGAAGCACTTCATTTGAGTTTTGTGTTCACTCATCAATTATGTTTAGAAAAACATTGGCACATCAGCAGGAAATGAGCTTTATGAGAGGACTGCTATGTGACTATCATGTACAGTTGAAGTCGGAAGTTTACATACACTTAGGATGGAGTCATTAAAACTTGTTTTTCAACCACTCCACAAATTTCTTGTTAACAAACTATAGTTTTGGCATGTCGGTTAGGACATCTACTTTGTGCATGACACAAGTATGTTTTCCAACAGATTATTTAACTTATAATTCACTGTATCACAATTCCAGTGGGTCAGAAGTTTACATACTGTAACGGCTCTCTTTCGGTGAGTGAGTTGACCAAGGCACAGCGGGTGATGAATACATAATGTTTTAATGACAAGACGGAAAAACACGAAACGAAATACATTTGAATGATTTACAAAATAACAAAACGAACTAGACAGACCTAAACTATGAACTTACATGAAACGAGGAACACAATAAACAGGAACAACCGAACGAACGAGACGAGACAGTACCGTGTGGTGCAAAATACACAGACACAGCGACAATCACCCACAAACAAACAGTGAGAACCTCCTACCTTAATATGACTCTCAATTAGAGGAAAACGCAAAACACCTGCCTCTAATTAAGAGCCATACCAGGCAACCCAAAACCAACATAGAAACGGAAAACATAGACTGCCCACCCAAAACTCACGCCCTGACCATCACACACATACAAAACAACAGAAAACAGGTCAGGAACGTGACAGCACCCCTACAACATGATGATGCCACCCCCGTGCTTCACGGTTTGGATGGTGTTCTTCGGCTTGCAAGCTTCCCCCTTTTTCCAACAAACATAACCATGGTCATTATGGCCAAACAGTTGTATTTTTGTTTCATCAGACCAGAGGACATTTCTCCAAAAAGTACAATCTTTGTCCCCATGTGCAGTTGCAAACTGTAGTCTGGCTTTTATATGGCGGTTTTGGAGCAGTGGCTTCTTCCTTGCTGAGCGGCCATTCAGGTTATGTCGATATAGCACTCGTTTTACTGTGGATATAAATACTTTTGTACCTGTTTCCTCCAACATCTTCACAAGGTCCTTTGCTGTTGTTCTGGGATTGATTTGCACTTTTCGCACCAAAGTGCGTTCATCTCTAGGAGACAGAACGCGTCTCCTTCCTGAGCGGTATGACGGCTGTGTGGTCCCATGGTGTTTATACTTGCGTACTATTGTTTGTACAGATGAACGTGGTACCTTCAGGCATTTGGATATTGCTCCCAAGGATGAACCAGACTAGTGGAAGTCTACCATTTTTTTCTGAGGTCTTTGCTGATTTCTTTTGATTTTCCAAGCAAAGAGGCACTGAGTTTGAAGGTAGGCCTTGAAATACATCCACAGGTACACCTCCAATTGACTCAAATTATGTCAATTAGCCTATCAGAAGCTTCTAAAGCCCTGACATTTTCTGAAATTTTCCACGCTGTTTAAAGGCACAGTCAATTTAGTGTATGTGTCACGTTCCTGACCTGTTTTCTGTTGTTTTGTATGTGTGTGATGGTCAGGGCGTGAGTTTTGGGTGGGCAGTCTATGTTTTCCGTTTCTATGTTGGTTTTGGGTTGCCTGGTATGGCTCTTAATTAGAGGCAGGTGTTTTGCGTTTTCCTCTAATTGAGAGTCATATTAAGGTAGGAGGTTCTCACTGTTTGTTTGTGGGTGATTGTCTTCCGTGTCAGTGTATGTGCGCACCATACGGGACTGTTTCATTGTCGTTAGGTATTTGTAGTCTGTTCCTGTTCGTGCGTTCTTCACGTTGTATGTAAGTTCGTGTCCAGGTCTGTTTACTTCGTTTTGTTGTTTTGTAAAGTATCAAGTGTTCTTCGTGTGTTTAGTTTCGTCTTGTTTATTAAAATTCATTATGTATTCACAACCCGCTGCATTTTGGTCTTTCGATCCTTCTCTCCTCTCCTCGTTTGAGGAGGAGGATTACGACACCCGTTACAGAATCACCCACCAAACCCAGATCAAGCAGCGGGTTAACGGACAGCAACGACAGCAGCAGTGGGAAAAGGAGGATTGGACATGGGAAGAGATCCTGGACGGTAAAGGACCCTGGGCAGAGCCAGTGGAGTGTCGCCGCCCCAAAGCGGAGCTGGAGGCATCGAAAGCGGAGAGGCGACGTTATGAGGAGGCAGCACGGAAGCAAGGCTGGAAGCCCGCAAGTACTACCCTAAAATTTCTTGGGGGGGGGGGGGGGGGGGGGGGGGGCTAAGAGGTAGTGGGCCGAGGGCAGGTAGGAGACCTGCGCCCACTTCCCAGGCTAACCGTGGAGAGCGGGAGTACGGGCAGACGCCGTGTTACGCAGTAGAGCGCACGGTGTCTCCTGTACGAGTGCATAGCCCAGTGCGGGTCATTCCACCTCCCCGCACTGGTAGGGCTAGATTGGGCATTGAGCCAAATGTCATGAGGCCGGCCCTACATATCTGGCCACCAGTACGTCTCCTTGGGCCGGCTTACATGGCACCAGCCTTACGCATGGTGTCCCCGGTTCGCCAACACAGCCCAGTGCGGGTTATTCCACCTCCCCGCACTGGACGGGCTACGGGGAGCATGCAACCAGGTAAGGTTGGGCAGGCTCAGTGCTCAAGGGAGCCAATACGCCTGCACGGTCCGGTATTTCCGGCGCTACCTCCTCGCCCCAGCCCAGTACCACCAGTGCCTACACCACGCACCAGGCTTCCAGTGCGTTTTAAGAGCCCTGTTCCTCCTCCACGCACTCTCCCTATGGTGCGTGTCTCCAGCCCAGTGCCTCCAGTTCCGGCACCACGCACTAAGCCATCTGTGCGTCTCCAGAGCCCTGTACGCACTGTTCCTTCTCCCCGCACTCGCCCTGAGGTGCGTGCCCTCAGCCCGGTACCTCCAGTTCCGGTACCACGCACCAGGCCTATAGTGCGCTTCGAGAGGTCAGTGTGCCCTGTTCCTGCTCCCCGCACTAGCCTTGAAGTGCGTGCCGTCATCCCGGTACCTCCAGTTCCAGCACCACGCACCAGGCCTACTGTGCGCCTCAGCAGGGCAGAGTCGGCCGTCTGCCCAACGCCTTCTGCACTGCCTGTCTGCCCAGCGCCGTCTGAGCCATCTGTCTGTCCAGCGCCGTCTGAGCCATCTGTCTGCCCAGCGCCGTCTGAGCCATCTGTCTGCCCAGCGCCGTCTGAGCCATCCGTCTGCCCAGCGCCGTCTGAGCCATCCGTCTGCCCAGCGCCGTCTGAGCCATCCGTCTGCCCAGCGCCTTCTGAGCCATCCGTCTGCCCAGCGCCTTCTGAGCCATCCGTCTGCACAGCGCCTTCTGAGCCATCCGTCTGCACAGCGCCTTCTGAGCCGCCCGTCTGTCCCGAGCCATTAGAGCCGTCCGTCAGTCAGGAGCCGCTAGAGCCGTCCGTCAGTCAGGAGCCGCCAGAGCCGCCAGCCAGTCAGGAGCCGCCAGAGCCGCCAGCCAGTCAGGAGCCGCCAGAGCCGCCAGCCAGTCAGGAGCCGCCAGAGCCGCCAGCCAGTCAGGAGCCGCCAGAGCCGCCAGCCAGTCAGGAGCCGCCAGAGCCGCCAGCCAGTCAGGAGCTGCCAGAGCCGCCAGCCAGTCAGGAGCTGCCAGAGCCGCCAGCCAGTCAGGAGCTGCCAGAGCCGCCAGCCAGTCAGGAGCTGCCCTACAGTCAGGAGCTGCCCTACAGTCAGGAGCTGCCCTACAGTCAGGAGCTGCCCTACAGTCAGGAGCTGCCCTACAGTCATGAGCTGCCCTACAGTCATGAGCTGCCTTACAGTCATGAGCTGCCCTACAGTCATGAGCTGCCCTACAGTCATGAGCTGCCCTACAGTCATGAGCTGCCCTACAGTCATGAGCTGCCCCACAGTCATGAGCTGTCCCTCAGCCCGGACCTGCCAGAGTCCCTCAGCCCGGACCTGCCAGAGTCCCTCAGCCCGGACCTGCCAGAGTCCCTCAGCCCGGACCTGCCAGAGTCCCTCAGCCCGGACCTGCCAGAGTCCCTCAGCCCGGACCTGCCAGAGTCCCTCAGCCCGGACCTGCCAGAGTCCCTCAGCCAGGACCTGCCGCCCCTTATCCCGGTGCTGCCCCTTATCCCGGTGCTGCCCCTTATCCCGGTGCTGCCCCTTATCCCGGTGCTGGCCCTTATCCCGGTGCTGGCCCTTCATTTAGGTGGTTTTAGTTGGAGGGTGGTCATTGGGAGGGGAATACAGAAGCGGGGAGTGACTATGGTGGTGTGGGGACAGCGTCCGGAGCCTGAGCCACCACCGTGGTCAGATGCCCACCCAGACCCTCCCCTGAACTTTGTGCTGGTGCGGCCGGCGTTCGCACCTTGAGGGGGGGGGGGTTCTGTCACGTTCCTGACCTGTTTTCTGTTGTTTTGTATGTGTGTGATGGTCAGGGCGTGAGTTTTGGGTGGGCAGTCTATGTTTTCCGTTTCTATGTTGGTTTTGGGTTGCCTGGTATGGCTCTTAATTAGAGGCAGGTGTTTTGCGTTTTCCTCTAATTGAGAGTCATATTAAGGTAGGAGGTTCTCACTGTTTATTTGTGGGTGATTGTCTTCCGTGTCAGTGTATGTGCGCACCATACGGGACTGTTTCATTGTCGTTAGGTATTTGTAGTCTGTTCCTGTTCGTGCGTTCTTCACGTTGTATATAAGTTCGTGTCCAGGTCTGTTTACTTCGTTTTGTTGTTTTGTAAAGTATCAAGTGTTCTTCGTGTGTTTAGTTTCGTCTTGTTTATTAAAATTCATTATGTATTCACAACCCGCTGCATTTTGGTCTTTCGATCCTTCTCTCCTCTCCTCGTTTGAGGAGGAGGATTACGACACCCGTTACAGGTGCTTTGCTGTAAAAGGGACTGGTGCACTTCACAAAATAGGTGGCATCATGAGGAGAGGGAAATTATGTGGATATTTTGAAGCAACATCTCAAGACATCAGTCAGGAAGTTAAAGCTTGGTCGTAAATGGGTCTTCCAAATGGACAATGACACCAAGAACAACAAAGTCAATATATTGGAGTGGCCATCACAAAGCCCTGACCTCAATCCCATAGAAAATTTGTGGGTAGAACTGAAAAAGCGTGTGAGCAAGGAGGCCTACAAACCTGACTCAGTTACACCAGCTCTGTCAGGAGGAATGGGCCAAAATTCCCCCAACTTATTGTGGGAAGCTTTTGGAAGGCTACCCGAAACGTTTGACCCAAGTTAAACAATTTAAAGGCAATGCTACCAAATACTAATTGAGTGTATGTAAACTTCTAACCCACTGGGAATGTGATGAAAGAAATAAAAGCTGGAATAAATAATTCTCTCTACTATTATTCTGACATTTCACATTCTTAAAATAAAGTGGTGATCCTAACTGACCTAAGACAGGGAATTTTTACTAGGATTAAATGTCAGGAATTGTGAAAAACTGAGTTTAAATGTATTTGGCTAAGGTGTATGTAAACGTCCGACTTCACCTGTACATGCTAATGATTGATGGGCTATTGGGAACGTGCTGTGGCATTCATTTACATGATGCTGAAGAGGCATTTACTAATATTTTCTGAACAAGTTCAGCCGAAAGCTGCAGTGGAACATTTTGTTAGACTATTTTAAATGAGCAATTCTGCAGGTTGTTGCATGGCAAGCTGACTTTGCACTATCCCCGCTTTGGAAAAGATTATTCCGGTTTTGAATATTTGAATACAACATTTTGTGATGTCTTGGCCTGTCCAGCATTTACCAACAAAAACCATCACTCTTGATTTTGTTATAAAAATAGAGTATTTCTGGTACAGCTGATTGTAGGGTACTCCACAATGATGGAAAATCACTGAAAAAGAGAAAGTTTTGCTGTGGCAAGTGAAGCTCTTGAGTTGTACAGCAGTAGTACCTCTGGAGGTGAGCTGGAGGAAGTCTTCTGGTCTTTCATTAATGCCTCCTAAATGGCACCCTATTCCCTGTGCAGGGCCCACATTGCCCTGGTCAAAAGTCATGCACTACATAGGGAATAGGGTGCCATTTGGGACAGACACGGGCCATAACTAGTTAGTTGTGCATTGACGTGGCTAGTTGTCTTGGCTTCCTCTCTGCCCCCTCCACGGCAACCCCAAGTCTTTTTTTTTTTACGATTCACTGGTATTGGAGAACAAATATCATCTTCCTTGTTATTGTGTTTCTGCTATGTGTTCATGCTAAGACGTGTGTGGGTGGCATGAGACTGTTATGAATTGATTTAAAGTGCACTTCATGTTTATTCATATGTATCTGTGAGCATATAAATACAGTTTTTCTTGTGGACATTCTAGCATTGGATAAAGAAAGTGTTTCAGAGTTATACGTTGAGTTGATTTTATTTTTTACAGGGACAGTGCACATTAATCAACGTTTCAGTAAAAGTGCCGGTTTTAGCCAGCTGGCTAATTTTCAACCGCAGTTCCTGGGCAGGTTATTAAAAACAATTACAATATAGACAATCATTGAGCAGTGAGCACACGCAGAGCAACATAGGACAAGCAAGACGTAGCATACAGACAGAGCAACATAGGACAAGCAAGACGTAGCATACAGACAGAGCAACATAGGACAAGCAAGACGTAGCATACAGACAGAGCAACATAGAACAAAAAGCAGCAATACACGTTGTATCACAGTTTGGCTTATCCTTTCCCAAATAATTTGCCCATTGATTCACTCCTCTTATATATTATAATGCATTTGATATGGAAACCTCAGGAACTGTGTGTTTACCATGTTTCAATGTAAATCATTATTTATGAGCTTCTTGAATTCTATTGCTGTACTTTCAATGGATTCTCCCATCATTGGCTTAGTGTTTGTTGAATATTGAACAGAAATCCTGCATATTGGACAAGAAGTATGAAAAATGTAAACTTGTAATGCATAACCAAGACCAAGCGTGTATAAATATAGCTTTCTCATCTCAGATTTGGGATTAGAGGAAGGGATTTGAGGTAGGTTCAGCAGTTTACAGATAGATGAGCTTTAGGGGAGAATAATTAACATTTTATTAACAAGAGGAGAAATTACTTTTTTGGCCTAAAAGCAAACAATTTTGAGTCATTGTGTGTCTCTTTTCAATTCTATTTTAATTGTTGTAATTAGTTATAAATATTATACACAACCTTCACATACTGTATTATGAATACAATGCCCATTTGAATATTGAAACTAAAATAAGCAAAGAGGACTTTATCTTACACAAAGAATAGCAGCAGCATACTAAATTCAGAGGAATTGATATAAATCATTTAGCAGATTAGCCAAGTAGTTGGGAGTATGCATCGGTCTGTTTTTTATCATTCACTGCAGAAATAAAAAAGGAAACACACAACTCTCTGCTTAAACAGGTATAACAGTATAAGATAAATTAGTCACTCCAGCCTAGGGACTACAGCTTGTGTGTGGTGTCAGGGGTGGCGTAGCATAGGTAAACATTGGCAGAATGGAGCTTGCGATAAGGCACACAGCTGTGAAAGGATAGACAGGCCCCTGGAGAAAGTGACCATAATTCATTCTGGATAATTACACTCAGAGCGTGTCCCGTGCTATTCCCCGCTCTCCATTCAGCCAGCACTCTGCAGTTTCAAAGGGTTAATGTGGGTTCAGCCGAGAAAGTCAGCCGTCTGAGCAAGTGAGAGCAGGAGTCTCCAATTAAATCTAATGTGCCCAGGATCAGAGCACGGAAGAGTCACGGCCCTCCCAATGGAGAGGAACCTGTGTCACCAGGGCGCTCTGATAAGACACATCTTTAATAGCTTCCTGTTCTCGGGTGAGTTAGTGTTTTTCATTCATTTGTTTCATTTAACTTCATTAACGGTGGCTCTTTCACTACATGCCTCACGCATTTCATTGCATTTAGAAACCGCGTTGCACCTTTGTGTTTTTAATTACATGTTAATTGTGATTTAGTCACCAAATGCAGTGCTAGAATAGTTTTTTCTCAGTTTAAAACACACCACAAACAAATGGTATAGTGCCAAACAAGGGTTCTTTGGCTTGTAACGATAGTGGAACCTTTTTTGGTGCTATATGGGACCTTTTTGTGAAGGTTCAATAAAGAACTATGCTCATAAGGTTATTAGAACCTGTATTGTGCTATAAAGAATCCTTTCCTAAGGTTCCATGAAGAACCATTAAAAGGTTCTACTGTATATAGTCCCAGTCGGTATTCACATAATAATCAATTCCCCTCGACCACGCCCACAAATTGGGGAAAAACCAACATTCTTTCCTATTGAGCCCCATTGTAAAGTAAAGTTCATTGTAGATTTTTTGTTATACAGAAATAACAAAACATGCCGAAAAGCTGCTGTGTTGTTAAATGTACATCTAGCCAGATCAAAAATCCCAATCTACGGTTCGCAATGCTTCCATTTAGGGAAATAGAGCCTGCGAGAAGAGCCCTGTGGCTTCAGGCTATTCCCTGTGGGAGAGTGGGAATGCATTGTCCAAGTAGACTACACGTAGCTGTGTGTGGAAAACATTTAATCACAGGTAATACATTTCACTTGTTTAGTACAGGCCGTTTGTAACTTCACTCACTACTTGTAGGTGTATAGTCCATTTGTTTGTGTTGTTGTTCTTGGCTAGCTTAATGTTCTGGTCGGTAGCTAGCTAGCACTCACTCACGTGGCTGCTAGCATCCTCATGAAAAGGGGAATGAGGGAAGCCCTACAATATTACATTTATATAACTAGTGAGAATGCTAGGGAGTAGGGCAATGTTGAAAAGTCATCTTTAGACATGTTTTACTTTTCTTAAATGTAGTTTTGTAATTGACTAAAACAAGCAGACAAGAAAATTGCATTCGAAAAAGGTTAAATTTTTCTGTGAGCCAATGAGGTAATCTAGGAAACCACAGGTTGTTTTCCCCACAGGTGGGCAGGATCGCGACGTTTTATCTAATACTACGTCTTATAGTACCAAAAAACGGTTCCACTCTGGTCCAACCCTTTTGGGGGATATTTGGAACTCTTTTTTAGGGTTCTTTACAGAACCTTAATCTCAAAACCACAGTTTTAACAAGTTGAATCAGGTGTGCTAGCAATGGAACAGCTGGGGGACCCTGAGGAGAGAATTGAGAAGTACTGAATTAGTCAAACATTCTCAATTGACACAAGGCCATGTGTGAGTCTTTCACAAGACACGGTCACTGGCCATAATCATATATACAATGTAATAGCCTGACAACAGATTAGATCAACTGGAATGAAACTCTCACTCAGGGTTGCACAAAAGAGCTGTGAGCAAACCACACCCCAAAATATTATAATGGCCCACCACCCCTAGATTTTAATTATCACTTAAGAGTTTTCGGGAACTGCAAAGAACCATTGAAGGGCTCAAAAGGTTCTTTGGGTCAGTATGGTTTCACATAGAACCATCACCCTTCCCAAACAACCATTGAGGAACCCTTTTTTGTTAGTGTGTAGTGTAGCACATGCACTCTGTAGTGTACATGTCTCATGTTGGATTTATTTTGTTCAGCTCAGTCAGCTACTTACTGTAATAGACTAAATCTAGATCGTGTTGAATTCCTCATGCATATGACCAGTTTGCATTAAGAGACTCCCACCGGGTGACAGCTTGCTTTGTCTAAAGTCCCACTGTGATAGAAAGTGTTGATTCAGACAATCAATCAAGTTTATTTATAAAGCTCTTTTTACATCAGCCGATGTCACAAAGTGCTATACAGAAACCCAGCCTAAAATCTCAAACTGCAAGCAATGCAGATGTAGAAGCACGGTGGCTAGGAAAAACTCCCTAGAAAGACAGGAACCTAGGAAGAAACCTAGAGAGGAAAAAGGCTCTGAGGGGTGGTCAGTCCTCTTCTGGCTGTGCCGGGTTGAGATTATAACAGTACATAGCCAAGATGTTCAAACGTTCATAGAGGAACAGCAGGTTGTAATCAGTGGTTGTAGAGGTCAGTACTTCAGGAATAAATGTCAGTTGACTTCATAGCCGAGCATTCGGAGTTAGAGCGTTAGAGAGAGAGACACACACACACACACACACACACACACACACACACACACACACACACCAGGTCCGGACCAAGGTAGCACGTCCGGTGAACAGGTCAGGGTTCCATAACCGCAGGCAGAACAGTTAACTGGAGCAGCAGCACGACCAGCTGGACTGGGACAGCAAGGAGTCATCAGGCCAGGTAGTCCTGAGGCATGGTCCCAGGGCTCAGGTCCTCCGGGAGGGGAGGGAGAATTAGAGGGAGCATACTTAAATTCACACAGGACACCGGATAAGACAGGAGAAATACTACAGACATAAGACTTACAATAGCCCCCCCAACACAAACTATTGCAGCATAAATACTGGAGGCTGAGACAGGAGGGTTCGGGTGACACTGTGGCCCCCGAACAGGGCCATCCAGGCAGGATATAACCCCACCCACTTTGCCAAAGCACAGCCCCCTCACCACTAGAGGGATATCTTCAAACCACCAACTTACTACCCTGAGACAAGGCTGAGTATAGCCCATGAAGATCTCCCCCACGGCACGAACCCGAGAGTGGCGCCAAACCCGGACAGGAAGATCACGTCAGTGACTCAACCCACTCAAGTGACGCACCTCTCCTAGGGATGGGATGGAAGAGCACCAGTAAGCCAGTGACTCAGCCCCCGTAATAGGGTTAGAGGCAGAGAATCCCAGTGGCGAGAGGGGAAGCCGGCCGCGACCGGGAGGTCCATGGGGCGACGCACAATTGGCCTAGCGTCGTCCGGGTTAGGGAGGGTTTGGCCGGCAGGGATATCCTTGTCTCATCGCACACTAGCGACTCCTGTGGTGGACCGGGCGCAGTGCATGCTGACCAGGTCGCTAGGCGTACGGTGTTTCCTCTGACACATTGATGCGGCTGGGTTCCGGGTTGGATGCATGCTGTGTTAAGAAGCAGTGCGGCTTGGTTGGGTTGTGTTTCGGAGGACGCATGGCTCTTTTACCTTCGTCTCTCCCGAGCTCGTACGGGAGTTGTAGCGATGGGACAAGACAGTAACTACTAACAATTGGATGCCACGAAAAAGGGGGTAAAATAAATATTTTTTAAAAATAATTAAAGGTTGAGACCGAGTCTGCGTCTCTCACATGGATTTATTTTTTTATTTTATTTTTTATTTTACCGTTATTTTACCAGGTAAGTTGACTGAGAACACGTTCTCATTTGCAGCAACGACCTGGGGAATAGTTACAGGGGAGAGGAGGGGGATGAATGAGCCAATTGTAAACTGGGGATTATTAGGTGACCATGATGGTTTGAGGGTCAGATTGGGAATTTAGCCAGGACACCGGGGTTAACACCCCTACTCTTACGATAAGTGCCATGGGTGTCACGATCGTGTGGCGGATTGACGGACCAAAATGCAGCAGTTGGAAAATAAGCCATCTTCTTTTATTTAACAATACGAAGATGAACACGACACAAAACTCTATACAAACTAACAAAACAACAAAACGACCGTGAAGCTACAAACGTTGTGCACATACATACAGGCTACAAACGTTCTACATAGACAATTACCCACAACCAATGAGAGCCTATGGCTACCCTAAATAAGGCTCCCAATCAGAGACAACCGAAATCAGCTGTCTCTAATTGGGAACTCATTCAGGTAACCATAGACTCTCCTAGACAACTACACATACATAGACAACACTAGAAACATGTACTCCACACAAACCCATATACTATACAACAACCCCTTTACCATAAACAACACCCAAAACCAACAAAACAAAAACATTCCCCATGTCACACCCTGACCTAACAAAAATAATAAAGAAAACAAAAATACTAAGGCCAGGGCGTGACATAACCCCCCCCTTGAGGCGCGAACTCCGGGCGCACCATACACAGTCTAGGGGAGGGTCTGGGTGGGCTTCCATCCACGGTGGCGGCTCCGGCTCTGGTTGCGGTCCCCACGTCACCACAGTACCTAACCACCTCCTAGGCTTCCTCCAAACGACCCCCCTCCACCTTAACCCCATTGCATTCAGGGGCAGTTCCGGACTAAGGGGCAGTACCAGGGTAAGAGGCAGTACCAGGGTAAGAGGCAGTACTAGGGTCAGGGGCAGTACCAGGGTCAGGGGCAGTACCAGGGTAAGGGGCAGCACCAGGGTAAGGGGCAGCTCCGGACTGAGGAATGGCAGCTCCGGACTGAGGAATGGCAGCTCCGGACTGAGGAATGGCAGCTCCGGACTGAGGGACTGCAGCTCCGGACTGAGGGACGGCCCATGGCTGGCTGACAGATCTGGCTGCTCATGGCTGGCTAACGGATCTGGCTGCTCATGGCTGGCTGACGGATCTGGCTGCTCATGGCTGGCTGACGGATCTGGCTGCTCATGGCTGGCTGACGGATCTGGCTGCTCAATGCTGGCTGACGGATCTGGCTGCTCATGGCTGGCTGACGGATCTGGCTGCTCATGGCTGGCTGACGGATCTGGCTGCTCATGGCTAGCTGACGGATCTGGCTGCTCATGGCTAGCTGACGGATCTGGCTGCTCATGGCTAGCTGACGGATCTGGCTGCTCATGGCTAGCTGACGGATCTGGCTGCTCATGGCTAGCTGACGGATCTGGCTGCTCATGGCTAGCTGACGGATCTGGCTGCTCATGGCTAACTGACGGATCTGGCTGCTCATGGCTAGCTGACGGATCTGGCTGCTCATGGCTAGCTGACGGATCTGGCTGCTCATGGCTAGCTGACGGATCTGGCTGCTCATGGCTAGCTGACGGATCTGGCTGCTCATGGCTAGCTGACGGATCTGGCTGCTCATGGCTGGCTGACGGATCTGGCTGCTCATGGCTGGCTGACTGATCTGGCAGATCCTGTCTGATTGGCGGCTCTGGCAGATCCTGTCTGGTTGGCGGCTCTGGCAGATCCTGTCTGACGGACGGCTCTAGCGGCTCCTGTCTGGCTGGCGGCTCTAGCGGCTCCTGTCTGGCGGACGGCTCAGTGGGCTCATGGCAGACGGGCGGCTTTGCAGGCTCATGGCAGACGGGCAGCTTTGCAGGCTCATTGCAGACGGATGGCTCAGATGGCGCTGGGGAGACGGATGGCTCAGATGGCGCTGGGGAGACGGATGGCTCAGATGGCGCTTGGCAGACGGGCAGTTCAGTCATCGATGTGCAGACGGCAGACTCCTGCCGGCTGAGGCGCACTGTAGGCCTGATGCGTGGTGCCGGGACTGGTGGCACCGGGCTGGGGACACGCATCTCAGGGCTAGTGCGGGGAGCAGCAACAGGACGCACAGGACTCTGGGGACACACAGGAGGCTTGGTGCGTGGTTTAGACACTGGTGGTAAAGGGCTGGAGACACGCACCATATAGCTAGTGCGTGGAGGAGGCACTGGTGGTACTGGATTGGGGCGGGGAGGTGGCGCCGGAAATACCGGACCGTGCAGGCGTACTGGCTCCCTTGAACGCCGAGCCTGCCCAACCTTACCTGGTTGTATGCTCCCCGTCGCCTGACCAGTGCGGGGAGGTGGAATAACCCGCACCGGCCTATGTAGGCGAACCGGGGACACCATGCGTAAGGCTGGTGCCATGTACGCCGGCCCGAGGAGACGCACTGGTGACCAGATGCGTTGGGCCGGCTTCATGACATACGGCTCAACGCTCAGTCTAGCCCGGCCGATACGTGGAGCTGAAATGTACCGAACCGGGCTATGCACGCGTACAGGAGACACCGTGCGCTCTACTGCGTAACACGGTGTCTGCCCGTACTCCCGCTCTCCACGGTAAGTACAGGGAGTAGGCGCAGGTTTCCTACCTGACTTCGCCACACTCCCTTTAAGGCCCCCCCCAAGAAATTTTTGGGTTGTACTCACGGGTCTCCAGCCTTGTCTCCGTGCTGCCTCCTCATATCGCCTCCTCTCGGCTTTAGCTGCCTCCAGCTCTTCACGAGGAAGGCGATATTCTCCCGGTTGAGCCCACGGCCCCTTACCATCCAGTATCTCCTCCCATGTCCATGAATCCTGTGTAGGTAGGTCCTGTTGCCGCTTTCCATGCCGCTTGGTCCTATGGTGGGTAATTCTGTCACGATCGTGTGGCGGATTGACGGACCAAAATGCAGCAGTTGGAAAATAAGCCATCTTCTTTTATTTAACAATACGAAGATGAACACGACACAAAACTCTATACAAACTAACAAAACAACAAAACGACCGTGAAGCTACAAACGTTGTGCACATACATACAGGCTACAAACGTTCTACATAGACAATTACCCACAACCAATGAGAGCCTATGGCTACCCTAAATAAGGCTCCCAATCAGAGACAACCGAAATCAGCTGTCTCTAATTGGGAACTCATTCAGGTAACCATAGACTCTCCTAGACAACTACACATACATAGACAACACTAGAAACATGTACTCCACACAAACCCATATACTATACAACAACCCCTTTACCATAAACAACACCCAAAACCAACAAAACAAAAACATTCCCCATGTCACACCCTGACCTAACAAAAATAATAAAGAAAACAAAAATACTAAGGCCAGGGCGTGACAATGGGATCTTTAATGACCTCAGAGAGTCAGGACACCCGTTTAACGTCCCATCCGAAAGACGGCACCCTACACAGGGCAGTGTCCCCAATCACTGCCCTGGGGCATTGGGATATTTTTTAGACCAGAGGAAAGAGTGCCTCCTACTGGCCCTCCAACACCACTTCCAGCAGCATCTGGTCTCCCATCCAGGGACTGACCAGGACTGGATAGGAAGACCATTGCAATAAAATTAGCTCTATAGAAGAAAACCCTGCCTCCAGCTGTTTGCTTAGAAATTCTAGGGACAATAAGGAGGCCTGCGTCTTGTAATCGTAGCGTACGTGTAGGTATGTACGGCAGGACCAAATCGGAGAGATAGGTAGGAGCAAGCCCATGTAATGCTTTGTAGGTTAGCAGTAAAACCTTGAAATCAGCCCTAGCCTTTACAGGAAGCCAGAGTAGAGAGGCTAGCACTGAAGCACTGGAGACAACACACTAGAGAGCTTTACATTTCCTGACTATATAGTAATTTCACCAGGGATGAACTCCACATAATGGACATTTTGTTGAACAAGCTATGACATGGAGTATTCATTATCCCCTTCAGATGAACTGTGTTTGCTTCCCAAGGGAAAACAAGGTAATTGTGTCTTTGGGGATTTGTCAGGTCTCAGATGAACTGTAATAAATCATGGGATGGAGGAAGGGGTGTGGCGGTGGCAGACCTGGGCTGAACTCATTTGGTGATGCCACTACATCCAAAGTAACGGGTAATAGTCAGGCCATGATGTGTAGAACAGAGTCGTCATCACGCTACTTAGAGTTGGAAATAATTGTATCTTTGTCTCCAAGCACTTGCATGTGTTTTGGACTTAATATGCAAGTCTAAAAGGAATGTATTGTGTATAGTAGTATTGCAAATGTTACTGGATATAGTGCCTATATTAAGTGTCACTTAGATTGTTGATATGGGTATCATGTTGCCCCTTTCGCCATCCAGAACTAAATGGAGCCAGACAAGGATCTTGGTTATATTAAATATTCACTAAGGAAGGATGGGTAGCCGGGAGCTTGGTCAAAACTGACTGAAGATTGTGGCTCCTCATTAACTGTCTGTTATCGCAAAGTAATAAAGGTTGTGCTCAGCTTATATTTTTTTGGTCACTGTGCAGTATTGATTGCTAGCGTCTGAGTGTCCCTGAAGACCACGTTAATCGATCTCGGTCTGAACACACACAGCCACATTTACATTTTGTTCTTTGGAGTTTGGAGGAGCTTCTAGCGAGACAATCTTTGGGGGGGATGTCTGCTTTCTATTTCTGTCTTATTGACATGCTGTGGGGTACTGGATCTCACTCAACCCATAGTAAGAATACACAAGGATAACAGAATATGCAATATCCCTTTTTGAACGGCTCCCGGCTAGGGTTAAATAGAGGGAAGTGGGTTACTGAGATTTAGCGCCCAAACCCACTCCCTTGTCCATTGTGTTATTCTGCTTCTCTTTATAGCAGCTTTTTGCCCATCCTCCCCATCTCCTATTCCTCGCCCACCACCAACACACTTTTCTCCTTGATAATGCCAGTTTTTCCCCCTGCTTGTTAGTGGTCTTGCTGTTGTGTACAGCCTTATGTTCCTGCGCCTGGTCTGTCACCTCACCCTGTGTAGAGGCTTGGCAGGCAATGGCAATCTCCTCTCTCTCTCACACACACAGCCCCTGCTCTGCTCCGCTCTGCTCTGCTGTTTACCTCCACACTGATGTTATTGCCTGAGCATTTTGCCTCCCTCAACACCCATCCCCCATAGCAGTACATTTCAACACCATTTTAGTCTCAGCCAGTGAATTTCCTTCTCTGTGTTTTTCTTGCACACATTTTGCCTGCCGCATGTTGAAAGCTGAATGCTCGAGATGCAACTTAATTCATTGATTAAATACTAAAACAGTATTACAACAGATTTAGATTCATCTACGAAGAATGAAAGGAAAAAGCACGTCCCTAAAAGCTACATTTTTTCCCTTCTCAGCATACAGTATATTTTGATGGTGGTCACCATAGAAACAGATTTGTCTAACAGATCGGAATTGTTCCCATAATAGATGTATCCGTTTCATAATTTGATTTCTTTTTTTCATCCTCTAATAGTCACAATGTATTGTGTTTTTTCAGGCGTTTTGTTGAAAAAAGGTGACCATTCAGTTGTTAGGAACCCAAAGCACTGTACTCAGCAGAGTATTGTTACTGTATGTCCTGTCAATTCAACTGTTCCTTCTCCATTAAAAGCCAGGTAGCAGATAATGGACCCTATCAGATATGTATGTAGTTGGTGCTGTATATTATTGAAAATACATGGGTTCTAATTATTTGTTAGTATACAAGTATACAATTTATGCTCCCCGCAAATAAAAACCACAAAGACTGATGGAAAGGCCCAAACACAAGATCGGAATTTCTGTAGCCTACTGTACATGGTAAGCTGGTGCCTAACGAAAATGACTGACACTGACAATATTGATTCTAAATGTTATTTGTGTAATGACAATGAATTGTGAAATAGAAAATAAACTGCAATTTGCTAAAACTATTGTGATTGTGCGTTAAATATAGCTAACCTTCAATGGTACAGCTAACATAAGCTAGTTTTTATCTATCGTGATTGCTGGCAAACGAAATAGAAACAGACAATTATAGCTAAAGTACTCTGAACAATAATATAAACGCACCATGTAAAGTGTTTGTTTCATGAGCTGAAAGAAAACATCTCAGAAATGTTCCATATGCACAAAAAGCTTGTTCCTCTCAAATATTGGGCACAAAATTGTTTACTTCCCTGTTAATGAGCATTTATCCTTTGCCAAGATAATTCCTCCACCTGACAGACGTGGCATATCAAGAAGCTGATTAAACAGCATGATCATTACACAGGTGCATCTTGTTCTGGGGACAATAAAAGGCCACTTTAAATGTGCAGTTTTGTCACACGACACAATGCCACAGATGTCTCAAGTTTTTAGGGAGCGTTCAATAGGCATGCTGACTGCAGGAATGTCCTCAGCTGTTGTCAGAGGGGTGCTGAGGAGTATTTCTGTCTGTAATAAAGCCTTTTATGGGGAAAAACTAATTCTGATTGGCTAGGCCTGGCTCCCAAGTGGGTAGGACTATGCCCTCCAAGGCCCACCCATGGCTGCACCCCTGCCCAGTCATGTGAAATCCATAGATTGGGGCCTAATTAATACATTTCAATTGACTGATGTCCTTGTATGAACTAACCCAGTAAAATCTTTGAAATTGTTGCGTATATATTTTTGTTTAGTATAATATATGTCAAAAATAGCAGTGATTCATCAAAAGAAATCGGTTTTGGAAACATAAGGAATGTATCTTTTTTATCATATGTGTATATATATGTATATGTATATATATATATATATATATATATATATATATATTAATAGCTACAATTACTACACACCTTTAATAGTGTTAGGGTTCCCAAAAGGCCCTATTTCCATGTTACAGTGCTTGTTTACGGGGGAAAACAAACGGAAGACAGCTAAATAGCGCAGGTACGCCTCCATCTGCGTCTCCGAACACCTGTGTGTAAACGGAAGATGGATGCCACGAACGTGTTGTCACTGAAAAATACTGTCGGCTGCAAACTGTGTTAAAACAGTGTACAGTTAGTGTATATGTGATATGAAAGTAGAGGGCTTTTTCTTTCTTAAACTGTACCGCAATTGAGAATGGATTCACGTTTAGATGGAGTACTTGGCTGTTTTGGCTGCCAGAGCCAATTCGCCTTTAAACAGAACATGTAAGCTCCTTGGACTATAAGGAGTAACGTTAGGTTCCTTTAGTCCATTATTGGGCTCGTTAAGACGGTGCTCATAGGCTTGTATATTATTATCAGTATAGGCTATATGACCCACATTGTGGACATCAAGCTATAATATGACCAGCATTTAGCTAACAACAACTGGCAGACATGTTTGCACTTCTTTAGTTTCATCGGTGTTATTTAGATGGAAGATGTTAACTTAGAACGTTAGCATAGAGGTAGCAAGCTAACTCTTTCACTTACCCGGTTCACTTCCATGCTCACACGAGCCCATGATAATGCTCAGTGCTGCTGATTGAGATGCTTTAGAAGTCACATTGGTGGTAGGGGCAGCATCCACCGAAGCAACTTCTTGCTGAAGCCCTCCTTCCATTGTTGATAGCAGTAGAAATTCTCAGGGATTAAATGTGCCCGCAGACTGATTTGTCCGCCTCATTCTCACAAATGTATCCCACTTCATAAAAAGTTTTCAATTGCATAGTCTAAAACTTTGAACAAAAAAAAGTTGATTGGTAAAAATGCAACTGTTACTGTCTTTACGCTTACGGAGAAACCCACACGTATTCAAACTAATTATGCGTTCGAAACCAAGTGGAAGGTGGGAATTTAGCAGTTGTGATCTCGTGAAAAACCAGTTGGATGCGTTTGTGCTTTGAACTAGTTGAGAAACGCTGATTGGCTAATGGCCAACAAGCTGCGTAAACCATAAACTAAAAGTACAGCTATCATGCTTGTAAACAAATTATAGTGTTCAGAAACCATCGGAAATTGATACTTCCTCAATTCCTGACTTGCAAGACAATTTATAAATTCAAACGAACCGCCTGTAACTAGACATGGAAGTTTAGATGGCCTGTTGTCTTCCAAGTGGGGGAATTGAATAAGTATCGCCAAGTAAAGCTCGGTCTAAAATTCTCTGTGCTATGCTTTAAACTACCTACTGTGTAACGGCTGTATGGAAGCGTTCACATATCACCACCATTTCTAAGTGTAGCTAAGGGTGAGCATGGACTTGCATTTCCCCAGTGTGTGACACAGACCGTAGGGCGTTATGGGTTTGTTTCCAAAGCTAAGAGCTGATTTGGAGAAAACCTCAAACCCAACTTTAAGAACCACGTTACAATATTATAAACGTTGATTTAAGAGTTTGTTAACATTTGGGAATGTTTTATTGGGGTGAACTAAGTAACTGTTATATGTGTTTTTGACATTGAGAAATAGGTGCTCCACTCTTTTTAAAGCGGGCATGTATTGGATGCTTATTCCCTCTGTCAGTTTGCTTCTCCATGCTGCTCTAGCTTAGTGCATCTCTTCAATAAAAAAAGTAGTCAAGCAGGGACGTATTCTTCTGCTTTTCAGCAACAACCTTCAACATGATGAATTGGTATTTAATTGTTGCTGCTCACCATTTTGTAAATTATTAAAGCATTCGTATGTTAATGTCATTTATTTCCAAAATGATCTGAACAGTGCTCCGATGCAAGGACAAGAGGGTTGAGTCGTGATTCTCTATTCACGGTCCAGATTCCCATTCTTGCTTCTGCTAGCGTTTTTTCTCATACATAACACTTCAGTTGCCTCTAAAGCCCTGATACTATGTCAGGGGACTGTGCTGACAGCCATATGCTGGCGAGTGAGGGTGGGTGGATGAGTGCGTGTCTGTGCGTGTGTGTGTGTGTGTGTGTGTGGCTGTGTGCATGCGTGTGTGTGTGTTTGTGAGAGGCTGTCTTACATCTGCAGATCCTTGTCTGTGATATAATTTAGAGGTCGGGGAGGACTCCTTTCGCCCACCTTTCTCTCAGTGACTTGGCCTGTGGGTGTCGAAGTGCAGAAACATGCTAATCTGAATAACAAACAATCCTCTATTTGCATAAATATGTCAATTCTTAGCATCATTTGCATTTCATCGTTTCCCCCAAAAAATGCAGGTTGTTGTGGGTGTTTTGTAAAACAAGCTCAGAAAAGCACTTTTTGTGTTTCTGAAGTCAAATGATGTGTATGGATTTTTTGATAAGTAAGAACTGGGTAGAATGAAACAGGTATCTATCGACAGCCAGGATGCAGGACTCTGGTCCTCGAGGTTTGGGGACAATGGAGTTGTGCACCCCTGATATCCAGCATATGACTGAGCTACGCAGCAAACAGAAAACAGCTCCTGTGGCTTTCATATTCTGGATAAGCTTATGTTAGAGACTCTGCTCCATGAATGCCAGTAAGCTTAGTGAGCCACCATCAAGCAGAAACTACTGGCAAGGTTTCTGCTAGTCCACTTTCCATTCTCGGCACCCAAAGAATCCGTTTTATCTCCCTGTCACTTTAGCTACTTGGCTGCTGTTCAACTTTGTTATATGACAAAAGCTAACTCAGTATTATCCAGCAGGACTGCATCTATTCCTCTGACACTTTGATAGACTCCCAAACACACAACCTCAGAGAGATCAACATCCTCTGCCCTTAATACTCTCTCAATAGCAACACATTATTGCATCAGAAAGATACGGTATATTAAATTTGAAGAACAACATTCCCCATGGCTTCTTGTAGATTCACCAATTGGAAAAAGAAGGGAGTTTTAGTGTTTTTTTCACAGCTCAGTTTTCTGGCCTAATAATCTTAGATATGAAAACAGTAGTGTGTTTTGCAGGACTTATCACGTTTCAAATCCTGTCTAGAATTAAAACAGTCCCTGGAATTATCGCCCTCTAATTAAAGGTCAATATTCTTTACATTAATTAATCATCTTGCAGTAATATTGATAGGGCCATATCCAATTTATACAGAGAAGGCTGGGGTAGGTGTAGCTGGGTTTCTCAACTCCATGCTATGTACAGTACATCATGGTGGAGTTGGGTTGAGACGACTGGGGGGCGGAGTGTACCTCCGAATACATCGAGTCGCTGCCAGTCCAAACAAGGAAACAGTCAGTAAATGTATTTGACAAACGTTTTATTCAAAAGTTTTCAGCAAACAAAGGAAGGCACGCAGCTACGGATGACAAACATAGGTACACGTCACGTGTTTAAGAATGTACTTCTTTACAAGTATTGACTGACAGCGACTCGACATAGTAGGAGGTTCAGTCCGCCCAAAGTCGTCCGCTCTCAACTCCATTGATGTGATGTACATTGTGGAGTTGAGAAAAACTTGGCTAGGGTAGGTGTAAAGTGATATTACCCAATATGCTGAGATGGCTCTAAAACAAGCTGACCCTACCATTGCTATCTTTCTTCGGGACTTTGAAGACATGTTTGGACTTGGGACAGACGGTCTATCCAGCAGTGCACAGTACAGGGTATAAATTGGGAAATCAAAGAGAGGTTTGTACACAGAGCACAGTCTGTGTCCGTGAGGATGAAAGAGCAAGACAGATGGTAATAGAGATGTATGAGAATAAAATAACCTTTAAATGTGTTTATTAAAGATGCTATTGTAATATGAGATCCCATCACTGATAAGTCAATATACGATTTGACCAAAACAAACACACTTTGAGGTGAAGTGATGTGCTTGAACAGATCAGGGGCATACAGGCAATCAAACCAGGTCCCCGTGGTCAGGAACTAGGGACATGATGCATCATCCAGTGTTGAGTGATATAACCAGTGGTTTTAAGGATGGTTGTTTCGCTTGGGATGGTCAAAGACAATAAATATACTTTTGTGTTGGATATTGTATGTACGCCACATTTGCCTCGAGTTGCACTCAAAGGTGACGATCCAAATAGCCTTTATATGGTGTGTATATGCTCACGTATCGTTGGTAGATTTGGTTTCCATAGAAACACACAGTTCCAGGTAGGTATGACGATTACGTAAGGTTTTATTAAAACAAAAACAACCACACTTGTTTTTTCTATACAGCTGTAGCACAATTTCTGATGTTTTTCTTGTCATTGTTACAATTGCTTTCTCTGCTCTTCTAAAGTTCACAATAAAAATGTTTTGCAGTGTTTAATTGTACTCATATCACCTCCATGTTTCCAAATGGTTATCATGGCAATTTGTCTGTAATTGTTTCTTTTTCCCAACGGAAGGGAAATCACAGAGCAGCCTCTTCACTGAGATTGTTGATGGCTTTTAGTATATGGATGCAGGGAAGGTACCTACTCACACAACAACCAAATTACCTTATTGCAATACTGTCGATGGTGCTTTTACAAAATAGCTGGGCTCTCCTCCAATATGAAGCCACTCAATAGGATGCAGGTCAGAAAACAGAGTTACCCAACAGTGAATCATCACAAGTTTGATTCAGATAAGCAGTGTGATTATCCTTATCGTGTGCCAATCACTATAGATTACTGAGTATTATTATGTAACAGAATAAATGGAGGAAACAAAATTATTTATTTGTGGCTTCAAAAACTCCTGTCACACCCTCCGGGCCAGTTCCGTTGAACTTTATCACAATATTTTAATATCCTCTACTGATTATGTTCCATTAAGTGGTGTGTTATATTGATTTTTAATATGTTCTGCATCTCTGGCAGTCTTTGGGATGTGACTTTTAGCTTACAGTGTTGTTGACTAATATAGCAAGTCGCCTTGACAAAACATGTCTGCTAAATGGCATATATTATTATATTAGAAGAAAAGTTTCATATCTGGATAATATAGGCAAGCTGTTATTGGTGGTCAAATTATGCAGGAATAACTGAGGGTTCAAGCAAAATACCAGTGTTGAAGAAGTGTGCTTTGGCATGTCTACACAAATGCTAGAGGGTTGAGCTTCTCTGTGACTGACCGGCTCGATTCGGTCTTGTGTAGCAAAATTTGAAATTATGTTGTACTTTGGATAAAAGTAGAGACTCGGAGCTAGAAAATGATATATCATACACCACAGTTGAGGAACAATGGGAAAGTAATTCTGCTTTGAAAATTGATCAACTTGTAACCTCACTTTTGAGAAAATGGCCTTTGAATGTTTTGGTACTACTACTGGAGAGCAGTCCTTTGTCTACACCCATTCAGCATTGTTCACACCCTTTTAAGCTTTAGCCCCACCCATCTCTTTAAGGATTCACGTGAGGCTATGTACTAAACAACCAAAGATTTCAAGACTAAAGGCTGGGTGTGTTCGTAATTTAATCTGGAGGGCCAGAGTGTGCTCTGGGTGTTCGTAAATTCAGAGTGTTGTCAGATTGGCCGTTCGTAAATTCAGAGCGTTTCGGTCTCGGAGTGTCCAGAGCGCACACTGGACGCTCTGGCCGAAAAATAGGGTTGATTCAAGAGTTCTGACCTAACAACAGCAGTCAAGTACCCAAACTAACTGGCTAACATTGGCTAGCTTGCTAACAACTTCCAGACACAAATGAGAGAACAGCTCACTCTGACCATTTTACTCTCCCTAGCAGAGCTGGTTAGGCTGTTTTTATGTTGTCCAGAGCATTGGTGACTGCAACTGTGCTGCTTGCAACAATTTAATTATGTTTTTTTTTGCAATGTTTACTGACACTGGCCCTATTCAACGGGTGTTGAGTGTTCGTGAATTCGTCAGTTATTCTGTGCTCTGGCACACTCAGACGAGAGTGCTCTTAAATCGGACTAGAAAGCCAGAGCGAATTTACCAGCTACGTCTATCGACAGTTGTCGCAGTGACATTATAAACATTCTATTGAAATAGTTACTTGCATAGCGGAGTCTTTTGTTTAGACATATAACTAGCTAGCTAAACAATTAATTACAATCCTAACTCATAATGTTACTACCCTGCATGAATCTGCATTTAGCTAACCAACCAGGTTCAATGTTAGCTAGCTAAGATTAGGCTATAACTAGCAATGCAAATGGCTCTGAGATACAAATAATATTATTACACAGATCATACACGTAACCTTAGGTAGCTAGCCAGCCAGCTAACATTAGCTAGCTAGCTAACAGTACACTTTAATTTGAAATGAAAACGACTTTCTGACAAAATTCGAAATGTGTAATATCTGAAAATGTAGCAAGCTAGACTAGACTCTTACATGTATACATGGATGTACGCTCCTCTCTCTTTGTCACGGATGCCCTTATTGTGAAGATGTAATCCAGAGACAGGTGTTTTACAACAGCCTTCTGTGTGTTCTCTTTTCGACTCCATATGGATATTTGTAATCAAACGCCAGCATTTTCTCCATCTCCTTAGCTATCATAATGTAATTCCACTGATTTCAAAACTCGGTCCTAGAGAAAGTGGAGCACAACTCTCATGCAGTTCTACTACGTGATATCTTTTAAAAAAAGCCGCGTTCGAAAGGATTACGTACACATACTGACCAGCTCATATTATAGACAGAAGCGTGCTACATTATCTCAGCCAATCATGGCTAGCGGGAAGGTTGCTGACTTTTTCTGTGGCTAAACCAGCTAGGCTTTTAATTTAACAATTTTAGTCATATTTACAGATGCATACAAGTTTGTTATTAAGGCGCATGAAAGTTCACATGTTCCAGAAAGTACTTCTGCCAAAAAAACGCATTTTGATTAAAAAAAAGAACGTTTACGTTCAAATGGCTCTCCTGTGAAGTAGTTTCCTGAAATGAGTCACATATGCCTGTGGATAAACATGTGTTATGACTAGGGCTGTGGCAGTCGTGACATTTTGTCAGAGGTTATTGTCATGCAAAAGGTTGCCGGTCTCACAGTAATTGGCCGTTAATTAACATAAACACGTTTAGCATCTCCAGCCCTCCACGCATACAAGCCGCTTATGCACGCCTTTGGATTATCTACATTTTAAAAAGTCGAATAAATCTATGTAATATACACTATCACAATAAATCAATTATTTAAACATTATGATATGAAGAAAATGTATTTTTTTTAAACTGAATATGAGTTGGCCTACTGTATGCTATCTGGCATTGTATCATGCCATAGGCTGTAGGATTGTTCAATTAGCTGACAAGATATGTTTAGAAATCCTGGGCCATAATTTGATATTATAGGATTTCAAACACTGTTCTGATCATCTTTTAATCTTTACAAATATGTAAAATCAGTTTAGATTTAGAATGACCCATTATCAAATGGGCAAGAACAAGGGCAGGGGAAGAAAGACATTCTTATAACTCAAAAAGCGAATGGAGGCCGCTTTCCCGCCAGTAGGCTACTCCGGTTATTTCACTCCTTGCATCAACCATTGTTTGAGGAACATGCGAAAGGTGATATTCCTCCTAAACTCTGTACACCATGGGCTCTCCAACCAGCTACCCAGTGCTTAATTTGGGAAACCAAGTGAAATCTATTCGGATATATATCTATAGTAACATGTTTTCACAACTCAACATATTTTATTCAACTGTTGACAGCCCGTATCTCTGTGCGCTCGAGAAGGAATGAAGGAGAGAGAAGAGGAGATGGAAACGCATGGTGGTGAGATATTATGTAGCTAAAAGGTCAAGTGTCAGCCTATTAATTATGAAAATATTTTTAAAATGCCCTACTATTCAAAATCAAATACAAATTCACTAAAATTGTAGGCTAAACTCTGTAAGCCGCCCTGCACAATCAATGAAACAGCATCGCCTAGGCCTATATGTTCTCTCCCAGATGAATGGATAGAAAGTTTAGAGCGCAGTATAAGGTAACCAGTCCATCCAGTATGCATAAAAATACAGTCTACACCCAAAGGAGGTTAATTTTGGAGTATAGGCTAGACCAATTATGTAGTACCAAAAACAGTTTAATTCAGATTTTTGGGGGCTTGTGCTCATACAGTTGAAGTCGGAAGTTTACATACACCTTAGCCAAATACATTTAAACTAAATTCCTGACATTTAATCCTAGTAAAAATTCCCTGTCTTAGGTCAGTTAGTATCACCACTTTATTTTAAGAATGTGAAATGTCAGAATAATAGTAGAGAGAATGATTTATTTCAGCTTTTCTTTCTTTCATCACATTCCCAGTGGGTCAGAAGTTTACATACACTCAATTAGTATTTGGTAGCATTGCCTTTAAATTGTTTAACTTGGGTCAAACGTTTCGGGTAGCCTTCCACAAGCTTCCCACAATAAGTTGGGTGAATTTTGGCCCATTCCTCGTGACAGAGCTGGTGTAACTGAGTCACGTTTGTAGGCCTCCTTGCACACACACGCTTTATCAGTTCTGCCCACATATTTTCTATGGGATTTGAGGTCAGGGCTTTGTGATGGCCACTCCAATACCTTGACTTTGTTCTCCTTAAGCCATTTTGCCACAACTTTGGAAGTATGCTTGAGGTCATTGTCCATTTGGAAGACCCATTTGCGACCAAGCTTTAACTTCCTGACTGAGGTCTTGCTTCAATATATCCACATAATTTTCCTGCCTCATGATACCATCTATTTTGTGAAGTGCACCAGTCCCTCCTGCAGCAAAGCACCCCCACAACATGATGCTGCCACCCACCCCCATGCTTCACAGTTAGGATGGGGTTCTTCGGCTTGCAAGCCTCCCCCTTTTTTCTCCAAACATAATGATGGTCATTATGGCCAAACAGTTCTAATTTTGTTTCATCAGACCAGAGGACATTTCTCCAAAAAGTACAATCTTTGTTCCCATGTGCAGTTGCAAGCTGTAGTCTGGCTTTTATATGGCGGTTTTGGAGCAGTGGCTTCTTCCTTGCTGAGCGGCCTTTCAGGTTATGTCGATATAGCACTCGTTTTACTGTGGATATAAATACTTTTGTACCTGTTTTCTCCAGCATCTTCACAAGGTCCTTTGCTGTTGTTCTGGGATTGATTTGCACTTTTCACACCAAAGTACGTTCATCTCTAGGAGACAGAACGCGTCTCCTTCCTGTGCGGTATGACGGCTGCGTGGTCCCATGGTGTTTATACTTACATACTATTGTTTGTACAGATGAACGTGGTAACTTCAGGTATTTGTAAATTGCCCCCAAGGATGAACCAGACTTGTGGAGGTCTACAATTTATTTTCTGATATATTTTGATTTTCCCATGATGTCAAGCAAAAAGGCACTGAGTTTGAAGGTAGGCCTTGAAATACATCCACAGGCACCATTCCAATTGACTCAAATTATGTCAATTAGCCTATCAGAAGCTTCTAAAGCCATGACATAATTTTCTGGAATTTTCCAAGCTGTTTAAAGGCAGAGTCAACTTAGTGTATGTAAACTTCTGACCCACTGGAATTGTGATACAGTGAATTATAAGTGAAATAATCTGTCTGTAAATAATTGTTGGAAAAAACATTTGTGTCATGCACAAAGTAGATGTCCTCACCAAAAAACTATAGTTTGTTAACAAGAAATTTGTGGAGTGGTTGAAAAACGAGTTTTAATGACTCCAACCTAAGTGTATGTAAACTTCCAACTTCAACTGTAGGCCTATGGGTATGCATAAGCTCTAACATGCATATGGGTGTTTTGAATTAATCATCACCTTAGAATGCACTGTCCATTTCGTTGTTTTAGGCTTTGAAACAACATCCACTAGGATCATGTTTTCCACTCAGTTTCAACCTGCTGTTGAACTTCTTACTTCAAATTGATCAATCACAGTCAGGGGAGTTTTAAAAGGAAGATACTATTTTAATGATAAGTGTTTGATTTGATTTTGGATCCCATTTGCATCGATGTCAGAGTGGTTAGAGGGACAATAGAGCACTCGACACGAAAGCACTCAGAACTGCAGAGCGATAGGGCAGAAATAATACTCAGAATACTCTGACCGTACTCAATGTTCCCTTGGGCACATCTGTGACTTGACTGTGACTATTAAAAGCTGTTATCAGTGGATTATTGCATGGACCGTGGAAACAGTGGCAGAAACACAGATGATCATAGCTTCAATTAAGGATAAACAATACCTACTGTAACATGATCTTTAGTTTCTTTGAACGCTTATTAATTAATTCCTTAAGAGTTCTGATTCATTTATTGCTGCATTAACATTTTTAAACTAGTAGGCTAGTAGTTAGTATACAATGCGTGATATTTATACCAGGGCAGCCACTCAGCTTTTAATGGACTTGAACAAGGCTCCAAGAACACAAGTGCTTCTAGCGTTTTTATAGCTTGCATGCTTAGTTAAAAGGAAACGTAAGAAGTGGCTCAGTTCAATGTTCTGGACTGACAAATGTTAAGATGTTGATCTCATCTCTGTTATAATTCGTTTTGGTTAATGAATTCATGAAATTAATTATGGGGCGGCTGTGTAAAATACCGCCTTCCGTAGCCATGTTTTCCTAGACATTCAAATGTACAAAAGGTTGTTGCATGGAGCTCTGCTCAGGGTGAATTGATACAATGCAATTAATCAGATCATGTAACAGTAATTACGATAGCATCTGCCGAATAACAGGGACGGGAGGGTTATCCTGAAGATGAACCCGTAGCTTTATGTAAAACAAATTCATGTTGCGGCTCATTAATTCAAACCTTGTCATTCAACCCTCATTATATTAATTTGTTTACGGGGATATGAGTGGAGTGTTTATTAAGCATTCACGATGCCTGTTGCTCATGATCGAGTATATCTTAAATCTATGGAACTGAACCTTGTAAACTTTAAACTTTCCTTCACTGAGCCTTGATGGCAGCATGGTTGACCACACTGAGCTTGCTAAAAGAGTATAGCAGAAACCTTTCTCATATGACCTATCTTATCTACACCACATGGCCAAAAGTATGTGGACACCTGTTCGTCAAACATCTAATTCCAAAATCATGGGCATTAATATGGAGTTGGTCCTCGCTTTGCTGCTATAACAGCCTCCACTCTTCTGGGAAGGCTTTCCACTAGATGTTGGAACATTGCTGCGGGGACTTGCTTCCATTCAGCCACGAGCATTAGTGAGGTCGGCCACTGATGTAGGGCGATTAGGCCTGGCTCGCAGTCGGCTTTCCAATTCATCCCAAGGGTGTTCGGTGGCGTTGAGGTCAGACCTCTGTGCAGGCCAGTCAAGTTCTTCCACACCGATCTTGACAAACCATTTCTGTATGGACCTCACTTTGTGCACGAGGGCATTGTCATGCTGCAGCAAGAAAGGGCCTTCCCCAAAGCGTTGCCACAAAGATGGAAGCACAGAACCGTCTAGAATGTCATTGTATGCAGTAGCATTAAGATTTCCCTTCACTGTAACTAAGGGGCCTATCCTGAACCATAAAAAACAGCCCCAAACCATTATACCTCCTCCACCAAACTTTACAGTTGGCACCATGCATTCGGGCAGGTAGCGTTCTCCTGGCATCTGCCAAACCCAGAATCGTCTGTCAGACTGCCAGATGGTAATGCGTGATTCAACACTCCATTTTTTCAAGAGTGCAATGAAGGTAAGCTTTACACCACGCAAGCTTTACACCACAATGGTGGCTGTGTGTGGCTGCTCAGCCATAGAAATCCATTTCATGAAGCTCCCGATGAACAGTTATTGTGCTGACGTTGCTTCCAGAGGCAGATTGGAACTCGGTAGTGAGTGTTGCAACCGAGGACTGACGATTTTTACGCGCTTCAGCACTCGTGGTCCCGTTTTCTGAGCTTGTGTAGTCTACCACTTCGCGGGTGAGCCGTTGTTGCTCCTAGATGTTTCCACTTCACAATAACAGCACTTACAGTTGACCTGGGCAGCTCTAATAGGGTAGAAATTGGCTGAAATAGCCGAATCCACACATTTGAAGGGGTGTCCACATAGTTGAATTTTGAATTTGAAGTCCCATGAATGGTAATACATCTTTTAACTTCCCAAAGAGAGTTGTCAGGAAAGTCCATTGGACCCATTGCACCCTTGTCTTTGCTAAGCTTCCTGTGGTCCAGCACTTAAGTCATTTGATTATCTTGATATGCTCTCTTCTAGGTCCTAACCAAGGTCACTGTATGAACTGAATTGATGAGTAACAAAAGACTCCAGGGTGACTTAGATAGAAGACATCTACTCATTTCGGGAAACTTTTTTTAAAGTGTCAACACGATTCACTGCCTCTGAAAGAGCAATTGTTTCCCTATCAATGAAAGGCAAACTGAAAACAGTCTTTTAGGAAGAAAGATGTAGAGTCATTTTAATGTTGTACAATTGTTTCCCTATCAATGAAAGGCAAAATGAAAACAGTGTTTTAGGAATAAAGATGTAGACTCATTTTAATGTTGTACTCCGCCAAAGACAATGAATCCCACTTGGGTTTACTGTACTGTATGCATTATGTATTAGATGAATGCTTGTAGCTGCTTATTTTCAGGCTCCCGGTATTGCTGCTCAAACATTAATGAGAACAAGAAGATACGTGTTACAAATGTGCATAAAAGTGGCACCTTTAGTAGTGCATAATTTTAGCACTAATATAGTGAATGACCAATAACAGATGATGACCAATTAAGAAATTGGTTGTGTGCTTTTTAATTACGTTAAGAGTTATTGGGGAGAAGGAATGGTTCAGTTATTTTCTTGTCAGACAGGATAAAATCTCTGAAAGCAAACATTGTTTATATGGTAGTGCTTTTCATCTAATAAGTCATTACTGTATGGCCTCTAGGCCAGTACTGACTCAGCTATTCTCTGCTTCTTTCTCAAATTACTGAGGAATTAGTGTTGTATGGAACCTGAGCATCAAATAATAGTTTCTTTGTAGGCAAATTCCTCTGTTAAATGTACTAATTAATCAAGTACATTTTGTGAGTGATATTGTTTGATGAATGAAAACAATCGTTTATGAACACTTAATTGGCACTGCGCCAGGCATGTAATTGAGTAAGGGTTGCTCTTTGATTCTGAAGCGCTTGTTTAACGCTGTGCTAGTCAAATATTTCATCTCCACAGCATTAGCCTTGTGTGCCTTGTGCACAGACAATCTGAACATAATTCTCTGCATGGAGTCGAAGTCATCAAGTTCATTTCCTGCAATAATGATAATCAATCTAATCAACCATGATCTTCTTGTTTCTCTGTTTTGTCTGTGTTTGACAGGGATGACTTGCCAAGCGAGGACCTCTTACACTGAGGACGAGGTTCTATGGGGACATCGTTTCTTCCCAGTCATCTCCCTGGAGGAGGGGTTCTTCAAGGTGGACTACTCCCAGTTCCACGCCACGTTTGAGGTCAACACTCCCCCGTACAGCGTGAAGGAGCAGGAGGAAAACCTACTCATGTCCTCTCCACTCATGGCCCCGTCCCTGTGCAACAGCGGCGAGGGAGGGAAGAACAGCTCCATGGACTGCCTGGAGAACCTGGAGGACAAGGAGAGCACCACCAACAAGCTGCCATCCAAGCTGCAGAAGATGCAAGGGGGCGGCTGTGGCCGGGACGGGCTGCCCATGCCTAGGAAGCTGCTGAGGATGAGCTCCACCACTTCGGAGATGATCTACCCCGGGAGCATGGGGGAGCTGCCCATGAAGCTGCAGCGCATCAGCTCCGTCCCCGGCGTCTCCGATGAGAAGCAGATGAACAAGATGGTCTCCAAGATCAGCTCCGATCCCATCAGCCAATCCGTGGCAGACTTGCCCCCCAAGCTGCTAAGGATGCAGGGGGGAGGGGGGGTAGGGGGCCGAATGGACGGACACCTGCCCCCGAAACTCAGAAAGATGAATTCCGACCGCTTCACGTAGAATGGGCAACCCGTTTTAACTTATTACACCCCTACCTTTATTCCAACCCTTGTATTATTTCAAATGTATTAAAAGACACGATTCTTATACTCAAGAAAATGTAGTGTATACATTCGTACAGATATACCTTATATAAAGGGGGGTGACGGAATACAGAACATTTGTTCCTGGATGGAAGCATACGTGCTATGATGAAAGACCTCTGATTTTTTTCAGGACAATGTATGATTAGCACAATCTGGCATGTACAACACACTAACCGCATGCAAAACAGATTCGCTCTCATTTCTGGCATGACATTTATTGCTCTATTATTTTACGGAGATGATTTGAACAGTGACATTACTTACAATGGGTCCGAACATTTGCACAAAGCCATACGGTTTACAAAATGGGAAAACCTACATTACATTGGTCTAATTTACGGTGGAGAAGGCTAGATACATTTGATTTGAGTTGGCTGCTTTTGTTGTTGAATGTACAATTGTGTGGCGACGTTCTGTTAAATGCATGCTACTATTATTGTCTTCGCTAGACAAAGGTAATAGACTCAGATGTTCAGCCTTTACTATAAGACCTTGTTTCCATTTCCACGTTTGTTCACGGCGGTATTCTTGGTATTTCATGTATAGGAGGATATCTTACCATGTGAGATTTTACACATTTTCTTAGTTCAGCAAGCGTACTGTATGTTGCTGGACGATGCAATCTATATTTGCAAATGCATGGTCGACATCATGTGACAGATTGGAACTGGGCACAATCTTATTAAGCAACGTGAACTTACTTTTCAAGGTAACACTGACGTTGAAAGGGCCAATACTACCGCTTTATAAGCACAACGTAACCATTACACAACACACAGTACACTATTTAGGGCACTATTCATGGCAGTAAGCATTTATGGCATTTTGACAAATGTCCTGAGCAGTACTGTACAATGCCTCTTTTACATGGAAGTAAAACAACTGAACACATGGTCATGTATGCCTTCTCGAACAGTCGTTTTGAAGTTCACATTATTATTTATTCGACATTTAATTTAAAACATGTGCACCAAAATTTCGAGTTAACTGTCACCGCATAGGTATAGATTTAGAGGTGGACCTATATTTAGGAAAAAGTAACCACCTTTGTCTTAAGAGTCTATTATGCTCCCTCTTTAACTAAAGCAATAATGTTATTATTAATGACTATAATCTTTATATACCCACAGGGTCTGCAGCAGCCCCATTACCAGTATATTTACTGAATCAATGCCATGGAACCTGATCCTACTAAAACCATCAATGACATTGTATGATACTCAAACTCTTCAGGAATAAAGATCTAAGAGGCAATTCTTGACATGTTGATTTAATGGGACACGGGTAGCTTGCTTTTTGCAGACACTGTCAAATAAATAAAAAGGCTTGCATAGAAGACCAACATGTATTAAAAAAGCCTAGTTGTTATGGATATTACATAATATGGTACAATATGTATTGAATGTACTATATGAATAAGTATGATTGGGCTTTATAGAGTTACCTAAAATACTTTCAATGCAGTATCATATCAAGCTTACTGTTAGTTAAGTCTATTCTCCTCTATCCAGAGATAAGCCTTTGTTCAGAATCTTAATAAGCTATTTATAATATATGAGATAGATATGAATATGAGAGCTCCTGATGCCATTATCCTCAGTGGTTCTGGAGTAGAGTCTAAATCCTCATTATGCACCTTAAATCAGCACTTACCGCTACTGAGCCAATTTCACTTTATCACCAAGGAGATCTTTGCAGCCGGTGCCATTTGCCTTTATCATCTGCCCAGAGAACGGCGGTGTCGCTGAGATCTCTATCCATTAAAGGTTTCAGAACTGCAACCCCACAGAAAAACTGCACCCACACTGCATTCATGGACTTATGTGTACTTTGAAGACGTCGAATCTTTGTCATATGTTCTATATCCCCCATAATTCATGGAACAAGACAAGGAATAACAGAAACTCTGACTTGCGATGCTGCTCAGACGTGTTGGTTGAATTAGAATTAGCAGAGCAATTTCATTGAATTCAATTCCAGGGCTCTGCTGATGTGGCTCTCTTTGTTTCATTGGCTGTCGAGGGTTTTATAAAGTGTAAGGGAACTTAACCACAATAAAATGCATGTTGATATCTGAAGAGTTAATCACGTGAAGGAGTTATGAAGATGTTCATGCTTTTTCATACTAATATCCAGGAAAGTTAGGCTGCCTATTGCAAGGGAACTGCAGTATTTGGCAGCTGATTAGGCAAATACATTCAATTTAGAGCTGGCTAGTAATGCACTTAAAATGACTCAATTCTCCGTTTGTGTCCATCAGCGGTTCCATAGAATCCAAACGGTTGTACAATAAAGACCCTCTCTCCATCGATTTGTTTTCTAAATAACAGAAATGTTCTTCCATTGAGCAATTTGCAATTATAATGCCACTCTGTTTTCATATCACGACAACAGTGGCACTGAGTTAAATATTAAATGCTAAATATAGCCTGTTGACTTACGACACTGACTGTTTGCGCCTCTCTCTCTCTCTCTCTCTCTCTCTCTCTCTCTCTCTCTCTCTCTCTCTCTCTCTCTCTCTCTCTCTCTCTCTCTCTCTCTCTCTCTCTCTCTCTCTCTCTGTGACTCTCTCACTCTCTCTCGGTGAGTGACAGCCGAGAAGACACTTTAGGAATTCTACATTTAAATCATCTGCACCAGGGTTATGTTGTCCCTAAATAGCTTTATGCAGGTGTTTGTTTATGTCTGACACGTCTTAGATTCAATTATAGGAAAGTGATTCCATCGTCATCAAATTCAATTAGTGACATACCGTACAGAGAAAATTAAGTGCCAATTGTTGCAGGTAAGGGGATTCTTTGAGATCAGAGTGGAAATGTCCTTCATGTTATTGGAACGATACTCTCAGATTCACTCAAAATCAAAAATGTAATGGGGTTCCACTATAGTCAGAAAACACAGTACTGCAGTGCTGCAGTTGCATTTATGCTCCATCTGTAATATTGCATGTGTCAGTGGTTTCATAGAACTTAAAACCAACCTTGGTACGGCTACTAGAGTGAAGTTGGAACTTAGGTCCCGGACACATAATACTGGAGGATAATCTCACATGGTTTAAAGTGATGACCTGCTTCTATCCAGGGAGACTGAAAGCCATTTGCCTTGAGGATGAGTTTACAGAACTGTACGGGGATTTCCAATTTATTTAGACGTTTATGTGGTACCTCTGCATTTGGACTCATGACTCATGTGAGCACAAAGGTGCTAGTTGGGTCAATAAAACTAGCGTTTGGGTGTTTGTTGAATAGCATACAGGTTCATGGTACCCCAACACACTGACGAAAGAAGGAGGAGTTGCCTTTCTTTGTCATTTTATACTGTAGCTATTGCTATTATACGTCTAGACATGAACAAATGTTGAGCTCATTGTTAGTATGTGATGGGAGAAAGATGTTGCTATTCAAATTTCACCCCATTTCTCCTGCTGCTGAAACATGACAGTCATAACAATCGAGTCTTACGTCATTCAAACTGACGTTGCCTTGGGATTCATCCAATGTTTTGTTGACGATGCCTCTGATGCTGTAACTCAGATATACCCTTTCAAATCCATATGTTACATGTGCCATAATGACTTCATTCAACAAAGGCCAAGACTGACAGGAGAGATGAGAGAAGTGCATTGCCGACTGAAGCTGAGGGGGCATAAACGGGTTGTGTAGGATGAACAATGTTTTTGTCACAATCCCTACAATCCAGTAAAATGGCAGAATTTCAGTGATCAAAGTTGAGTCAGCAAGGCAGGATATTACTGTGAGGGTAAGATTAAGATGGTAGGAGAGAGTGAGAAGAGAGAGAGGGACAGGGAGAGAGAGAGAGAGAGGGACAGGGAGAGAGTGAAAGAGAGGGAGAGGGAGAGAGTGATAAGAGAGAGAGAGAGAGGGACAGGGAGAGAGTGAAAGAGAGGGAGAGGGAGAGAGTGATAAGAGAGAGGGACAGGGAGAGAGTGAAAGAGAGGGAGAGGGAGAGAGTGATAAGAAAGAGGGACAGGGAGAGAGTGAAAGAGAGGGAAAGGGAGAGAGTGATAAGGGAGGGAGAGGGAGAGAGTGATAAGAGAGAGGGACAGGGAGAGAGTGAAAGAGAGGGAGAGGGAGAGAGTGATAAGAGAGAGGGACAGGGAGAGAGTGAAAGAGAGGGAGAGGGAGAGAGTGATAAGAGAGGGAGAGGGAGAGAGTGATAAGAAAGAGGGACAGGGAGAGAGTGAAAGAGAGGGAGAGGGAGAGAGTGATAAGAGAGAGGGACAGGGAGAGAGTGAAAGAGAGGGAGAGGGAGAGAGTGAGAAGATGGAGAGAGATACTTTCCTGTATTTTTGTCTGATTCTGTCAAGGCTTGTTTCACGGATTCACACCTCTCCGAATTCCTGTAACACAAACAAAGCCAGCGAGGCTGAATTGCTATTTTTAGCTTATTGACGAACAAAACCTTAAGAACGATGATACATTTGGTGTGGTGCCAGAGACTGTTCTACAGTCTGTATATAAAAAAAGGTCAAATCAAGTCAAAGCAGTCCATATCCAAACCTTTACTATTCAACCAGTTTTGGGAAGTATGGTACAATTAGACACACAGTTCACAAGATCAATGGGAGAGAGAGACCCCCCCCCCCCCTCCCCCACACACACACACACACACACACACACACACACACACACACCCAAGCACTCTTTTATTCTCTCTCTAATTTTTCTCTTTCTATCTTTTTGCTCGCTCTCCGACATGTGCCCACCCCCCCCCCCCCCGACTGCCTCCACACATACACACAGGCACACATACTCACAAACATATGCAGCCTAACAGATGCCTCGTCTCTGGTGTATTGTATTTGTAAGAGAACTCTGGTGTAGGCGTCGGCAAAACAGCTCTGCACCTGAGTCAGAATCCATCTCGGCTCGAGTCGCCAGCAGCGAACGCACTGGAAAAGAGCTGAGGGGGAATCGCACCAGGCACACTCTCTCTGGAATACTGTGTCTCTGTCCCAAATGCTACCCTCCTTTTGACCAGGGCCCATATGACTCTGATCAAAGTAGTGCACTATATGGAATAGGGTGCCATTTCAGACACAGCCTGTTGACACTCCTTATTTACTTTCCCCCATTTCATGTTTGCTGTAAGATCCCCTTACAACTGTTGCCCTCCTTCTCTGCCAATAGGATTTTGTTTACAATGTGAGCACAGCCAGCAAAAAAACAAAATTGTTTCTGTGAATGTTCCCAGAACATTAGTTGCCGCAAATGTTCTCATAACACGGAAACTGTCCAGTCATGCTGATGATTATATAATGTTTGTATAAAACATTCACCGGATGTTGCATGAACGTTCTCAGAACACATGTTGTCCGTTGTTTAAAGGTTCCCAGAATGTGTCATTACGTCGTGGGAACAGTCTGGTGAGAACATTGTGGGGACTTCACAAAAGATATGTTCCCAAAACACAAACTGTCCAGTTGTGTGGGTGATTCTACAATGTTTCTTTTAGGGTGCAAAAAACATTCACCTGATGTTACAAGAACGTTCCCAGAACACATTTGGTCTGTTCTTTAAGGAGTACCAGCATATTTCTTTAGGTTGTGGGATCATTGTGGGGATATGACGAGATAGGTTCCCAAAACACACAATATGACATTCATACAATGTTTAAGTTAGGTTGCACAGAACATTCCTATAATGTTGTAGTAATGTTGACAGAACACCTGGTCTAAGTTATTTAAAGGTTCCCAGAACATTTTATTAAGTTATGAGAGTTTTCTGGGATGTCGCAAGAATATTCTTGTCATGGTCACATAGGTTGCACAGAACATTCCCATAATGTTGCACAATGTTCCACAATTTCCAAATAAGTGACTTTTTATGACATTCATAGCATATTCGTTTTAGGTTTAACACAATATTCCATTGACGTTCACGCAATATACATTTTACCTTGTCTTGGAGGTTGTCAGAACATTTCAAGAACATTTAGAAAATGTTATATTTAAGTTTGACCTAATATTACCACAACATTCACAGCATGAAAATGTGAAGCTTCTTAAAGCATAAGAATCAGGTTGGAATACAATTATGTTTCTATCCAGAGTTATTTAATGTCAATTCACATTTGAAGGTGGTACAGAGACACATGGCATTTTCGTTTCATAGGACATTTGAACAGCATTTATTTATACAAACACAACCATATTTTTTTTACACTTCATATGTTGACAAACCTGCAATGTTTGGTTCCCAAGACAGGTATTTTATCCTCTGGACCACAAGGGAAGCTCTCTTACACTTCATTTTTGTCAGTATATAGCAGTATGGCCAATCAGGAATTCTATGCTTCCCTTTTAGCCTTCTTAGACATATCTAACCCAGGGAAATACTGCTCACTGGGTTATCAATCAGCACTTCAACCATTGTATTTATATGCTGCATACTTCTGGGCCCACAAGGTATTCAAGACCATGAGTGCCGATCTAGGATCACTTTTGTTTTTTCAGATCATGAAAAATAAGACGGGGGACAATATCAAGCATCTCAAAGTAGGAATGATATCGGATTCGTTTTTTAAACAGTAAAACAGTCGATTTATTCACAATGTTTTACTTCTTACCGTCTAAATTCTGCATTTCTGACTGGATTTATTCATCTGGATGAAGTATAGATAAATGCTGTTCAAATGTCCTATGAATGGGGGGGGGGGGGGGGGGGGGGGGGGGATCACGTGATGCTGCGAAGCTAAGAAGAAGCATGACCGAGAGCTCCCGATAAATCTATAACAAACTTATCCTGAAAACTTGATAACTTTACCCATACTTATTATTACACTGTAGCCAAGAGTTGTGATATGCCTACGAGATAATAAATAAAGGCAAGGGAAGCACCGAAACAGACCAAGAAACGACGAAGAAAGAACCTTTGACCATGGCCTCCTCGGAAACCAAAAATGGCACCATGACACCCCAGGAAGAAGCAGCTAGGCTAGCTCACATCCTCAAAGTGATCAAAGAAGGCAATGACTCCCTCACGACACAATTGAACTTTAAAACGGATGAGATCAGCTGCTCAAGCACAGATGGCTGAAATCAAAAACTCCATCTCAGTCTCCGTGTGCTGCAGGCGACCGGCTCAGGACATGGTTGAATGGCTAGCGGACTGGGTTAATGTCACTGCTAGCTGGGCTATGTCCCACTAGCCTGGTTTATTACTTGCATAACCGGTGGGACTTCGTTTTTACCAGACTGACATTGTTTTTACGTTGTTATTTGGGACAGGCATGGTCCTCAGAGGCATCAATATGATTTGTCCGACCTTTGTATATGGCTAAGCCATGACGTTTTATAATTTTTATTTTGCTCCCTGTCATGGTAGGTGTGTTGGGATCAGGACACCCGCTATTGGTTTTGTTTTTAACTTGCATCATATGAGGATGGGTGAAGAATTCTCTATTTTGGTTAACTTACTGGGCTCGAGGTCCAGGTTCACATTGGCCTTCATGTCAGAAATTGAATTGAGGAATACCGACGCTGGGAGCGTAGCTCCACTACAGGTTGGATTTGTGCTGGGCGCGTTCAAGAACAGCACAGAGGGGAATTGTTAGTTTTGTTTACTTTATATTACAGTACAGTTTTGTGAGAGACCTTTGATTTATAATATGTGTTTGACTACAGGATCACCGAAAATGGACAGTAGAATATCCGACACCCTTATTGGACATGCTCCTGACATTTGCATGTATGTATTGAGTGAACAATATGGCTACGATAGTAAATCATACATCATAGAACGTTAATGGACTGAATGGACCTGTTAAACAAAAACGAGTGCTTATATATTTGAAAAAGCTAAAGACTGGTGTTGCGTTCATACAAGAAACACATCTAACGGGCAGAACATAAAAAGTTAAAGAGGGAATGGGTAGGGCAGGTCTTTGCCTCCTCATATAACATAAAGACACAGGGACTAGCTGTGTTGATTAATAATAATCTGTGCAGCAAAAACAATTATTGATCCACTGGGATGTTATGTAGTGGGCCATGGCAGAATGTATTCTGAATCTTGGACCTTGCTAAATGTATATGCACCTAATTATGATGACCTTATTTTTATTCAAGAGATATTCCTCAAGGTAGCGTAATTTCAGGGAACACTCTTAGTTGGGCGCGACTTTCATTTTTGAATAATTCCGATTCTCAGTGTGAGGAAAGCAACCTCATTTGACTAAGTCAGCCAAATGCGCCCTATCGTTTATGAAAGACCTACATTTGAAAGACACATGGAGACAGATCCTTCTCATACCCGGATTGATTATTTTGTCCTATCAGCACAGTTAACTCATTGAGTTGTGGAAACTGAGTATTTATCCAGAACTATCTCAGGTCATTCTCCCCTCACACTTTCTGTTTGGATGCTGGATGGAGATCAAGGGACCTATAGATGGCGCCTAAACCCAACTCTTTTGAAATAGGCCTAATTTTGTCCATTTATCAGACACCAAATACATTTTTTCTGTGAAAGAAACTGTCTGTCCTCTCTCAAAAGTTTTGTACGCCGGGATACATTAAAGGCATTTCTAAGGGGTCAAATCATTTTCTATACCAAAGGTCTCAAAAAGAAATGTACTGACTGCTGAATTGAATAGATTAGAGGATTAAATCCTATTGCTACAAAAAGAACACCAAAAATCTGTCTTTGAAGAAACATACCGCTCATTGTTGAGTAAAAACTAAAACATAATACCCTAAGTACTTACACACTGAAAAAGCTATTCTTAGAACTAGGCAAATATATTATGAATTGTGGGAGAAAACACACAAAGTCTTGGCATAGGCAGATAAAAGCTGAGGAGATTTCGAGAACCAGTGAAACACAGAACGGTCAAGTGTCTCACAACCCGGAAGAGATTCATTATTTGTTTAAACAATACTATTCCAAGTTATACACTTCTGATGGAACGGAACCAGCCATGATAGACACATTTTTGTCTACTATTGAACTACCGCACCTCACACAGGAAGACCAAAACAAACCAGAACGCCCCTTTACAAAAACAGAAGTTGAAAAGGCAATTTCCTCTCTACAATCCCCAGCAGACGATGGCTTTCCCCCAGAATTTTATAAGGAGTTTAAAGATTTGCTTATTCCTCTCTTGATGGATGTTCTAAATTCAGCTGCTGAGATGCAGAGTCTACCGGATTCCTTTTCCACGGCTATTATAACAGTTATGGATAAAAAAATTAAGATCCTCTACAATGCTCTACCTATAGGCCGATCTCGCTCCTCAATGCTGACTATAAATCGGTTTCTAAGGTGATGGCTAATAGATTAGGACAATATTTGCCAAACCTGATTAACACCGATCAAACAGGCTTTATACGGAGAAGATCCTCCTCCACCAATAAGTTGCACAGGTTATTCAACGTAATTCACACGGCCAGTGTGTGGAGTGATCCTAGTATATCAGTATCGCTAGACGCTGTAAAGGTCTTTGAAAGGCTGGAGTGGCCATACCTATTCAAGATCCTTGCTAAATCTAACTTTGGTCTTTGGTTTGTCGAATGGGTTAAGACTTTATACCATGAAGCACAAGCCAAGATCACCACTAATGGCATGATGTCAGACACATTCCCACTCCTTAGAGCTAGTAGGCTGTTCACTTTCCCCACTCCTTTTTTGTGCTAGCCATAGAACCCCTGGTGGAGGCCAGATAACGCACAAGATCTAATTGTTCACAGACAACATTATTTTGTTCCTCTCTGACCTGACCCGATCCCTCTCAAAACTACAGACGCTTTTGGGTACATACAGCTCTGTATCAGGTTACAAAGTCAACATGGACAAAAGCGAAATACTTCCACTGTCTCGCTTTGACTATAGCATCTGTGAACGAACAGGTCCCTTCAGATGGTCGCCACAGGCATTCAAATATCTAGGAATCCGAGTTGATAATGACTTAAGATATTTGTACACGCTCAACTACTCTGTCTTGGTTCAGAAGGTGGTGAATGGACTTGAATAGATGGATAGATCTGCCTCTTACATTATTTGGGAGAATTAGCTGTATTAAGATGCATGTTCTGCCTAAAATGACGCACATATTTCAATCTTTACCCATAATCCTTACCCAAGTTTCTTTTAAGTCCCTTAACAAGACCATAAGATAATTTGTATGGAACCGTAAAACTCCAAGGGTGAGTTTGGACAAATTAACGTGGGATTATAGTCTAGGAGTTCTCCGCCTACCAAATTTGAAGATGTATTACTGGGCAGCGCAAATGAGATGAATTTAAATCTAATTTTAAACTGAACCAGCCCCTTCTTGGACCCAGATGGAAATGCTTGCACTTAATGAAGAGGTTGGGAGTAATATTATCTACATGTGGAACCACAAGGCTATATAAACAAAAAATGAGCAATCCCGGTACCATCAATTTAGTAAGATCTTGGCATGAAATTTGAAACAACACTCGTCACCCAAAACACCCCTGTGGCAAAACAGCAACATGACTCAACATTGGCATGAGAAGGGAAAAAGCATTGAGAACATTGTTATGTAGATGGGGAACCTATGTCATTTGAGCATCTGAAAGAGAAATAATCATTTATTTGTTATTTACGGTTAAGAAACTTGCTCAGAAGCACTCTGGAGGAATGACTTTACCAAATCTATGAAAGATTGAACAACTACTCCACGATAACCATGAATCGTTTAGATCTATATCTGGAGTGTACTTATTGCTAGTGCAACAATGCCAAAAAACAGACACACGTGAGTCAAGAGAGCGATGGGAATCTGATTTGCATATTACAATTGATGGCCGGACTATGGTCGGACGTATGCCAAGATAGTGTTTCAGCGACCATCAACTCTAGATACAAATGTCTACATTATAACTTCCTCCACCAACCCTGACACCTCAGAGGTTACAAACAGTTGAAGTCGGAAGTTTACATACACTTATATTGGAGTCATTAAAACCCGTTTTTCAACCATTCCACAAATGTATTGTTAACAAACTATAGTTTTGGCAAGTCGGTTAGGACATCTACAAGTAATTTTTCCAGCAATTGTTTACAGACAGAATGTCACTTATAATTCACCGTATCACAATTCCAGTGGGTCAGAAGTTTACATACACTAAGTTGACTGTGCCTTTAAACAGCTTGGAAAATTCCAGAAAGTATGACATGGCTTTAGAAGCTTCTGATAGGCTAATTGACTAATCAGCTAATCATTTGAGTCAATTGGAGGTGTACCTGTGGATGTATTTCAAGGCCTACCTTCAAATCAGTGCCTTTTTCCTTGACATCATGGGAAAATTGTAAAAAATCAGCCATGACCTCATAAAAAAAATTGTAGACCTCCACAAGTCTGGTTCATCCTTGGGAGCAATTTCCAAACGCCTGAAGGTACCGCGTTCATCTATACAAACAATAGTACGCAAGTATAAACGCCATGGGACCACACAGCCGTCATACCGCTCAGGAAGGAGACGCGTTCTGTCTCCTAGAGTTGAGCGTACTGTGGTGCAAAAAGTGCAAATCAATCCCAGAACAACAGCAAAGGACCTTGTGAAGGTGCTGGAGGAAACAGGTACAAAAGTATCTATATCCACAGTAAAATGAGTCCTATATCGACATAACCTGAAAGGCCGCTCAGCGAGGAGGAAGCCACTGCTCCAAAACCGCCATAAAAAAGCCAGACTACAGTTTGCAACTGCACATGGGGACAAAGTTTGTACTTTTTGGAGAAAAGTCATTATGTTTGGAAGAAAAAGGGGGAGGCTTGCAAGCTGAAGAACACCATCCCAACTGTGAAACATGGGGGTGGCAGCATCATGTTGTGGGGGTGCTTTGTTGCAGGAGGGACTGGTGCACTTCACAAAATAGATGGCATCATGAGGCAGGAAAATTATGTAGATATATTGAAGCAACATCTTAAGACATCAGTCAGGAAGTTAAAGCTTTGTCTCAAATGGGTCTTCCAAATGGACAATGACCCCAAGCATGCTTCCAAAGTTGTGGCAAAATGGCTTAAGGACAACAAAGTCAAGGTATTGTAGTGGCCATCACAAAGCCCTGACCTCAATCCTATAGAAATATTGTGGGCAGAACTGATAAAGCGTGTGTGAGCAAGGAGGCCTACAAACCTGACTCAGTTACACCAGCTCTGTCACGAGGAATGAGCCAAAATTCACCCAACTTATTGTGGGAAACTTGTGGAAGGCTACCCAAAACATCTTACCCAAGTTAAACACTTTAAAGGCAATGCTACCAAATACTAATTGAGTGTATGTAAACTTCTGACCCACTGGGAATGTGATGAAAGAAAGAAAAGCTGAAATAAATCATTCTCTCTACCATTATTCTGACATTTCACATTCTTAAAATGAGGCGCTGATCCTAACTGACCTAAGACAGGGAATTTTTACTCTGATTAAATGTCAGGAACGGTTTAAAACTGAGTTTAAATGTATTTGGCTAAGGTGTATGTAAACGTCCGACTTCAATTGTACATATAGCCCTGAAATATAACAAATGTGTTTTACATGTGGAACAACAGAAGGCACTTTTTCTGCATTCTACTTGGCAGTGTACTAAATTACAAGCCTTCTGGCATAATGTTTGTGATACCCTGGCCTTAATTATTGTGGTCCTTTTCCCACTTGACCCTGAAATATGCCTTCGGGGTAACTTTACAAATGTGAATTTGAGGAATAACTTCAATATCAAATTTACATAAATCGCCCTTGCCTCTGCAAGAAAATGTGTTGCATTGACATGAAATCAGATTCCTCTCTCCCAATTACAAGATGGCTCTCTGAAATGAATAAGTGTGTTCCCATGGAGAAGATCACCTATACTTTAATAAATAAATTCAACTACTTTGTGAAAATATGGCATCCTGGACTTTATGGAAAAACGTCCGTTGGGGTTGGTGGGTGTGGTCTTGTAGATAGATGTAGCTATTGTCTTTCTGTAATGTACTGTTTGTATTGCTTTGTGTATGTGTTGGTCTCTCTTGTCTTTTGTCTTATTTAGTCATTATTAGAATTATTACTATTCTAATTTAATTAATGATTTTTATTTTGTCATTTGTAATTGTTTTCATGTTTTTTATTTTGGGGGGTTGGGAGGGTGTATTTACCTTTTGTTGTAGTACTTACTCTTGCTGTATTGTATTGTTCTGTTGAAAAATAAAATATATATTTTTTAAATCCAATGAATGAAATTAAAATACTGTCTGTATATATCACCTTGTAGTGGACCTCAAATGCAAATTGCCATTACATCTGGAGAAAAACATAATAGGATGTATTCCAATCTGCTTTAAGGAGCTACACATTTGCATGCTGAGAATGATGTGGTAACATTGGGTAAAACTTAAATATAAAATGTTCTAATTGCCCTCCAAGACAAGATGCAATGTATATTGCGTGAACATCAATGGAACATTGTTAAACCTAAAACAAGTAGGCAATGAATGTCATAAAAACTAAATGATTTGGAAATTGTGGAACATTGTGGGAATGTTCTGTGCAACCTAACTTAAAAAATGGTATGAATGTCATCACAACTGAGCATATTTTGTTTGTTGGGAACCTATCTCTTGTAATGTATCCACACTGTTCCCACAACCGAATTAAATGTCGAGGGAACCTTTAAATAACTCAGAAAAAGTCTGTTCTGTCCCCAATTTTTTTTTTTTTTGCAACAGGATACAAAAATGTATGTCAGCACATCTGGACAGTTTTAGTGTTTTGGGAACCTATCTCTTGTCATATCCTCACAATGTTCCCACAACCTAAAGAAATATTCTGGGACACTGTTCTGTAAAGTAACACATCACAATATAGAACATGAACAGAAAAGGGAAGATGATGATGTAAACAGTTGTTTATTATCATTGACAAGATAATGATGACTGCTGATGATGGAAAATAAGGACATTAAATGATATCAGAAATGCATGCCATATTTACCAATAAAGTATGTGCTGCAGCCATGTACAAATGATTGTTTTGCTCTTTAATTGGTATGACACACTATTACTTCATGCTCCTGCACCTTCATACCGGCACAAAGTAGCATACAAGGACGAGTAGATTGAATGAATTGATTTAAATTTAATTAAATATAATCATTCTTCGGATGGGGGCAGCGTTTCCAGGAATCTCATATTACCTTCCATTACGGAAGCCACTCAAGTGATTTGTCAGAATAAGCAAAACCAGGACATGCTTATCAAATACATTGTCATGAGGAATCCTCTTCTGCAGGCTGCTTGAACACCAATAAATCAGAGTTGTTCGCCCATCTGTTGGATAGATACTGAATGGAGCGAAATGGACTTGTGCAGAGGGGTGGACTGGGACAAGAATTCGGCCCTGGCATTTAATCCACACCAGTCCACATCACAGCGTGCGCCACCAACTTGCCAACCCACTCACCCAGTCTGTCTGGGTTAAGCCTTATATGTTATTAAAGCCAAGCTAATGACTTCTTAGGCTATATTGCAAATCAGTGCCTGTCATGTCTTCCTCTGAATCAACACTTACCCTAAGTATTAATTTCTGTTATAGGGCTCCACATGAACATTTCACCTTATTGTCACTAGTGCCACTAACTTCTACAATTGGTGGCACCAGCCCTTGATTTATACAGTGAGTAATCATCTTAAAGTCATTCATAGTGCTTTATTAAGAAGTGTAATAAATAGACTACTGAGCTATTTACGAAATAAATAAATAACATGTCCAAGCAGGAGTGCATGATTCAAGATATTTTGATGTGCAACCTAATCCAGGGATTGTAATGCATTTTGGGTTGACAATTAGACTATAGTTGCTATTTTACTGTCAAAATAGGACTCCAGAATGTCATATTTTTGTCAATAGAGATGAATGACATGTATCTGTACGTGCACTAACTAATATCATAGGCTAGTTCATTTGGGGAAGAGGAAGTGGAAGTTTCATTCGTCGTATGTACAGAATACACATGGTATACACTGTCCAACGAAATTCTTACCTGCAGGTTCCTTCTCGATAAGGCTACAACAATAAGAAATAATACAATAAAAGAATACGAACATAAAGTTAATGGCTCAGTAAAATAGAATAAGATGTTTAGCATAAGTGTAATACAAGGAGACACCATTTATAGAACAATATTTACACATGTATCAGGGAAGGGGGGATTAGGGGGCAAGTGTTTAAATTGTGCAGTGTTAGCAATAGTTAATTAGAGTCTGGTATCTGTAGTTGTGATGTGTGTGTAGCATGAATGTATATGTGTGTGTGTGTGTGTGTGTGTGTGTGTGTGTGTGTGTGTGTGTGTGTGTGTGTGTGTGTGTGTGTGTGTGTGTGTGTGTGTGTGTGTGTGTGTGTGTGTGTGTGTGTGTGTGTGTGTGTGTGTCCGTGTGGGTGGGTGTGTGCGTGCGTGTGTCAGTGCAGGTGGTCAGTCCAGTTCAATTGTTCAGCAGTCTGATGGCTTGCAGATAGAAACTGTCTCTGAGCCTGTTGGTATCAGACCTTATGCACCGATACAGTCTGTCCGACTGTAAGGGAGTGAACAGCTCATGTCTGGGGTGTGTGGAGTCTTTGGTGATGCTCCGGCACTTCCTCGTGCACCGTTTCTGGTAGATGTCCTGGATGGGTGGGAACACGGCCTCAGTGATGTACTGGGCCGTCTTCATCACTCGCTATTGGGCCTTGCGGTCATGGACAGGAGCAATTCCTGTACCAGGCCGTGATGCAACCGGTCAAGATGCTCTCGATGGTGCAACGGTAGTATTAGAAGAGGACCTGGGGTGTCATGGCTTAGGAAGTAGAGGTGCTGTTGCGTCCCTCTTGACATGAGTTGTGGTGTTGGTGGACCATGTCAAAACACATTAACTAGATCGCTGACTCAAAATATAATACCGACTGCTAGTAGCCATGTATTCATCCAACATTAAATGTAATGTCCTAAAAAAACTTGGCAGTTGTAGGCCACTACCAAAGAGAACTATACTCTTATGCCCTCGCAGTAACCATTGCGCATTTCACGCGAGCGCTGCTCCATATCTCAAAGCCATATCAAATATTGGTTGTACAATAATTGCAATTGAGCAAAAAATTGAGAGTTGAGAAAAATATACATACATTCAGAAAGCTGAGTCCCTCTCTTCAACAGAGGATGAAGCATACAAAATTGTATTTTTTGTAATGTTATTACGCTCAGAACACATTTTCCTCTCAAGCTCAAGGGGGGAGAGGGCAGTGGCTCGCTCATTACAGCAGCAGGCCCCAGCGAGGGCATAGGCACAGGAGCAGGACAGACTTTCATTACATTGGCCCTGTCCGGGGGTATCGTCGAACGGGGCCACAGTGTCCCCCGACCCACTCCTGTCTCTGTCTCCAGTATCTACGGTGGTCTATGTGCCGGGGGGCTATGGTTAGTCTGTTATATCTGGTGTAATTCTCCTGTCTTATCTGGTGTCCTGTGTGAATTTATGTATTCTCTCTCTCTCTCTCTCTCTCTCTCTCTCTCTCTCTCTCTCTCTCTCTCTCTCTCTCTCTCTCACTCTCTCTCTCTCTCTCTCTCTCTCTCTCACACTCTCTCTCTCTCTCTCACTTGCTGTCTCGACCTCTGAAGGCTCGGCTATGTGAAGCCAACTGACATTTACTCCTGAAGTACTGACCTGTTGCACCCTCTACAAGCACTGATTATTAGTTGACTCTGCTGGTCATCTATGAATGTTTGAACATCTTGAAGAACAACCTGGCCTTAAATGGCCATGTACTCTTCTAATCTCCACCCAGCAGAGCCATAAGAGGACTGACCACCCCTCAGAGCCTGATTCCTCTCTAGGTTTCTTCCTAGGTTCCTGCCTTTCTAGGGAGTTTCTCCTAGCCTCCGTTCTTCTACTTCTGCTTTGTTTGGTGTATTAGGCTGGGTTTCTGTACAGCACTTTGTGACATCTGCTGATGTAAAAAGGGCTTTTAAAATAAATAAATACATTTGATTGATTGATTGATTGATTGATACAGGAATCATAAGGATAATGTACTTCACTGTTTGACCATGTTTTCTGTTTTAATAGTCGTGGATAATCATGGTTTTAGCTGCCCAAAAAATAGGACGTTTTAAGTGAGGTGACAATGTAGAATGAGCTCTTTCTATGTTTAAAGGCATACTTTCTGTTTTTTACAATTCATTATCTTCGCTGTCTAACTGATGGCAGAGTCATAGCAGGTCTCTTTGCTGCTGCCGCGTTTGACTTTGAATGTGGGTTTGCGTAAACTCAGTTTAGCCAGAAAACTGGGGGTTGGCCGTTGCCCACTGATCAGACAAAGACTCATTATGGGTTAGTTTAAAACAAAAAAGTATAATTTTTTGAACTAAAATAAATATTTACAGGCTCACAGGTCACCATTTTCGTGGTTATATTTTTATACAATATATATATATTTTGTGTGTCTCAATTTTGACCAGCCCGCCCAACTACAAAATGGTCCAGCCCAGAGTTGCAAAAGGGCCAATCAGCCCCTGCGTGAACATAATTGAAGTATCCTAATGATTGTGGTGCTTTAAACAGAACAACTATGACTGAAATCAAACAAGTGGTCTCAGATAATCCATGCTTGCTGAAAGTAAGCCTTTTCATATGCGGGTGGGACTCCACTGCATATTTTGATGCTCTATGAGCTGCTGCTATGGAAGCACCATGGATGCATAAGCCAGTCCCTAGTTGCATGTGTCACGTTCTTTAAAGTTCCATGCAGTCAGTCACACAAACAGTACATACACAGAAATAACAAATGATCCAAGGAAGAATCCCATACTGTGAGTGACCTACGTTAACTTTACAGTAACAAGAATAATCCTATTTTTCATGTCACGTGGAAACAAGTCTGTGATGAAATGAAGGAAAACAAGTTCAAATACATTCTTATAGAATAAAATATTGACGAGGAATGCTCAATGTCTTTGTGTGAGAATTAGTAATTAATGATGCAATCTAAATACCTCATGATGAGGGTTTTTCCCATATACTTGTTTCCTAGCAACAGCAAATGGCCTCCAAATTAAATTGTGTTCTCAAAGTAATGCAAGGACTCTGAATTATAGGCCTCTATTGGAATTCAACTATTACTATTACAGAAATATTAATTTAGAAGGGTTCCATTTCTAGCCGCTTGAAAATGTTCCTTGCTACAGCGATTCACTGCATCCATGTAACACTGCAATTCAATCTCCCCAGTCTCTGCGTACATGGTACGTCATTTCATATGAGAAAACATTGAATTTGTCATGAAATATGATTATGTTGACTTATGTGTTTACCTTTACCATGATTGGTGCTCTTGATCTCAGGCGGTCAATGTTGAAGCTGGATTATACACTTAAACCATATTAATAAGTATATAATTTTTAAAATATATTTATACATATTTATACATTTGTCTGTCTCTGGTTGAAATGGCCTGGTAAAATGCTGTTGAGGCATTTTTGGTCTGTTTTTGTCAACAAGTCCCCCAGTCCTTGTACTGTTACTGTATAATTAATTGAGTTATCTGCTCTGTATTGTGTTCAATTAGATCCACTAGTTGTAAAGTGTAGTGTATTCTTCATCAGAATATCCTCCTGGGATATATATTCCACTGCTCAACATAGTTTAGTACATTTTCCCTGGTCACTTATCTCTCTCTCTGTCGTCAATTCTCGTACGGTCAACCCTGGTCACTTTATTTTGCACTTACTAGGCACTTACTATAGTCCTTTTTTTCATTTAACCTCTTGAGATGGTATAAGTTTTTTTGTTTTGTTAAGTTGAACATTTTAATTTAAAAGAATTCTGACCAAGTTATACTACTCAAAAGACACCTAATTGGTGGAACGACCCCTTTAGCTCAGTGGGCTAACACAGTCTTGTGGCCCAGGAGAAGACCGTGGGTTCAAACCGGTTGGTTACAGACAGTCCATGCATTGTTGTCACATAAAGTTCAACTTGACATGACTAGTCAGACTCCTGAGGCCCTCTGTCTCTACCAAATATGTTCATGCAACACAAGTACTGTCACGCCCTGACCTTAGAGATCCTTTTTATGTCTCTATTTTGGTTGGTCAGGGCGTGAGTTGGGGTGGGCATTCTATGTTTTTGTTCTATGTTGTCTATTTCTATGTGTTTGGCCGGTTGTGGTTCTCAATCAGAGGCAGCTGTCTATCGTTGTCTCTGATTGAGAACCATACTTAGGTAGCCTTTTCCCACCTGTGTTTTGTGGGTAGTTGTTTTCTGTTTTGTGTTTGCACAAGACAGAACTGTTTCGGTTTTGTTCGTCTCTTTGTTGTTTTTGTTATTTCGTGTTCAGTTTTAACAAAGAGAGCATGAACACTTACCACGCTGCGCTTCGGTCCACTCCCTCTTCTTCAGACGGTCGTTACAAGTACCTCATAAATAATACAGTAGATGAATGATGGTTAAGTTTGAGTCCAGTTCTATACTGGGATGGAAGATGGGGTAGCTTCTTCCACTTCAGGGCTAAAGCACTTATGAGACAGACCTAGCACTATGTATGTAGAAACCTAAAAGCACCTCACTTATATGTATTTTTTAACGCTATTAAAAGAGAAAGAAGAAGCAGCATTCACTTTGGTTAACTGCTGGAGCCTAAACCTCCCTAAGCTTTTATCCACAGGGAGCTAATTTATCAAAGTCTGTGTCCCTACTGGCCCCCTATTCCCTAGGGCCTACATAGTAAGGCCCCTCAGTCGAGAAGTACATTTCAAGCACAGATTCAACCACAAAGACCAGGGAGGTTTTCCAATGCCACGCAAAGAATGGCACCAATTTGGTAGATGGGTAGAAATAAAAGAAGAAGACAATGATTATCCCTTCGAGCATGATGAAGTTATCCATTATGCTTTGGATGATGCATAAGTACACCCAGTCACTAGAAAGATACAACCCACTGGGCCAAGAAACTAGTTGAATCAACATTTTCTACATCAATTCATCCCCCAGAAATGACTGTGATGACGTTGAATCAACGTGGAAAACTGAAGACCGTGGGTTCAAACCGGTTGGTTACAGACAGTCCATGCATTGTTGTCACATAAAGTTCAACTTGACATGACTAGTCAGACTCCTGAGGCCCTCTGTCTCTACCAAATATGTTCATGCAACACAGGTACCTCATAAATAATACAGTAGATAAATTATGGTTTTGTTCGGGTCCACAGGGATGATGGCCCATGCTGACTCCAATGCTTCCCATAGTTGTGTCAAGTTGGCTGGATGTCCTTTGGGTGGTTGACCATTCTTGATACACACAGGAAACTGTTGAAAAACCCAGCAGCGTTGCAGTTCTTGACACAAACCGGTGAGACTGGCACCTACTACCATACCCCGTTCAAAGGCACTTAAATATTTTGTCTTGTTCATTAATCCTCTGAATGGCACACATACACAATCTATGTCTCAATTGTCTCAAGGCTTAAAAATCCTTCTTTAAGGTTAACCTGTCTCCTGCCCTTCATCTACACTGATTGAAGTGGATTTAACAAGTGACATCAATACGGGATCATAGCTTTCATCTAGATTCACCTGGTCAGTTTGTCATGGAAAGAGCAGATGTCCTTAATGTTTTGTACACTCAGTGTACATGACTTCAAAGAGGTCCAGCCAACCTTTTGGTAAAGAATACAGTGATGAGTCATAAAACTGTCTTCTGAGATAAAACAAAGGGTGCTTTGATAAACGGCATCCAGTGGTTTAAGAGTTAAGAGTAGAGGCAGCTGCACTTTGATAAATAGTATCACCATAATCAAGAACATGTGGAAAGGTTGTCTGGACAATCTGCTTCCTGGTGACTAGAGAGAGACAAAAAAGCTTTTAAATCAGTAAGGGCTTCCTGCACAGCTGCAAAATTGGACTGTAGCCTTGTCACAGCCAGGTTATGCATACATAATAGTATAATCTGCAAATAGATGAAATGTACAACTTTTAACTGATTGACCAATAGCATTTATATAAATAGTGAAAATAACAGGACCTAGAATCGACCTCTGCGGAACACCTTTACGTACTTCAAGAAATTCGGACTTATCCCCATCAATCACGATGGCCTGATTTCTGTCACTTACTGTAGATCAGGTATTCCCAAACTGGGGTACTCGCAATGCTGTCGGGGTACTCGCAATGCTGTCGGGGGTACTTCAAATATGAATGTGATTCACATAAAACATTTTAAAAATTATAATAATTTAAAAAAATATATATAATAATTCTTCACATTTCAAACAGTACATTTTATATTTTCCAACAGGGCTATACATTTGGGTGAGGTTTTTTTCTTGCCTGAGTAGCCTCATTTCCCAGCAAAAAAAATACAAATTAAACCAGCGAAATAACAACACAATGTCAAATACAGGTAGCCTAGACAAATAATTAACATCCAATCACATTAACCATTACTCTCTCACGGGAATTCCACTAACGGTCCGTATGTAGCCAAACGTAGCTGCTGCTCATTCCGTTTGCTCGAAAATTGATAAATGGTTAAAAAAAGAAAGTCCCACGTCCATAGAGACACATACCAGCTCCACTGGTAGTACTGCTACTACCAGCAGTACTACACCTGCACCTGTCGACGACTCAAGTTGTTCTGCTTCCACTAGCACATCCAATGCTAGCATCAGTAATTCTACATTTGTTGTTAGCCCAGCTAGCATTGACACTGACAGTTGTGAATCTGATGCAGCCAAAGAGCTACTGCCCCCTTACTCAGGAAAGCACCGAACAACAGACAGGGACGTTGAACCATCGAAGAGGCGCAAATATGATGTGAACTACATTGATTTGGGGTTCACTTATATTGGGAGTAGTGCCTTTCCTGAGCCACAGTGTGTTATATGTGCAAGAGTACTATCTCACAACTCGATGAAACCTTCACTCTTGCGCAGACATTTAGAAACAAACATACCAATTTAAAAAATAAGCCAAGGGAGTTTTTTGAGTGAGAATTACGACAACTATTGAGTAGTAAGACATGTATAAAAGCAACAGATACCATTAATAAGAAGGGTCTAGAAGTGTCTTATATGGTGAGCTACCGAGTGGCTTGGACAGGCAAGCCCCATATTATTGTAAAGGACTTAATTCTTCCTGCTGCCGTGGATACGGCTGGGACAATGCTGTGGGAAAAGGCCCAAAAAACAAAACAGACAATGCCTTCATCAAACAACACTGTTTCACGACGCATCAGTGACATGGCAGGAGATGTTTTGAAACAATGACTGCTCCGCATACAAGCCAGTGAATTCTATGCGTTACAGCTGGATGAGTCAACAGATGTGGCAGCCCTGGCACAGCTCCTGGTATATGTCTGTTACGTTTATGGGGGGTAAATTAAGGAAGACATCCTCTTCTGCAAACCACTGGAAACCAGGACATCAGGAGAGAATATTTTTATAGTACTGGACAGCTTTGTGACATGAAATGAACTTTGGTGGTCAAGATGTGTTGGTATCTGTACTGATGGCACAAAAGCCATGCCAGGGAGACATAGTGGAGTGGTAACGTGCGTGCAAACAGTTGCTCCCAAACGCCAATTGGGTACATTGCAGCATCCATTGAGAGGCTCTTGCTGCTAAAGGAATGCCTGGCAGCTTGAAAGACGTTTTGGACACTATAGTGAAAATGGATAATTTTGTTAAAGCAAGGCCCCTGAACTCTCGTGTATTTTCTGCACTATGCAATGATATGGGCAGCGACCATGTAACACTTTTACAATGTACAGAAGTGCGCTGGTTAAGTATTGGCACATTTTTTAAAATTGAGAAACGAGCTTAAAGTTTTCTTTACTGACCGTAATTTTCACTTGTCTGACCCCTTGCATGATGACAAGTTTCTCATACGACTGGCCTATCTGGGTAATATTTTTTCTCGCCTGAATGATCTGAATCTAGGATTACAGGGACTCTCTGCAACTACATTCAATGTGCGGGACAAAATTGAGGCTATGATTAAGAAGTTGGAGCTCTTTTCTGTCTTCATTAACAAGGACCTTCCTCCATGCCCTGCCTCCAGTCCACTTACCGATATTTGAACAAGAGAGCCTCATCGAAATTGCAACAAGCGGTTCTGTGGAAATTGAATTCAATCAGAAGCCACTGCCAGATTTCTGGATTGGGCTGCGCTCATAGTATCATGCCTTGGCAAATCACGCTGTTAAGACACGAAAGCACAAAGACACTGGTGTTCTTTGCAACCACGTATCTATGTGAGAGTGGATTCTCATCCCTCATTAGCATGAAAACTAAATACAGGCACAGACTGTGAGTGGAAAAGGATTTCAGACAGAGTTATGTACATACTTTCAAGCATACCCTTCTCATTAACCTGTGGTGAGTTATTCACCATTTTTGATGAACAAATAAAGTTTTATATGTACGATGGCTAAACAAAGAGCAAAATGATTGATTATCATTATATCATTATTTGTGCCCTGCAGAACTGAAAAAGCGTGTGCGAGCAAGGAGGCCTACAAACCTGACTCAGTTACACCAGGTCTGTCAGGAGGAATGGGCCAAAATTCACCCAACTTATTGTGGGAAGCTTGTGGAAGGCTACCGGAAATGTTTGACCCTGTACAAAATAAGGCACTAAGGTAAGATTGAAAAAAATGTGGTAAAGAAATTAACTATTTTTCCTGAATGCAAAAGGTTATGTTTGGGGCAAATCCAACATGACACATCACATCATAGTTTCAAGCATGGTTGTGGCTGCATCATGTTATGGGTATCCTTGTCATCAGACTAGGGAGTTTTTTGGGATAAAAATAAAGGTAAAAACACAGCAAAAACCTAGAGGAAAATCTGTTTAAGTATGCTTTCCACCAGACACTGGAAGACAAATTCAACTTTCAGCAGGGCAATAACCTAAAACACGATGCCAAATATACACTGGAGTTGAATTCCAAGATGACATTGAATTGGGCATTCTATGTTTCTATGTTGGGTTCATTCAACTAGCCTGATATGGTTCTCAATCAGGGGCAGGTGTTTTACGTTTCCTCTGATTGAGAACCATATTAAGGTAGACTGTTTCTCACTGTTTGTTTGTGGGTGATTGTTCCTGTGTCAGTGTTTGTGCCACACGGGACTGTTTAGTTAATTCGTTCGTGTGTTCCTTCCTGTTCGTGCGTTCTTGTTTTATGTTCTCAAGTACAGGTCTGTTCACGTCGATTTGTTATTTTGTATTTTGTCAAGTGTTCTTCGTGTTCGTCTTTCACTAATAAACAAATATGTATTCAACCCACGCTGCGTTTTGGTCCGATCCATGCTCCTCTTCAGACGAGGAGGAGGACGAGCGTTACAGTGAAAAGCTCTTAGATACATTTACAGCCCAATTCAGCCCTACGGTACTTTCCTATGGAGCAGCATGAGGAACTGCCACCCACTACTTTCAGGCTATGCTAGAACCCTACACCCCAACCCAAGCAATCCGTTCTGCCACCTCTAGTGTCTTGGACCTCCTATCCCTACAGGAGAGAAGCTCCCTCTCACTCCAGTCAAAGCTCTTCTCTGTCTTGGTACTCCAATGGTGGAACTAGCTTCCCACTGAGCACCCCATGGCTGCTTTGGTTGTCAACAGACTTGTGGCTATTGTAGTGGATCAAAAACAATAAAAACGAAATGACTAAAAAGCCCCCTAAGGAAAAACAATGCTAAAAAGGTGTGTTTTAAGATCTCTTTTAAATATGTCCACAGTTTCGGCCCCCCTCAGGTTCTCTGGCAGGCTATTCCATAGGCCGGGGGCATAATAACTAAAGGCTGCCTCTCCATGCCTCTTGGTCCTTGGCTTTGGGATAGTTAAAAGGCAAGTTCCAGAGGACCTGAGGGACCTAATGGGTACATAACTTAAAAGCATGTCTAACATGTATTGGAGTGCACAATCGTGGATTGAATTAAAAACCAATAGAATTATCGAAAACTCACAGTCAGCTAGTGCAGAGACCTTAAAACCGGTGTGCGCTGCATGAAGCAAATGGTGGTCACACCAGATACTGACTGGTTTCCTGATCCACGCACCTACCATTTTTTTAAGGTATCTGTGAGCAACAGATGCATATCTGTATTCCCAGTCCATGATTAGGGCCTAACAAATGTATTTCAATTGACTGATGTCACGATCGTGTGGCGGATTGACGGACCAAAATGCAGCAGTTGGAAAATAAGCCATCTTCTTTTATTAACACCACGAAGATGAACACGACACAAAACTCTATACAAACTAACAAAACGACCGTGAAGCTACAAACGTTGTGCACCTACATACAGGCTACAAACGTTCTACATAGACAATTACTCACAACCAATGAGAGCCTATGGCTACCCTAAATAAGGCTCCCAATCAGAGACAACCGAAATCAGCTGTCTCTAATTGGGAACTCATTCAGGTAACCATAGACTCTCCTAGACAACTAAACATACATAGACAACGCTAGACACCTGAACTCAACACAAACCCATATACTACACCCAATAACCCCTTTACCATAGAAACACCCAAAACCAACAAAACACAAACATTCCCCATGTCACACCCTGACCTAACTAAAATAAAGAAAACAAAGAATACTAAGGCCAGGGCGTGACATAACCCCCCCTTAAGGTGCGAACTCCGGGCGCACCATTACACAGTCTAGGGGAGGGTCTGGGTGGGCTTCCATCCATGGTGGCGGCTCCGGCTCTGGTCGTGGTCCCCACAGTCCCTAACCGCCTCCTTCGCTTCCTCCAAATGACCCCCCTCCACATTAACCACACTGCATTAAGGGGCAGTTCCGGACTAAGGGGCAGTTCCGGACTAAGGGGCAGTTCCGGACTAAGGGGCAGTTCCGGACTAAGGGGCAGTTCCGGACTAAGGGGCAGCTCCGGACTAAGGGGCAGTTCCGGACTAAGGGGCAGCTCCGGACTAAGGGCCAGTACCAGGGTCAGGGGCAGCACCGGACTGAGGAATGGCAGCTCCGGACTGAGGAATGGCAGCTCCGGACTGAGGAATGGCAGCTCCGGACTGAGGAATGGCAGCTCCGGACTGAGGAATGGCAGCTCCGGACTGAGGAATGGCAGCTCCGGACTGAGGAATGGCAGCTCCGGACTGAGGAATGGCAGCTCCGGACTGAGGAATGGCAGCTCCGGACTGAGGAATGGCAGCTCCGGACTGAGGAATGGCAGCTCCGGACTGAGGAATGGCAGCTCCGGACTGAGGAATGGCAGCTCCGGACTGAGGAATGGCAGCTCCGGACTGAGGAATGGCAGCTCCGGACTGAGGAATGGCAGCTCCGGACTGAGGAATGGCAGCTCCGGACTGAGGAATGGCAGCTCCGGACTGAGGAATGGCAGCTCCGGACTGAGGGACGGCCCATGGCTGGCTGACAGATCTGGCTGCTCATGGCTGGCTAACGGATCTGGCTGCTCATGGCTAGCTGACGGATCTGGCTGCTCACGGCTAGCTGACGGATCTGGCTGCTCACGGCTGGCTGACGGATCTGGCTGCTCACGGCTGGCTGACGGATCTGGCTGCTCACGGCTGGCTGACGGATCTGGCTGCTCACGGCTGGCTGACGGATCTGGCTGCTTACGGCTGGCTGACGGATCTGGCTGCTCACGGCTGGCTGACGGATCTGGCTGCTCACGGCTGGCTGACGGATCTGGCTGCTCACGGCTGGCTGACGGATCTGGCTGCTCACGGCTGGCTGACGGATCTGGCTGCTCACGGCTGGCTGACGGATCTGGCTGCTCACGGCTGGCTGACGGATCTGGCTGCTCATGGCTGGCTGACGGATCTGGCTGCTCATGGCTGGCTGACGGATCTGGCTGCTCATGGCTGGCTGACGGATCTGGCTGCTCATGGCTGGCTGACGGATCTGGCTGCTCATGGCTAGCTGACGGATCTGGCTGCTCATGGCTAGCTGACGGATCTGGCTGCTCATGGCTAGCTGACGGATCTGGCTGCTCATGGCTGGCTGACGGATCTGGCTGCTCATGGCTGGCTGACGGATCTGGCTGCTCATGGCTGGCTGACGGATCTGCAGGCTCATGGCTGGCTGACGGATCTGCAGGCTCATGGTGGACGGGCGGCTTTGCAGGCTCATTGCAGACGGATGGCTCAGATGGTGCTGGGGAGACGGATGGCTCAGATGGCGCTGGGGAGACGGATGGCTCAGATGGCGCTTGGCAGACGGGCAGTTCAGTCATCGCTGTGCAGACGGCAGACTCCTGCCGGCTGAGGCGCACTGTAGGCCTGGTGCGTGGTGCCGGGACTGGTGGCACCGGGCTGGGGACACGCATCTCAGGGCTAGTGCGGGGAGCAGCAACAGGACGCACAGGACTCTGGGGACACACAGGAGGATTTGTGCGTGGTTTAGACACTGGTGGTAAAGGGCTGGAGACACGCACCATATAGCTAGTGCGTGGAGGAGGCACTGGTGGTACTGGGTTGGGGCGGGGAGGTGGCGCCGGAAATACCGGACCGTGCAGGCGTACTGGCTCCCTTGAACGCCGAGCCTGCCCAACCTTACCTGGTTGTATGCTCCCCGTCGCCTGACCAGTGCGGGGAGGTGGAATAACCCGCACCGGCCTATGTAGGCGAACCGGGGACACCATGCGTAAGGCTGGTGCCATGTACGCCGGCCCGAGGAGACGCACTGGTGACCAGATGCGTTGGGCCGGCTTCATGACATACGGCTCAACGCTCAGTCTAGCCCGGCCAATACGTGGAGCTGAAATGTACCGAACCGGGCTATGCACGCGTACAGGAGACACCGTGCGCTCTACTGCGTAACACGGTGTCTGCCCGTACTCTCGCTCTCCACGGTAAGTACAGGGAGTAGGCGCAGGTTTCCTACCTGACTTCGCCACACTCCCTTTAAGGCCCCCCCCAAGAAATTTTTGGGTTGTACTCACGGGTTTCCAGCCTTGTCTCCGTGCTGCCTCCTCATATCGCCTCCTCTCGGCTTTAGCTGCCTCCAGCTCTTCACGAGGAAGGCGATATTCTCCCGGTTGAGCCCACGGCCCCTTACCATCCAGTATCTCCTCCCATGTCCATGAATCCTGTGTAGGTAGGTCCTGTTGCCGCTTTCCATGCCGCTTGGTCCTATAATGGTGAGTAATTCTGTCACGATCGTGTGGCGGATTGATGGACCAAAACGCAGCTTTTGGAAAGTAAGCCATCTTCTTTTATTTTTAAAGATGACGAAAAATAAACACGACACGAAACACTTTAACAAAAAGAACAAAAACAACAAACGACCGTGAAGCTAAATAACGTTGTGCACTTACACACACAGGCTACAAACGTTCTGACATAGACAATTACTCACAACCAATGAGAGCCTATGGCTACCCTAAATAAGGCTCCCAATCAGAGACAACCGAAATCAGCTGTCTCTAATTGGGAACTCATTCAGGTAACCATAGACTCTCCTAGACAACTAAACATACATAGACAACGCTAGACACCTGAACTCAACACAAACCCATATACTACACCCAATAACCCCTTTACCATAGAAACACCCAAAACCAACAAAACACAAACATTCCCCATGTCACACCCTGACCTAACTAAAATAAAGAAAACAAAGAATACTAAGGCCAGGGCGTGACAACTGATTTCCTTATATGAACTGTAACTCAGTAAATTCTTTGAAATTCTTGCATGTTGCATTTCTATTTTTGTTCGGTATAATACAGCTGTAACAGGCTTTCTCCCTCTCCCACCAGGCTCTATGCCCCAGCAATTTGAGCCTGGGGAGGAGGTTATTAATGCCCTAACACAGTGGTCTGAAACTCCTGGTTTACAGGCCACATCAAGCCTGCAAGTCACATTATCGCTTGCCAAGTGATGTGTAATTCCTATTGGAATCCAGCCAAAGAGAGGATATCCAACAATTATAAGTTTTAATCACCTGCAACCTGCATTCAGAATGTTAGTTTAGAAAGATGAGTGATTTATGTTCGTGTAGCATAAGATGCTGGGAAATATGATAATGATGGGCGTGGATTTTAGTTGTTTTTTTGCAAAAATGAATCAGTACTTTTCTCAACAATATTTTTCAAATTCAGCTCACTTCTAGAAGAGTCTGTTGAGTAAATACTTTAAAACTTTAGCTCTAATTCTTGTCCTTTTGAAGACCACTCAACTCACATCATAACACCGATTAAGCAATTGGTTAAGTTGGCTTTTTTACAGTGTGGCTAGAAATGGGAAGTTGACTTGGTGGTAGATGAGCCAGGAGACCAAATCAAAAACAGGTTTTGACTTTGAGAGAGATGAGAGAGTGACATCTTCTTAATTTCCTCCCGCCAGACAGCCAGGGCCTTCACGGCTACCTTTAATCACATGCCTGTGATTTCGAACTGCCATGCTACCAGAAATAGAACAGTCTGCTCTGTCCTGGAAATAGGCTAATAACCACATCAAACCAGATCATGACTCGCTATAAATAATGCTTTATATCTACGTTATCAAGAACACTGCTGGTTTAAGTTAGATATTCATTACGAAGGATTTAACTATTCCAAAATGTATTATTCTAAACTCAAAATGGAAACTAAATCAGGAAACGTATTATGGAATAGTAAAACATGCGTTCAGGACAGGAGAGGGATCAAGTATGTGTCCTCTGACAAGGAGTTATATGTTGTATGTAGGACATGGGGTGCAATTTGGGACACAGCCATAGATTTTGGAGGCTTCATGAAACTGAGAAGATGGACTGTGCTGTGGAAGAAGGTCAACAAATGTAAATATTGTTCCCAGATCTTAAGAGAATCTTATCTCAGTGGGGTGGATTCAGTGTCAGATTTCCCCCCTGCGGCGGTTTGACGTTAAGGAGCGATTATGCATTTGGGATGGCTCTCTCCAAAACTGCAAACATGAATAATTTCCATACTGCATAGTCAATCATGTCCTTGTACTACCCCAGAGGCAAAACAAAACAGATAATGACCTTTGTTGATGTTCTTTCTGTAACATACATTGTGAATTCTATGTTGAATGCTTAACAGTCATTGGTGATCATGACAGTAGTATTCTAGATGAGAGTAGATTTAGCATACTATAACAAATCCAGAGTACTGTTGTACATGAATTCACACGAAGAGGGAAACAATTGTAGCTGTTGGATTTAAGTAAGCACCACCAACTCCTGTAAAATGGGGGAATTAATTCAGAGCGAGCTTCTGGTGGTTGGAAGAACAGCGGAGTCGGCTATACAGAGCAGGAGGTCACAGGAGAGTTGCAAACAGACTGGAGTCAGCCAGATGGGAGACATCTCTCTCACCTCGAGGGAAAAGAACAGGGCAGCAGTGAAAAGAGGCAGCAGTGAAAACGCACACACTGGGCTAGACATTTAGGAGTTTGACGCTGCACTCAAGCGGCCATCATCTGCGAGCTCCTGAAGCAGGAGAGGAAAAGAGAGGAAGTTCGATATGACGCATGGATAAAACAATATGCGACAAAAAGATGGTTGAGTCTAACTGCTAAATGCAGGATGTTGTTGGGAAATACGTTTGGCATCGCAAGCAGCCTGCGTGCTGTGGGTTTGGAAGCAGCGCATCTCCATGTTTGTATTTGTTTGAGTCAGATACTGTATGGGGTTTTGATGCCTAGGGAAAGATTTGGGCATTTCTTATCAGTCAATCTCAGTGCAGGCCCGGATAGGCCGACGATTTTGACACGATTTTAACACTGGAATTTCAAATGTCCTTTATGAATACAATCAGAAAACAAGTCAATGAAAACCCTTCCTACATCACGAAGAATGTATACAAACCCACGTAAAAACAATAGTCGACAACGGCTGATGATTCAAATCTCAGAGGCAATGTACCGGGACAGCAGGAGTCATGATGCCCTGTCAGGGAGAATATATATTGTCTGTCAACACATGATGAGGTGGCTTTATATCCGCCACAAATTTCCCACCTTGACTCTGGCAACAACAATGCATGTCACTCCAGCAGAATTCATCACCTACAGTACACACAGATATCCTCTCTCAATTCTTACCGCTACCAACACACTGCTGTTGAGTATGGACTCCAACGCAAACTAAATGCAGCCTGTTTCCTAAAGAGAATAAGCAGAGAGAGCCAAACGATAATTTGTGGTTGTTTCATGAATCATTTGTGTTTCTTTTTTTCTATCAGTAGCTCTGACACGGTTGAGGTGAAGACAACGCTACCAGCCTGGGATGTGTGATGTCATGGCACCTTAGGCTGTGGATCAAAGAATCATGGTGACAGCCAGGTTCCAGAAGGACATCAGTGCAATTATCTCCATTTATTAAACCTGTCCTCCTGGAGCATGGCACCACTAATGAAACACCAAGATCAAAGTCATTCATCAACCTTACATTATCACACAGGGTCAGACAATTGCCTTCACACTATTCAAACTGAAACTGAGAGCAGATCGTTGTTTTCCCTAATGCTCGTCCTTTTTGTGCACGCGTTCACTACGACCCACAAATCTAAAAGCATTGGATGAGTGGAGGCATGGGCTAGTTTCCACCATACCAGTCACTTGCTTTCAAGTCAGTGAAGTGAACAAGTACACACTTTCAGAGGGACAAATAGATAATTGTGACTTAGCCTTGCATTCATACAGTGCAGCCCTGAAGCAGCACCTCCTGAATTCTCACACCACATGTTGGTTTATTTCTCTTCTGAGTAAGGGAATAACCTTTGTATGAGTATAAACATCACCCTCTGTATCTGTGCGATGTATGGTACAGTGAAAGAACAGCATTCAGAAATGCACAGTTGTAGATGCATCATAAATCTTTTAACAAAGCTTACATGCAAATAGCTGCTCCGATTATTAAAGGCGCCCACGAGATGTGGACGTACAGTACATTCAAGAGGTGTTGCTAGGAGACGCAACTGCTGCGTGAGTCAATGAGCAATCCACTGGCCCCCAGCGGCTACAATGGAATAGACAGACAAGCAACCACACAATAATCTCAGCCCGCATGGTCATTGCAATTATGCTAATTCATATCATCCTCACTGCCACTCAAGTGAAAAATGGTGTTTTGCTCACAGACACACCTCACATTTTATTTTAATCAGAGAGATGACAGATGTGAGAGGCATGGGTCACTCCATCAAAGAATTATACAGGTTCAAGCTAAGGCAGTTATATACCTAGGAAACTGCTGTGGTCTGTAGATGGATTTTTGTATTAGGTTTGCAGAGGATTTGCTGATGTATTAAATGCATATCACATGCATAATAGTCACAGTATTACTGCAGTTATTGAACGATGTATCATATCATGTGATAGGCATGATTTGCCCCTGTATATTTAATCCTCTACCCCATATACTGTATCTGTAATAGTTAGGTGTTTTTACAAATGTGCACTCTGTTCAGAAGAAAATCACTTGAAAAATATGCTATTTCAAGACTTGAGACACGCATACATGTACATACGCACATATGCACACACACAAGCACACACACACACACACAAATGCATACACTCACACACATACATCCTAAGCAAATAATGAGGTGCATTTAATAAGACATTGTTCCTCCTCTGTGTGACAGATATAAAATATGTCCCCCGCAGAGCTATATATATATATATATATATATATATATATATATATATATATATATATATATATATATATATATATATATACACTGCTCAAAAAAATAAAGGGAACACTTAAACAACACAATGTAACTCCAAGTCAATCACACTTCTGTGAAATCAAGCTGTCCACTTAGGAAGCAACACTGATTGACAATAAATTTCACATGCTGTTGTGCAAATGGAATAGACAAAAGGTGGAAATTATAGGCAATTAGCAAGACACCCCCAATAAAGGAGTGATTCTGCAGGTAGTGACCACAGACCACTTCTCAGTTCCTATGCTTCCTGGCTGTTGTTTTGGTCACTTTTGAATGTTGGCGGTGCTCTCACTCTAGTGGTAGCATGAGACGGAGTCTACAACCATCACAAGTGGCTCAGGTAGTGCAGCTCATCCATGATGGCACATCAATGCGAGCTGTGGCAAGAAGGTTTGCTGTGTCTGTCAGTGTAGTGTCCAGAGCATGGAGGCGCTACCAGGAGACAGGCCAGTACATCAGGAGACGTGGAGGAGGCCATAGGAGGGCAACAGCCCAGCAGCAGGACCGCTACCTCCGCCTTTGTGCAAGGAGTAGCAATGCCAGAGCCCTGCAAAATGACCTCCAGCAGGCCACAGTGGGCTATCATGTGCCTTTTACTAAGCAGTGGCTTCCGTTTGGCCACTCTACCATAAAGGTTGATTGGTGGAGTGTTGCAAAGATGGTTGTTCTTTTGGAAGGTTCTCCCATGTCCACAGAGGAACTCTAGAGCTCTGTCATAGTGACCATCAGGTTCTTGGTCACCTCCCTAACTGAGGCCCTTCTCCTTCGTTTGCTCAGTTTGGCCGGGCAGCCAGCTCTAGTAAGAGTCTTGGTGGTTCCAAACTTCTTTCATTTAAGAATGATGGAGGCAACTGTTCTTGGGGACCTTCAATGCTGCAGACATTTTTTTGTACCCTTCCCCAGATCTGTGCCTCAACACAATCATGTCTCGGAGCTCTACGGACATTTCCTTCCACCTCATTGCTTGGTTTTTGCTGTGACATGCACTGTCAACTGTGGGACCGTATATACACTAATCATGTCCAATCAATTGAATTTAGCACAGGTGGACTCCAATCAAGTTGTAGAAACAACTCAAGGAAGATCAATGGAAACAAGATGCACCTGAGCTCAATTTCGAGTCTCAAAGCAAAGGGTCTGATTACTTATGTAAATCAGTTATTATTGTTATTTTCTTTTATACATTTGCAAACATGTCTAAAAATCTGTTTTCACTTTGTCATTATGGTGTATTGTGTGTAGATTGCTGAGGATATTTTTGTTTTATTTAATCCATTTTAGAATAAGGCTGTAGCGTAACAAAACATGGAGAAAGTCAAGGAGTCTGAATACTTCCGGAGTCACTGTACAACTTTATTCTTGAATGTTGGTGGTGATGTAATAATACCAGAGCGCCTCAGACAGTTCTCTATATCAACATATTGGCTTTCACTGGAAATCCTCATAGGTTTGGAAACCGATCAGAAATAAACAGCAGCTCGTGAAAGCATGAATTATCACTATGTATATTGCACTGGTCTCCCCTATATGTCCCACCTCTCTCTAGAGGGTCACTCCCCTCTCACTCCCCCTCCCTGTCAACCACAAGAGGGGCCTCCACCCAATGCTGACATTCAGAGATCTGACACTGAACATCTGAACTTCCACATATTTCTGTGTTGGTGCATGCATCATCATGACGGCTCACCTTTAAGACAGTTTTTTGAATCCATATCACAGTTTTTTTTTTCGATCGCTTTGATGTAGTTTTCACACGTACGTATGTGGTACACTTTAACAAGTCGTAATACAAAACTCAAAACAGATCGTCAAAATGGCAGATATTTGAATACTCTGAGTACTTTTTCAATTAACTAAGTATAACACACAAAATCTTACAGTCACTTTTTCATCAAACTTAATCAGTGTTTCATCTAGAAAACACATGTTTCACATTTGCAATACACGTTCATATAAAGTAATTGCCTTTCACAATGCAGTCTCTTCTCATTTGTTAAAATACATATTTACTATTACTTAATCCTACTGCTCTTAACTGCTGATCACTTAAATGTTTGGTAAACCTAAAGATTTTAAACTGGGTTGTCTACAACAGATTTTGTGAAGTAGTGTCACGTTCCTGACCTTATTTTCCTTTGTTTAACTTTGTTTAGTGGTCAGGACGTGAGCTGGGTGGGTAGTCTATGTTATATGTTTCTATGTTGGGTTAAATGTGTTGCCTGATATGGTTCTCAATTAGGGGCAGGTGTTTGACGTTTCCTCTGATTGAGAACCATATTAAGGTATGCTGTTCTCACTGTTTGTTTGTGGGTGATTGTCTTCCGTGTTAGTACCACACGGGACTGTATCGTTTGTTCTAGTCTGTACCTGTTCGTGCGTTCTTCGTGTTTATGTAAGTTCATATGTTCAGGTCGGTCTACGTCGTTTTTTGTTTTGTAATTTCTCATTTGTGTTACGTGTTCGTCTGGCTTTAATAAATCATTCATGTCTTCATACCTCGCTGCGTATTGGTCCGATCCTTCTCGCCTCTCCTCGTCCGAGGAGGAGGAATATGACGATAGCCGTTGCAAGTAGAAACATTTAAAGTATAATATACTGTATACTGTAATGTACTATTAAGATGATGACAATTAGGATTTTACTTTACAGTAAGTAAATTTTTTTATCTGACATTGAAAAGATCATTGGCCTATAAAGTATTGTATTACCATAATATATGCAGCAGTAGACGCTTTAACTGTATCTAAAGTGACAACAGTGAGTCCATACATTTTTGTATGTGACCCCAGTAGGAATCAAACCGACAACTCTTGTGTTGCTAGTGCCATGCCCTTGCGAACTGAGCCATGTACAGGACAACTACAATACATAAGTACAATAGAATACTGTAAAATACAATACATGATTACAATACAGGTGATCGCCATCACCTTGAGCGTACCACCCTCCTTTAGGCCATAAATGAGGTATGCAATGACATCACTCCAGATCTATGTCAGGCTTGGATTCGCCATGCCAAAAGGTTTTACCCCAGATGCATGAACAATGAGGACATTTACTGTGATGTCAATGAGAACGTATAGCCAAATGCTCATGACAGGCTTGATGCAAACTAGTGCCTGCTAAACATGATTTTATTTCATTTGTTTCATTTGATTACAGTACACCTCTGTTGTAATTATATCTGAACAATACATTATCTTCAATGATCACACCTTTTATCACACATGGGATAAAAATTATGGAAATGTGAAGTGCTTTCGAGGCTACCTGTCGCCCTAATCAATTGCTTTGGGAATGTGGGTGTTGGGAAGTGGGCGTTGGGAATCTTACCAATAGAACACCTATGGAGTCGGAGAGGGGAACAAGCTAAGTAGCATGATTAGTTATCCTTCATCCACTCCCACTGTAAACACACAACTATCTCTCTGCTACCCCATACGTAAATACCTCACCTGCACCTTCAAGGCTTTCCAGGTGATACAGTATTAGAAGATTTTGAGGTGTCCATTGCTGGTGGGATTGAAGTGGGATGTTTTGTTGAAAAAAAAAGTATTTCACCTTTATTTAACCAGGTAGGCCAGGTGAGAACACGTTCTCATTTACAACTGCGACCTGGCCAAGATAAAGCAAAGCAGTGTGACAAAAACAACGACACAGAGTTACACATGGGATAAACAAACGTACAGTCAATAACACAATAGAAAAGTCTATGTACAGTGTGTGCAAATGAAGTAAGGAGGTAAGGCAATAAATAGGCCAATAGTGGCCAAGTAATTACAATCTAGCAATTTACACTGGAGTGATATATGTGCAGATGAAGATGTGCAAGTAGAAATACTGGTGTGCAAAAGAGCAGAAAAACAAATATGGGGATGAGGTAGGTAGTTGATTGGATGGGCTATTTACAGATGGGCTGTGTACAGCTGCAGCGACCGGTAAGCTGCTCTGACAGCTAACGCTTAAAGTTAGTGAGGGAGATATAAGTCTCCAACTTCAATGATTTTTGCAATTTGTTCCAGTCATTGGTAGCAGAGAACTAGAAGGAAAGGCGGCCAAAGGAGGTGTTGGTTTTGGGGATGACCAGTGAAATATACCTGCTGGAGCGTGTGCTACGGGTGAGTGTTGCTATGGTGACCAGTGAGCTGAGATAAGGCAGAGCTATACTTAGCAAAGACTTATAGATGACCTGGAGCCAGTGGGTTTGGCGACAAATATGTTGCGAGGACCAGCCAACGAAAGCATACAGGTCGCAGTGGTGGGTAGTATATGGGGCTTTGGTGACAAAACGGATGGCACTGTGATAGACTGCATCCAATTTGCTGAGTAGAGTGTTGGAGGCTAATTTCTAAATGACATTGCCGAAGTCAAGGATCGGTAGGATAGTCAATTTTATGAGCGTAAGTTGGCAGCATGAGTGAAGGAGGCTTTATTGCAAAATAGGAAGCCGATTCTAGATTTAACTTTGGATTGGAGATGCTTAATGTGAGTCTGGAAGGAGAGTTTACAGTCTAGCCAGACACCTAGAATATGTGGACAACTACAAATACCTAAGTCAGAACTGTACAGAGTAGTAATGCTAGTCAGGCGGGCGTGTGTGGGCAGCGATCGGTTGAAGAGCATGCATTTCGTTTTACTAGCATTTAAGAGCAGTTGGAGGCCACGAAGGAGTGTTGTATGGTGTTGAAACTCGTTTGGAGGTTTGTTAACATAGTGTCCAAAGAAGGTCCAGATGTATACAGAATTGTGTCGTCTGCGTAGAGGTAACCCCATGTGGGTTAGCCACAGGCAGTTATATAATTATGGATATGCGTTGTCGTGACGTGACTATAATTAATGTGATGACTGTTATTCATCGAATAATTACCTACTATGTTTCATTGTAATTAGATTAAATTAATCATGCAACAATTCATTTATTAGGAATTTGGGGCACCACGGGAAAAGTTGTTTAACGAATTACTATCTCCCGACTTAAACTCTAAAGATATATAGATATATATATCTCGATAACAGTCACTTATTAATTATTATTACCTCATATCAGTCTTATTCTGAACGTTGCATAATTCTTGGATATCTGCAAGAACCCTAACCTAATTGATGAATCAGCAATACACAAATTGGCTTAATTATTTATTTACCAACTAACTAAATAATCACAGAGAAATACATAAACACGCACACAGTATAGGTTATTAATAACTAACATAACGCAATGACGAGGAGGAGTAGTAAGGATCGGAGGACCAAGGTGCAGCGTGGTAAGTATTCATTATGCCTTTTAATGAAAACGAAACTCTAACAAAACAACAAAACTAACGATAAACGAGAATGACACGAAACGAAACAGTCCTGTCTGGTGACATACACAAAGACAGAAAATAAGCACCCACGAAACACAGGTGGAAAAAGGCTACCTAAGTATGATTCTCAATCAGAGACAACTAACGACACCTGCCTCTGATTGAGAATCATACCAGGCCAAACGAAAAAACGAACCTAAAAAAACGAACATAGATAACCCACCCAACTCACGCCCTGACCCTACTAAAACAAAGAAATAACAAAAGAACTAAGGTCAGAACGTGACAGTTACACAATGGAAAGGGAGGTGTACATATGTTTGGAAGCTACGCTCACGGGAATATGAATACTTTGCACATGGACGAACGCTCATTCGGATAAGACTCTGGTTTGTCCACCAGAGGCCACAATGTCCTTTGTAGTAGAGCTTTTCTGGTCTTGGAGTGTTCGTTAGACTAGAACCTTCAGGTGTACCACACGGTGGTCAGAGGGATCTGTTCCTCCCCCTTAGGTCAAATATCCTAGACTACTTTACGTGCACAGCTGCAGACTGTGAATGTTCTGGTCTAGTCTTTACCTTCTTCACTCGTGTTGAGAGTTTTCAGAGCTTCAAACATGTGGACCACATCCTCACGTCCTTCTGGTCTTGTAGTTTAAGCATTCGTGACATCCAGCTTACACCGTCCATCTACTTGATCTCACCATTTTCAGCCGTGTAGCTACCGCTCCACGCTGTCTGGTACGCTATGTTCATTCTTAGCGAGTCCTTTTTAAGCACTCTGGTCGGAAAGGCGGATCCATCACACTGACACGCTCTTCTGACCTCATTAGGGGCATGGCTTAGTTAGTGTGCAACAGACATAAAAAGCCATTATCTCATTAGAAGACTAAAATCACAATCTTATTGTCACAAAAACATGATCTTTATCCTTGATATTTTCTACACAACGTAAAGTATGTAAACCAGATGTACACAGTGTAAAAGCTCTTCAAGTTATAATGTTTTCGTTATAGCTTCTTTATAACAATGACATCACAAATGACATCACAATGACATCACAAAATAGACATTTTTCACATTCCATCTCTCGTCATTCCCAACATTCGGATGTTGAAAGATATTGTCCCAGTGTTCGATTTTGTTTGATTTTGAAGTTTTGGGTGGCCACTCTTCTGTAACACAAAGACATTCCATTCTCCCAAACTAGAGACCAGAAAGGAGTCGGTCTGCTGCATCACAATTTACGATCGACGTGAGGTGTCATAAAAACCCCACATCAACCCCCCTTTGCGAGTGAGAGGGCTCTGTAGAGCTGATCCACTGTAACCGGATTTTTGGATCCTCAGAGGAGAGTGAGGACAGTGTTTAGGGGGAACACAGGAGTTTAAGCACAATACAGTTTGTTTTATCGGTTTGGTCCTATTTTCACAAGTATGTGGTGAATTTTTAAATCTCTTATTACAAAACTCTAAACTGGTAAGACTTGTAACGCAGCCAGTCTTGTATTCAACACCGTTCATTGTGTATTCATTGTGATTGTAGACATCTTTCACCACACAACCATTGATCCAAAATATATGTTTACTGATTTAATCACCAAAATACTACATGATATCTTTTCAATTGAGTTATTTTAATAACTAGTTTATTCAAAAGCAAAAAATCTAAGATACATGTTTCAAAATTCCCCTTTCCATGTAGTATGTTACAGTACTGTATATTACAGTACATTGCACTATTTTCACATTAGGCAATACACTTGCATTACCCAATAAAATTGACTGAACATCACATTTCCATAATTGCTATCCCATGTGTGGTCAAAGGTGTGATCATTGAAGACATCTTTCACAATGTAATCAAATGAAAGAAATTAAAGAAACATCACGTTTAGCAGGCACTAGCTTGCATCAAGCCTTGAGCATTTGGCCATAGGTTCTCATCTTAATTGTTCATGCATCTGGGGAAACCATTTGGCATGGCAAATCCAAGGCTGACATACAGTACCAATCACAAGTTTGCCTTGATGACAGCTTTGCACACTGTTGGCATTCTCTCAACCAGCTTCATGAGGTAGTCACCTGGAATGCATTTCAATTAACAGGTGTGCCTTGTTAAAAGTTAATATGTGGAATTTCTTTCCTTCTTAATGCGTTTGAGCCAATCAGTTGTGTTGAGACAAGGTAGGGGTGGTATTTAGAAGATAGCCCTATTTGGTAAGTCCATATTATGGCAAGAACAGCTCAAATAAGCAAAGAGAAACGACAGTCCATCATTACTTTAAGACATGAAGGTCAGTCAATCCGGAAAATTTCAAGAACTTTGAAAGTTTCTTCAAGTGCAGTCACAAAAAAACATCAAGCGCTATGATGTAACTGGCCCTCATGATGACCGCCACAGTAAAGGAAGACCAAGTGTCACACCCTGATCTGTTTCACCTGTCTTTGTGCTTGTCTCCACCCCCCACCAGGTGTCTCCCATCTTCCCCCATTATCCCCTGTGTATTTATACTTTATAAATACACAGGGGATTATACTTTACGATTTCTGTTTGTCTGTTACCAGTTCGTCTTGTCCCGTCAAGTCCTACCAGCGTGTGCCTTGTAGCCTGTGCTCTAGTTTTAGTTTTTCCTTGTCTTCCCAGTTCGGACCTTTCTGCCTGTCCGGACCCTGATTCTGCCTGCTGTCCTGTACCTGCCTGACTCTGATTTGGATTACGACTCTTTGCCTGCCTTGACTTACGTTTTAGCCTGCCCCTTGTACTATAATACACTCTGAGACTCGTACTATCCGCCTCCTGTGTCTGCATCTAGGTCTTAGCCTGAGCTGTGATACTCAGAGTTACCTCTGCTGCAGAGGATAAGTTCAATAGAGTTACCAGCATCAGAAATTGCAGCCCAAATAAATGCTTCAGAGTTCAAGTAACAGACACATCTCAACATCCACTGATCAGAGTAGACTACGTGAATCAGGCCTTCATTGTCAAATTACTGCAAAGAAACCACTACTAAAGGACACCAATAATAATAAGAGATTTGCTTGGGTCAAGAAACACAAGCAATGGGCATTAGACCAGTGGCAATCTATCCTTTGGTCTGATGAGTCGAAATTTGAGATATTTGGTTCCAACCGCCCATGAAGCATGGAGGTGTGATGGTGTGGCGGTGCTTTGCTGGTGACACTGTCAGGGATTTATTTAGAATTCAAGGCACACTAAACCAGCATGGCTACCACAGCATTCTGCAGTGATACGTCATCCCATCTAGCTTACGCTTAGTGGGACTATCATTTGTTTTTCAACAGGACAATGACCCAACACACTTCCAGGCTGTGTAAGGAGAGTGATGGAGTGCTGCATCAGATGACCTGGCCTCCGCAATCACCCGACCTCAACCCAATTAAGATGGTTTGAGATGAATTGGACCGCAGAGTGAAGGAAAAGCAGCCCAAAACTCCTTCGAAACTGTTGGAAACGCATTCCAGATGAAGCTGGTTGAGAGAATGCCAAGAGTGTGCAAAGCTGTCATCAAGGCAAAGGGTGGCTACTTTGAAGAATCTTAAATCTAAAATGTATTTTTATTTGTTTAACACTTTTTTGGTTACTTCGTAATTACGTACAGTATGTGTTATTTCACAATTTGGATGTCTTCACTATTATTCTACAATGTGGAAAATAGTAAAAAATAAAGAAAAAGGAGTAGGTGTGCCCAAACTTTTGACTGGTACTGTAGGTCTGGATAGAACTCATTGCCTGCCTCATCCATGGCCTGAAGGATGGTGGTACTCTCACGGGGATGACAATCATACACCTTCCATCTGTATTGTAATCGTGTATTGTATTTTACAGTATTATATTGTAATTATCTATTGTAGTAGTCCTGTACACGCCTCAGTTCATAATATCATTGGACTAGCACCACCAAAGTTGTGGGTTTGATTCCCACTGGGTACACATATCAAAGTGTGTGGACTCCTGTCACTGGATAAAGGTGTCTTCTACGTAAATGGCATATATTACAGTATTACAGTACTGTATTGACCAATGCAACATGTTTACTGCATAGGGAATGCATTTCTTTCTGGATTATTTCCGCACTGGCATTGTATTGATATTGTATTATTGCACTGTAGGAGCCAGAAACCCAAGACTTTCGCTGCAGCTTCTGTAACATCCGTGTAGGCGACCAATACACTTTGATTTGCTTCGACTGGTTACATACAGTACATCTCTGATCTTGTCAGTAACAGATTTTTGAAAAACTTACTGTGAAGTAAAGTCAAAGTAGTAATCATCATAGTGATGCGTTCAAGTATATATTATTCTGTTTATGTTTCTAGTTCTCCACATTCAATTAAGAGCAGTCGGATTAACTAATAGTAAATATGAATTTTAACAAAAGAAAAGACAATCATATTAAAAGTAATGAGAGCATTGCGTTGTGAACGGCGATTACTTTATACAGTATGAACATGCATTGCAATGTAAAACATGTTTTTCTGCCTTTTTGATGATCTGTTTTGAGTTTTGTGTTAAGAGTTGTGAAAATGTACCACATACTTGTGAAAATTTCACCAAAGCGATAAAAAAACAGTAATTGCTTTGGTTTCTATGGCTGCCAAATGTGTGTGAGTGTGTGTGCATCTCCAAGTCTGTATGGAAGGGAGGTTAACGTCCCCTAAAAGGGCAGTGTGGGGGAAATTTGTCCTCCCATCGCTCGCAATTTCAATGATTATGGTGACTTCCTGTATAATTATCTTTCTTCTGCTCATTCCAGTACAACGGTCCTTGGTGCTCTGGTGTGGGCGAGTCTGACCTTTTCATTTACCTACACTATTGAGCAATTAAGATCGCTCTGATCTGTCTTCTGGATTTACTTTTCCACTCAGCGTGTTTAGTTAAGTTACAAAAAAAATGTTAATTTTTTTACGATAACTTACTGGCAGCAAGTTATCTGTCAGTTACTGTAAAAAAAGTACAGTATGTTACTGTAAATCCCAAAGAAACTTTGGTTAAATATATTGTTAAAACAAAGTTTATTTGGAATTTACGGTAACATACTGTATCCTTTTTTATATACTTACATGTAACTGGCTGCCAGTAAGTTACCGTAAAAACAACAAGATTTTTTTTACAGTGTACTTTCTGTGCCACAAGGGAGGCTGATGAGAGGCTGGTGGAGCCTGTAAACTGTAAAAATGAACATCGTGAACGATGACGAAGTGCATGCAGGATGTAAGCCTGTTAACACCATAAGTCTTTCCCCAGATGAAAATGCAGGGACGTTACGTGCTGGAGGATTAGCTGGAAGTGACTGATGCAAAGCCACCTGTTTTGGGAGGGAGGATGCTTCAAAAACAAGAGCGATCAAAGGACTTTCTAGAAGACACCTCCATCAAATGGTCATGGGGTCCATTATGAATCCCTGCAAGTGGCTGTTATCCGTATCTCACAACCCTTTCAAGCTGCACACTCCACAACCCGGAACCTGAGAGTGTAGGGGTACCTTATGAAACATCTCAAACTCCCTGACCTGTCTGACCTGAGCCCTGATTGGTTGCTAAGGGGCACTGTTGGTAGGAGGCGGGACACCTGACAGCTCTTCTGACAGTGCAGGCCAGTGTCTCTTCACTCCTCTGATTGGATTTACAGAAGATAGTTGTGTGTTTACTATTTACTGTTGATAGTAGTTAATGATAATTGTTTGTGTATCTAGCCTTGATCTACACAGTCCTTTATATTTATACTGCCCTTACCAGCGCTCTTGCTGTGCTATTGTATTGGATTCATGCTCATGCTATGCTAATTGTGTACAACCTATTCATTACTCTGTATCTCCTATATTACAGAACCACATCCTCCCCTCATCTATTCTCTGTCTGTTGCACATGTGTACGGCAGTATAGTTTCGTTGTGTGTCGCTCTGAGGTTGCCTTATTCCCCTCTGACTGGGGGAGGTACTAGTGGGTCACAGATGAGCCCAAACTCTCTGTCAGGGTCTGAAATGACAGTATATTGTAATGAATAGACAGGCCGACGTCCAGTATATACACAAGGAAGCATTCTGTATATTTTTAATAATCAATAAATCACTGATTACCTATACATCTCATGGTTAATGTCAAGTGAACTTGCTGTTCTGTATTTTCACACATCCCACTGTAAGTAGACTGACCGATTTGTTTATTCAAAGACAATCACTTCTACAAGAAAATCATCTACCTTTCAGAAAACTAGTATCTACATACTACATGTATGTTGTTGATGCATTTTTGGTGGAAATGGAGAGGAAAAAACAGTTTGCTGATGTAATTCCACATCTGGAACCATATTTTATTAATGGGTTAATGTTGATGTCATCCATCCTCCCTCATAACTGGAGATCATCCTGGTTGAGCTGGAGCTACAACTAAGTCACATTAACAAGGCCTATCATGCCCTCTGCTGCTCCAAGCAGGAAATGCCTAAGATACGCTATTTCTGTCTATTTCAAAATGGATCCATTTAGATGAAGAGGGTATCAATGAAAAGACTTGACATGCAATGTGTGCCATGCAACAACTTGCATTAGTTCCCACTAAGTAGACTGACAGCTTAAAGCACATATAAGTGATGACTTTAATCTGGTTCCCAACAGCAAGGAATAAAAAGTTGTGTGTCTGTTATTTATATGGATTTAGAACGGCTTATGTATGTTTGGCGCTCTTCTCCATGTGAGAAGGACAGTTTAGCATATATTTTCTGCCTGAAAGGATCTTAATTGTGGAAAATGCTACCACGTGTCCTGTTTCAGGTGTCTCTCAGAAGCAAAATGTGATGACATAGTAAACCATTACAATAAGATGATACCACTTGTAGGGGTAAGTTAAGCCATGTTTTAGAGACCCGTTATCAGCAACCATCACTCCTGTGTTCCAATGGCACATTGTGTTAGCTAATCCAAGTTGATCATTTTAAAAGGCTAATTGATCATTAGAAAACCCTTTTGCAATTATGTTAGCACAGCTGAAAACTGTTGTTCTGATTAAAGAAGCAATAAAACTGGCCTTCTTTAGACTAGTTGAGTATCTGGAGCATCAGCATTTGTGGGTTCAATTACAGGCTCAAAATGGCCAGAAACAAATAACTTTCTTCTGAAACTCGTCAGTCTATTCTTGTTCTGAGAAATTAAGGCTATTCCATGCAAGAAATTGCCAAGAAACTGTACAACTCCCTTCACAAAACAGTGCAAACAGGCTCTAACCAGAATAGAAAGAGGAGTGGGAGGCCCCGGTTTACAACTGAGCAAGAGGACTAGTACATTAGAGTGTCTAGTTTGAGAAACAGATGCCTCACAAGTCCTCAACTGGCAGCTTTATTAAATAGTACCCGTAAAACTCCAGTCTCAACGTCAACAGTGAAGAGGTGACTCCGGGATGCTGGCCTTCTAGGCAGAGTTGCAAAAAAAAAGTCAATAAAAAAAAGATTAAGATGGACAAAATGACACAGACACTGGACAGAAGAGCTCTGTAAATAAATTAATACATTCATTTTACTTACTATTTAACTTATCATTTGACTTACCACTTTTTCCATGTGGCTTCTTACTTCACAGGCTCCATGAAATGATGACCTCACCCTAACTATTTGGTCTAAGGATTTATTTTGTGTATGGTTCCCTAGAAACAAGGGCGTCTCAACCTACCACCTTTTACTTATCCCCTTCAGCTCAACTTACCCCACTTAATAGTTAGGTTAGCAAACAAAGCAACAAACAATGATTTCCAATGGGGAGAAATGTATGGAAATCCTATTACATCATACCTTTTTAAAGATGCAATTTCCCCTGCTTTTCCATGCAGGGGCATCATTTCAGCTATAAATGGGGTATGGCAAGGTTTTTGTGTGTGTGCCCCTGCACACAGCTATATTTAGGTAATTTTAAAATGAAACGTGGTTAGTGGGGAAAAAACAATAAAATATAAATGTAGGCAGACCTATTTTTCTTAGTAATGTAGTCACTAGGCTAGGACACATTGCGTCCTATGATTTGAATAGGTTAATATCCTTACTCTGTTTTTTTCTGTCTTTTGAAATACCACCTATCGTAGCCTATCATGATAAAAATGTTTTACGTGCACTGAACGGACATTCAATATCACTTTTGTAAGACAGTAAATAGCCTAAAGTTATGGCTATCTTACCAACTAATGTAGCAGTATTTATTCCAGCTTAAAATGAGTAACACATAACATGTTGAGGCTACTGTAACTATAAATGTCTTCTTATGTAATCATATAAAGCGTGCATGTTCAAGATCGCAGTTCTTAGAAAAACATAGAACAAAACAAGAAACACGAGTAGCATACAGACATGGAACACAAACAGAGTCAATAACGCCTGGGGAAAGAACCAAAGGGAGTGACATATAAGGTAACCAGGAAGGTGATGGAGTCCAGGTGAGTCTCATGAGGCACTGGTGCGCGTAACGATGGAGACAGGTGTGCGTAATAATAAGCAGACTGGCGACCTCGAGCGCCGGAGAGGGAGTATATGTGACAGGCAGGGCCACTTTGAACTGGTTAAAGGGAAAGAGGATACCTAGACAGTTGCGCAACTGAATGCATTCAACCGAAATGTGTCTTCCACATTTAACCTAAACTCTGATTATAATTTTGTATTGAGAATACATCTCCCTACACTGTTGTTAGTTGCTTGTGTGACATCATTTTACTATTCTTGTTTACAATGTCCTTCATGAAAATGATACCCTTCTTGTGTTCTTTTCTCTGTCAGTGTAGAGAAACCATTTTAACCATACTATTTGCTGTAATATTAGATCTGCCTTTTCTGGAAGATGAAATTGAAATTGTGGCCAACTCGGTATGACTTCATTTAAAAAGCAGGATACTTTAAACAGGGATCCATTGTCAATACACCGAAAATGTCAGGTTTTAATCTACAAAAAAGCAAAGAGCCCACTCTTAAACAATTGAAACCAATTTGGATTTAACTACAATTTTGGAACAATGGAGGCTTAAAGAGAGAGCTTGAATGCCTTAATATGTTATTGTTTAAATCCTCCAAACTCATGTTGATTATATAAATATGCTTGTTTAACTTTATCTGGTTTGTCATTCCAAATCAAGAGAAATATTATTTTCTTGATTGATTTGAATAAGGATTCTCCTGGAGTCGGTAGAACCATAAATGAATATGTAAACTGAGATACTACTAGAGAATTCACCAAGGTAATCTTCCTGTAAACGGATAAGGTGTTTCAAGACTCTGTCTATTTTGCTAAGTTTTCAATCAGTTAATTGTTGCAAGATCGATCAACTTTTACGGGATATGTACACCAAGCACATCAACTTCACCATCTGCCCATTTAATCGGGAGAACACATGGCAATTTAAAGTTTGACATTTTTAGAGATCCAATCCGTAATATAGTACACTTACACAAATAATAGTTGGTTTTTAGTCCAGAGAAACTGGAGAAATTATCCAGGTACTCAATGAGGCCCTTCAAGGTTGAAGATTGTGGACTCGAGAACTTGAATCATCGGCGTACATTGACATTATTATCTCTAATCCCTTAATTGTTTGCCACTTAATGTTAGTATTAGATCTGATTTTCAAAGCTAACAATTCAATGGCCATAACAAATAGGTATGCCTCTTGACAACTCAACGTTCTCAGAGAAGTAACCATTATGTATTATTTTACATAAACGATTGCTATACATTACTTTTACCCATCTTATGAGAGATTCTCCAAAGTTGAGATTCTAGAAACAATGTATCAAATGCTTTCTCAAAACCTGCTTAACGATAATTCCTGGGTTCCCTGCTTTCACATTATTTCTAGTAGTTTTCGAATGTCGTCTCCAATGTATCTTCCTTTTAAGAATCATGTCGGATCGTGATGAATAATGTCCGGTATGACATTTTTTATTCTATGAGCAATATATCTTGCCAATATTTTTAGTCACAACATTGAAGAGTGAGGGGCCTACACATTTTTTTTGAAAGATTCAAATACTGGGTCTTGGACTGGGTCTGTAAAAAAAAATGACGTTTTCGTCTTTTGAGTTCTAGTCATGAAATCTATGCAGCCTACTCAATCACTTTTTATAGCTACTGTTTACAGGCCTCCTGGGCCATATACAGCGTTCCTCTCTGAGTTCCCTGAATTCCTATCAGACCTTGTAGTCATAGCAGATCATATTCTAATTTTTGGTGATTTTAATATTCATATGGAGAAGTCCACAGACCTACTCCAAAAGTCTTTCGGAGCCATCATCGACTCAGTGGGTTTTGTCCAACATGTCTCTGGACCTACTCACTGCCACAGTCATACTCTGGACCTCAATTTAACCTTGCGCAATACCCTAGATGCAGTTGCACCCCTAAAAACGAAAAACATTTGTCATAAGAAACTAGCTCCCTGGTATACAGAAAATACCCGAGCTCTGAAGCAAGCTTCCAGAAAATTGGAACGGAAATGGCGCCACACCAAACTGGAAGTCTTCCGACTAGCTTGGAAAGACAGTACCGTGCAGTATCGAAGAGCCCTCACTGCTGCTCGATCATCCTACTTTTCCAACTTAATTGAGGAAAATAAGAACAATCCAAAATTTATTTTTGATACTGTTGCAAAGCTAACTAAAAAGCAGCATTCCCCAAGAGAGGATGGCTTTCACTTCAGCAGTAATAACTTCATGAACTTCTTTGAGGAAAAGATCATGATCATTAGAAAGCAAATTACGGACTTTTCTTTAAATCTGCGTATTCCTACAGGGTTTAGCTGTCCTGGATCTGCACAGCTCTGCCAGGGCCTGGGATCGGGAGAGACACTTAAGTCTTTTAGTACTATATCTCTTGACACAATGATGAAAATAATCATGGCCTCTAAACCTTCAAGCTGCATACTGGATCCTATTCCAACTAAACTACTGAAAGAGCTGCTTCATGTGCTTGGCCCTCCTATGTGTACCGGATGTGTACCAAACTCACTAAAGGTGGCAGTAATAAAGCCTCTCTTGAAAAAGCCAAACCTTGACCCGGAAAATATAAAAAACTATCGGCCTATATCGAATCTTCCATTCCTCTCAAAAACTTTAGAAAAAGCTGTTGCGCAGCAACTCACTGCCTTCCTGAAGACAAACAATGTATACAAAATGCTTCAGTCTGGTTTTAGACCCCATCATAGCACTGAGACTGCACTTGTGAAGGTGGTAAATGACCTTTTAATGGCGTCAGACCGAGGCTCTGCATCTGTCCTCGTGCTACTAGACCTTAGTGCTGCCTTTGACACCATCGATCACCACATTCTTTTGGAGAGACTGGAAACCCAAATTGGTCTACACGGACAAGTTCTGGCCTGGTTTAGATCTTATCTGTCGGAAAGATATCAGTTTGTCTCTGTGAATGGTTTGTCCTCTGACAAATCAACTGTACATTTCGGTGTTCCTCAAGGTTCCGTTTTAGGAGCACTATTGTTTTCACTATATATTTTACCTCTTGGGGATGTTATTCGAAAACATAATGTTAACTTTCACTGCTATGCGGATGACACACAGCTGTACATTTCAATGAAACATGGTGAAGCCCCAAAATTGCCCTCGCTAGAAGCCTGTGTTTCAGACATAAGGAAGTGGATGGCTGAAAACGTTCTACTTTTAAACTCAGACAAAACAGAGATGCTTGTTCTAGGTCCCAAGAAACAAAGAGATCTTCTGTTAAATCTGACAATTAATCTTGATGGTTGTAAAGTCGTCTCAAATAAAACTGTGAAGGACCTCGGCGTTACTCTTGACCCTGATCTCTCTCAAGGATAGCTTTTTTACATCTACGTAACATTGCAAAAATCAGAAATTTTCTGTCCAAAAATGATGCAGAAAAATTTATCCATGCATTTGTTACTTCTAGGTTAGACTACTGCAATGCTCTACTTTCCGGCTACCCGGATAAAGCACTAAATAAACTTCAGTTAGTGCTAAATACGACTGCTAGAATCCTGACTAGAACCAAGAAATGTGATCATATTACTCCAGTGCTAGCTTCCCTACACTGGCATCCTGTTAAGGCAAGGGCTGATTTCAAGGTTTTACTGTTAACCTATAAAGCGTTACATGGGCTTGCTCCTACCTATCTTTCCGAGTTGGTCCTGCCGTACATACCTATACGTACGCTACGGTCACAAGACGCAGGCCTCCTAATTGTCCCTAGAATTTCTAAGCAAACAGCGGGAGGCAGGGCTTTCTCCTATAGATCTCCATTTTTATGGAACGGTCTGCCTACCCATGTGAGTGATGCAGACTCGGTCTCAACCTTTAAGTCTTTACTGAAGACTTATCTCTTCAGTAGGTCATATGATTGAGTGTAGTCTGGCCCAGGAGTGTGAAGGTGAACGGAAAGGCTCTGGAGCAACGAACCGCCCTTGCTGTCTCTGCCTGGCCGGTTCCCCTATCTCCACTGGGATTCTCTGCCTCTAACCCTGTTACAGGGGCTGAATCACTGGCTTACTGGTGCTCTTTCATGCCGTCGCTAGAAGGGGTGCGTCACTTGAGTGGGTTGAGTTACTGACGTGATCTTCCTGTCTGGGTTGGCGCCCCCCCTTGGTTTGTGCTATGGTGGAGATCTTTGTGGGCTATACTCGGCCTTGTCTCAGGATTGTAGTTGGTGGTTGAGGATATCCCTCTAGTGGTGCGGGGGCTGTGCTTTGGCAAAGTGGGTGGGGTTATATCCTTCCTGTTTGGCCCTGTACGGGGGTATCATCGGATGGGGCCACAGTGTCTCCTGACCCCTCCTGTCTCAGCCTCCAGTATTTATGCTGCAGTAGTTTATGTGTCGGGGGGCTAGGGTCAGTTGGTTATATCTTCTCCTGTCTTATCCAGTGTCCTGTGTGAATTTAAGTATGCTCTCTCTAATTCTCTCCTTCTCTCTTTCTTTCTCTCTCTCGGAGAACCTGACCCCTAGGACCATACGTCAGGACTACCGGGCATGATGACTCCTTGCTGTCCCAAGTCCACCTGGCCTTGCTGCTATTCCAGTTTCAACTGTTCTGCCTGCGGTTATGGAACCCCTACCTGTCCCAGACCTGCTGTTTTCAACTCTTAATGATCAGCTATGAAAAGCCAACTGACATTTATTCCTGATTATTATTTGACCATGCTTGTCAATTATGAACATTTTGAACATCTTGGCCATGTTCTGTTATAATCTCACCCGGCACAGCCAGAAGAGGACTGGCCACCCCTCATAGCCTGGTTCCTCTTTAGGTTTCTTCCTAGGTTTTGGCCTTTCTAGGGAGTTTTTCCTAGCCACCGTGCTTCTACACCTGCATTGCTTGCTGTTTGGGGTTTTAGGCTGGGTTTCTGTACAGCACTTCGAGATATTAGCTGATGTACGAAGAGCTATATAAAATAAACTTGATTTGATTTGATTACTCACCTCTAAACGGACGAAGAGTTTTTCTTTAACGAGTTGGACTAGAACGATTTACTGCTGATACCGGACCAGGCCCAAATCCCCGTCATTCGCATGAAGAAGAGACGACGATACAGGGGACCCGGGTCCGGGTGCCTTGTGAGAATTTCGGTGAATGGGTAACCCACCTCTACCATCCATCCTATTGGCCAATGTGCAATCATTGGAGAATAAACCGGATGAGCTCTGTTCGAGACTATCCTACCAACGGAACATTAACTGTAATATCTTATATTTTGCCGAGTCATGGCTGAACAACGACATGGATAATATACAGTTGGCTGGGTTTTCCGTGCACCAGCAAGACAGGACAGCTAGCTAAGACAAGGGGTGGTTTTCTGGTGTGCAAATCGAATATTAAAGAAGTCTCAAGGTTTTGCTCGCCTGAGGAAGAGTATCTCATGATAAGCTGTACACCACACTATTTACCAAGAGAGCTTTCATCTATATTTTTCATAGATGTCTATTTACCACCACAGCTGTTTAAGGCCATAAGCAAACAAGAATATGCTCATCCAGAGGCGGTGCTCCTTGTGGCCGGGGACTTTAATGCTTTAATGCAGGAATCCATTTTACCTCATTTCTACCAGCATGTCACGTGCAACCAGAGGGTAAAAAAACTCTAGACCACCTTTACTCCACACACAGAGATGCATACAAAGCTCTCCCTCGCCCTCCATTTGGCAAATGTGACCATAACTATATCCTCCTGCTTACAAGCAAAAACTAAAGCAGGAAGTACCAGTGACTCGCTCAATACGGAAGTGGTCAGATGTACAAGTACATATTACCTCAATTACTTAGACTAACCTGTACCCCCACACATTGACTCCGTACTGGTACCCCCTGTATATATATAGCCTCGTTATTGTTATTGTTATTTTATTGTTACTTCTTTTCTTTAGTTTATTTAGTAAATATTTTCTTAACTCGCATTTCTCTTAACTGCATTGTTAGTTAAAAGGGCTTGTAAGTAAGCACTTCACGGTAAGGTCTACACCTGTTGTATTCAGTGCATGTGACAAATAACATTTGATTTGATTCCTCAGGTCACTGCCAGACAAGTACCAGCACCCCCATCACCTCTATCCGCTCACATCTCTCCCCAGTCCATCACACCTGTCAACGACACCAAACATTTCATGGTGGAGGCGTACAAGAATCATTGTGTGAAGGGACGCTCCGTTCGTATCATCAGTATCTCAGATGAGACTCTGTTTCTATTTATAGATTATTACAAATCTATTTGAAGATTATAAAAACGTGCTTAAGGTCACCCAGACTCTTGAGATGTAAAGGGTGTGGGGTATAACACTACAGAGTTACACACAGGAGGGCTATGTAGAGGTAGGCATTGATTGATTGAAGGACTGATTGGGAGTGGGATTGACTGAATGATTGATTGATTGACCAATGTGCCAATACCAAGAGCAAATTGTCCAACATTTAAAGGAACATTGCGTATGCATGCTATTTCATAGGCTACATCAATGTGAATGTGCAAATCTGATATGGGTACATATAAAAAAAAAAAATTAACATAAAAAGGTGGACAGACAGAAAAAAAGATTCCCTATGAAGAAAAAAATTGAATTCTGTTCTTAGGGGGGCTGCGTAAACACAGCCCTAGAAAGGTAATATTCGCTCTCTCTTTCTCTCCCTGTCTCTCTGTCTCTTTCTCTCTGTCTCCCCAGGCCAAAATGTTCTTCATAGAGAACCACATTTTCCCTAAATCCCAGTTTGAGTCCAGTGGAAGGTTTAAATGGCCCCCCTGGAGGTATGTTCCAGGGATTAACATCATGGAGCACATCTACACAGAGGGGCCAGACTATCGCATCTTCCACCCATCCAAGATGATAGTACGGCCCAGATTAGAATCTACCACCCCTTCATGCTGATAGAACGACCCAGGTTAGAATCTACTGCTGAATCCCAAACTAGTCCCTCCCCCTCCCAACACGCACTGCGATATGTTTGGAGTTTTTCATACAAAAGAAATGAGATGCGTGCCAAATTATATGCAACCTGCATTTGTTTGTGCCTGATTTCGAGGGTTGACACAAATGTAACAAATGAATTACCTCCCAAATTAAATGTTTAACGTCACTGAGGTCTTGTAAAACTATAAGAAGAAGTTGTTCATTTGAATTTCATGCTTGTTTAACTTTTTTTGGCTGCAATCCCGGTAACGGGATGATATGACAACAGCCAGTGAAAGTGCAGGGCGCCAAATTCAAAACAACAGAAATCTCATAATTAAAATTCCTCAGACATACATGTGTCTTATATCATTTTAAAGGTCATCTTGTTGTTAATCCCACCAAAGTGTCCGATTTCAAATATGCTTTTCAGCGAAAGCACCACAAACGATTATGTTAGGTCACCACCAAGCCACAGAATAAGCACAGCCATTTTTCCAGCCAAAGATAGCAGTCACAAAAAGCACAAATAGAGATAAAATTAATCACTAACCTTTGATGATCTTCATCAGATGACACTCATGGGACTTCATGTTACACAATACATTTATGTTTTGTTTGATGAAGTTCATATTTATATAAAAAAATCTGAGTTTACATTGGCGTGTTACGTTCACTAGCTCCAAAAACATCCCGTGATAGTGCATAACCACATCTATTCAACAGAAATACTCATCATAAATGTAGAAGAAAATAGAAGTTATACACATGGAATTATAGATATACCTCTACTTAATGCAACCGCTGTGTCAGATTTCAAAAAACTTTACGGAAAAAGCAAACCATGCAATAATCTGAGACGGGGCTCAGAACTATAGTCAAATTAGCCGCCATGTTGGAGTCAAAAGAAACCAGAAATTACATGATAAATATTCCTTTACCTTTGATGATCTTCATCAGAATGCACTCCCAGGGATCCCAGGTCCACAATAAATGCTTGATTTGTTCGATAATGTCCGTTATTTATGTCCAATTAGCTACTTTGGTTAGCGCGTTTGGTAAACAATTCCAAAGTCACAAAGCGCGTTCACTAAAACGTGATGAACTGACCAAAAGTTCCTTAACTGTCGGTAGAAACATGTCAAACCATGTATTGAATCAATCTTAAGAATGTTGTTAACATAAATCTTGACTTCAGATGAGCGGTGGAACGGAGCTCCCTCTTATGTGAACGCACATGGTCAAAGCATGGTCACCTCATGGCAGTGGTGACTAATTCTCCTCTCATCCGGCCCCCCTTCACAGTAGAGTCATCAGACAAAGTTCTACAGACTGTTGACATCTAGTGGAAGCCGTAGGAAGTGAAAACGCATCCATATCTCGCTGGGATTTCAATGGGAGCTTGGTTGAAAATACACCAGCCTCAGAATTTCCACTTCCTGTTTGGATTTTTTCTCAGGTTTTTGCCTGCCATATGAGTGCTGTTATACTCACAGACATAATTCAAACAGTTTTGGAAACTTCAGAGTGTTTCCTATCCAATACTAATAATAATATGCATATATTAGCAACTATGACTGAGGAGCAGGCCGTTTACTCTGGGCACCTCTGTGCACCTTTCATCCAAGCTACTCAATACTGCCCCTGCAGCCATAAGAAGTTAATTATTTAAATGGGAAACATGAATTGCATCATTCAAGTCAACGAGTGTCTCCCGACGTGGATGGGTTTATTTGATCCCCTCGCCACTCTGGAAGTCACCCTCAGAATTTTGTGAGCAACACGTGGCGACCGAGGGCCCTCCGAGCAAGTTGGTAGGGGTGAGGCGCTGGTTTTGGATTCACCACACCACCCCTCCATGATGATATTATGACCCAGGTTAGAATAGAATAGAGCCTCTATTTAAACCAGCATTTCTTAAACTTGGTCCTCGGGACCCTAAGGGGTAGATTCTTTGTTTATTGCCCTAGCACTACACAGATTATTCAACTCATCATCATGCTTGGATTATTTGAGTCGGCTGTGTATTGCTTGGGGGGAAGAAAAAAAAGGTGCACCTCTTGAGTTTAGGAAAGTGCTGGTCTAACCCCTCTGTGTCTCTGACCTCAGGGCGGTGGAGCAGACGTTGGTTCATTCTGTACTGCGTAACTTCCGGCATACGGTGAAGGTTCCTCCTAAGGTGTGTCGTATCAGCCATGTCAGAGTTCCCCCTATGAGGAGGACTGACCGAGGAAGAGCTGACAACGACGAGACACAACTAGTGCCTAATGTAGATAAAACTTAATTGTAGATAAAAACCGAATGTAGATAAAACCTAATGTAGTTAAAGCACTGGAGAGAGCAGGGCTATTATCTCACCTTCCCTTCTCCCTCCGCAACCCAAGCAAGTCATCATCTTCTTACTCGTCATCATCATCGTCGCCGTCTGTGCTGTATAGAACAACAAGGTCTGGAGCTAAACTCTTGACACCCTGTTGCTCTAATGACGGTGTGTAGAGTGTGTTATCTATCCTGTCATGTCGTCTTTCAATTTGGGCAGTGTTGGGAAGAGCGGGTGGTGCCAGACTACACAGGCGGCAAAGAGTAATCATACAGGCAACAAAAGACTTCAAGTTTTCGATGCTTTTACTTTTGCTTTGAGTTTTACAGCTTCTACTTGCTTAGCTTTAAGTCTCTCTGGAGTTTTAGTCCTGAAAGCCGTTCAGGCAAGAGGGTGGTTAAAGATGGCGGCCACCTGTAGTCTCTTGCGGCGGCATGGCTTCACCGGCAGAGTCTGACTTTCCTACTGAAGAGTCTGGAGAAGGAGAAAGAAACACAGTGTAAGGGGTGCCATGGGCAGGATGGAGAGTTAAAGACTGACAGGATGGTGCCACTCTCCCAGTGCCACAGACAGGATGTCGCTGGGTAAATAGTTAGCAAATTATTTTCATTAATTCAGATAAATTAATCCGGTAGGAGGCAGATCTGAAGTTTGTTGCATCTTCCATACCTGGCATAAAGTGTGTTTTCTGCCAAGATAAACCAATGTTAGTTCCCAGTAAACCAACATGGTAAGATAAAGAAAGTGATGTTGTAAACCAAGGATGGGCAACTTTGAGGGTAGTGGGGGGCCACAAAAAATCTGAACTTGTCATGAAGGGCCGCAGTGGCTCGCGGGTCTGCGTACCCACATCCATACCCACACATTCAGTCAGAGCCGGCCTTAGCCTTTTGGGGGCCCTAAGTTACATTTTGTTGGGGGCTCCCTCACCCTGCGAGCAAAACATTTTACCGCCCACCCCTCTTGACAGCGGAGAGAAAACATTTTTGACAGAATTTCCTGCAATTATACACATCTTGCCATGGATCGTAGAGAAAATGGTGCAGTTTTAAAGCAAGTTCTACATATTTTGCTATGGGGAAGAGAGAAGATTTTGAAATGTTAGAACTCATTTATGCAATTCTACTCATTTTGCCATGGGGCGGAGGGAAAGGTTTTCAGTTTTGAATGTGATATCTGAGTGAGAGTGGCTAACAAAATTAATGGGAGCCCCCGGTTGGTAATTTAATTTGACCATGATTACTGCAAGTACCCAGGACCGAGTTTGGGAAACCCTGGTCTAACCAACTTCAAGTCTATACGCCTAACAAAAAGCAACTATTACTGCCTCTTGCCTTCTAGAATCAATGTATTATTTGTCCACTAGATGTCAACCTGTCCTCAGCTTAGTTTGTAAGAGATTTTTATAAAACGACCCTGCCCCATAAAACCAAATAATTGTTGTGACATGCAGATTATTATCAATAACTACAAAATCAAAACGTCATAAAAATAAAATATATTTTTTGTAATTAATAGCATTATTTAAAAATCTGTGCTGTGCAGCCTACCATTTATATACCAATTTACATGGTAGGCTGCACATGATTTACACTGTGCAAATTCTTCAATTGTTGGATACAAAAGTTGTATAGATTTGTTTGCACGACCATTTGGAAAAATAAACGTGTATCTATTAAATGTCTTATTATATCCAAAAGAGGGAGACATTACATAAAGAATATAGCCTAAAGAAGAAACTCTCCTGAGAACCTGCCTTGTATGTTCTTATCATATTTCACTAACTCTCTATGGCTCTAATACAGTCATTTGTACACTTGAGAGAGATCCAATATAGTATTTAACTTCAAATATATTATTGTGTTGAGTACATTCATATTGAAATCAAGAGGATATGTATAACCCAGACATGCCCCTCAATGCTTTGTTTGAACATTTTCAGGTTAGGCCTAATCCATCTACTATTTCTGGGTGATACTCTGCTCCAAAAGCTAAGATAAACGAGTGTGGCGTGTTTTGACCTGGTCAGGAGATGGCAATGGTGTCAGGGGGTTTGTTGTGGGTGCCTGTGGGCAGTAGTGGCCTAGGCTGAGCTCAATAGTGAGCAGAGCTCCTTTCTCCCGGCTGGGGTTCTTCTATAGGGTGTCTGAGTCAGCCCTAAGCCGCTCTCGCCATGCAGGCTCCCTTCACCAGCTTTCACCTAAATCTGTCACACAGATTTGACACTGTGTCACTCTGACCGCACTCTGAAATGACATGTATATAATGTGGAATATTGTGCACATTTACAGGCCGGGCTTCCCTTGGGGCGTTTACTGTTTGTTTCATTGCATGTGTGTGTGAGCTTTCTTTTTAAAAATCAAAAAAAAAAATATGACAAAATAACGAAAATATACAACATAGAATTAGTAATTGTGATTACGTTTTAAGGCGAATGTGGTTTAATTTTACATTTTGTTCTGCTTTTGGTACAAAAGTGCAGTTTTCATTCAACAATACCTTTTCAACAATTAAATCACCTTCATGTGGTCAAATATCACATATTACATCATAGCCTGATGATAATAATCACTGTACTCATTGGTTATGTATATTTATGTATTATGTATACTTCGTGCATTTCAAAAAATATATCTGTTCTATCAGACTAATTCTGTTTGAGGTCTGGAGTTTGAAATAACAACGCCCAGTGTTGCCAAGAGGAGGCCCTACCAATCTGCATGTTTTCATAGGAACACAATAGCGTGTTAAAAGCCTGGCACAGACCGTAAGGCTGGAAATGGAGCGCAGGGTTTTGTTTCTTTATGTAGGTCTACAAGCACAATTAGCCTGAATTAGGCTCATAGTTAGCTGTGCATGAAAAAACAACTGATATCTCAATCTCCTTTGCCTTTCTGCAGTTGTTGTTTGTATCTGTAACACATTTAAGGGCATTATCCTACATTATTTTCCATGAAGGTGCACACTCAAGACTAATTCCGACTTACAGCACACATTGTAGGAAATGTGCTAACAAAATTGCAACATTCCCCCCCCAAAAATTACAATAACAAAATACACATATCATGTACATGTTTTACATTTACGATTTCATATGAACAAAATGCATGTTGCAAATAGGTTTTATGTAAGAATTGCGATTTCAACTGGTTAATCGCATGTGTTCTACTCGTAGGTGTATGTCACTAAGTCTCACGTATTTCACCTCTAAATCGTCAGACAGAGGTGAGTGTACTCCTCAGAGATGATGTGGATGTAGCATTAATATACATCGGCTTTGCTATTATTTGACGACATCCGTCTCCATTCAAAAACATTTAACTATCCGCCTGTTGTTTTTCATTGACAGCAAAATTATTTCTAAAGACATTTGCGGTAACGATTGGCTAATATCTTTCCGATAAGTAAAAGGTCTGTGTCCATTTAGGTTTGTCGGTCTGCTTCTGCTCTGTCTGTGAGCTGCCTGCTGTAGAATTCCAACCCTCTGTGATAAGTGCTTGAAGCTCTCTGAAACTTCTGGAATCAAGAGAGCGCTGAGAGAGGAAAGTGGACCAGAGTGCCCATCACACTGGGTTCATGGGCATATAAACCATCACTCCCACACTCCTCTCCCCCTCTCTCTCCCTCTCTCCCCCTCTCTCCCCCTCTCCCCCCTCTCTCTCGCTCACTCTCTCTCCCTCTCTCTCCCTCACTCCCCCTCTCTCCCCCTTCTGTAGTATTTATTGGATCAAGTGGTAGCTACTGGCCGCCATTGCCAGTAAGTAGGATCTTCTCTCCCCAGCTAGCATGGCTTTGACTGTTTCTAGTACATGAATTGACTGAGAATTGGCTTTACTGGACACAGCAACCATGCAATTAATAAACAGGCAACATTGTTGGTTTGGTTACATTTATTACAGTATCATGAGCAAATGTCTGCTACATCCTGTCTGTCTATTATTTATGTTTGTATTTCACCAGCTTGTTTCCTATAGGCCCAGAAGGACACTTATAATTCACTTATCCCATTCTAAATGAGGTTTTGTGGACACCTGCCCCTTTGGGAATCTGTGGCGCTTTGAAAAGAAAACAGGTTAAAACTGGACAAAAGCAGTTAGCAGGAACCCGGCAATAATCCCTCTCTTCCACAGGTAATGAGTTTGATTAATTCGTGACCTTTGGAAACTTTTCACTTTTTTTCTACCTGGAGATAATAAGGCATGCTAGCTTTGTATTGCCCACTGCAGGATTTTAAATCTTATGTCTAGTTATGTTTTTTCACACAGACTTTGTTTGTGATGAAATTGAACGTTTATTTTTCACATGACACGTTTCGGTAAATAACGTAACACCAGAATAATATTGTATCTCCCAAAATGCAATTTTCATAGCAGCAAAGCAGTGGATGTCACGATCGTCAAAGGGACTGAGAGAGGACCAAGGCGCAGCGCGTGGAAAGTACATCTTCTCTTTATTAGAAGGACGAAACAAAAAAAACAACAAACAGACGAACGTGAAGCTATAAATGACTAAGTGCAAAAACCATGCAACAGAAACAGACATAGACAATTCCCCACAAACAGCTAAAGCCTATGGTTGCCTTAAATATGGCTCCCAATCAGAGACAACAATAACCAGCTGTCTCTAATTGAGACCCAATTCAGGCAACCATAGACTTTCCTAGAACCTACACTCAACCATAGACACAGCTAGACACCTTCACTCAACACAAACCCATACACTACACCCAACACCCCCTTTACCATATAACCACCCAAAACACAAACATTCCCCATGTCACACCCTGACCTAACTAAAATAATAAAGAAAACAAAGAATACTAAGGCCAGGGCGTGACAGTGGAAGCCTAAACAAAAATGATAGGAAGGGTTGTGTTTATTTTTCGGGACATGCGTTTATAGGGTTTTTTCTCTCTGATAAATCATAACCTGGAAACTTTTCCATTGAAGACAGAGACAGGTTTCCTCGGATAATGTAGAAAAATGGGAAAAGGAAGGCATGGGTCTAAAGTAGAGTCGTGATTTAGAGCTGAGAGACACAGCATCTTCCCAGCGGAGACCCTCCTGGGTTTGATTTAATTCTCTCCTTGCACTATTAAAAAGGCCTTCTGCTCTCTTCACTGGGTGCACCTTGCTGTCATAACTGGCACAAAATCATTTATCAATGCCTCTCGCCGCCAGTGCGGCTGAGGCCTTTCGCAGTGTATATTTTGCCATTATTGATTGTGTGTGTAATGCATCGCAAGAAGATGCTTGGAGATATGGGGTCTCTCTCCTCCAGTTGGATGACCATACAAGGCCAGAGCATCAGGTAACTTTGTTTAATCTATTCATCAATGTTTTAAACTATCACAGTTGTTTTGATAGGTAGTCTCAAACCAACGATATAACTTTTGTGTTTAAAGCTTTGAAAATTGGACAAAAATTATGATGTGATTGTCATGCTACAGTACTGGCTGTTAGTTGAAGCAACAAACTGAAAGGCAGCAGTGAATGTCAGTGTTCCCTCTGTTGTTTAATTTATTTTATTTTCAAAGTGAGGGGAGGTGGCCTTGCTGTGAGTGTTCGTCATTGATGTGGCTATAGTTAGTCCCTCCCCTGCTGTGGCTGTCTGTTGGAGTACTTACTGTACTCCCCTCTCCTCCTCGCTCAAGGCTCCCATTGCTCAAGAGGCTTGGCTCACTGTGTATTTTGTCTAACCATCCTCTTTTTTTCCCCTGTGTGAAGGTGTATTTGATTCGGGACAAAAGAAACACTTTAAAAGTAGAAAAGAGCTGTGGTTAACTGACCACTGCTCTGGGGTCAAATAGATGCTTTAGCTTCCTCAAGGCTCTGTCACAGACAGACTTGTGATACTTCTTACTGTTAGATGCGGTCTACTGCTAAAGCTAGATTTTCTTCTCTTCGCCATTGTCTGGGGTGGATTGATTGGTTTATTGGCCATTGCATCTGTTAGCCTCTGACTTTCCACTGGACAATAGTGGGCTAAGAAGTTGTTATTCTTAATTTAATATTCTCAAAATATTCAGCTAAAAGCAAGTGGAGTTCTTTTTGTGAAAACATTCTCAGACAGTGCAAGGCTTTGGTAGTAAATGGTTGATGCCCATTGTGTGCTGCGTAGAAGGTTGCAGATAAGACAGGTTTCGTCCCTTTTGCATTCCAACAAGTGGTTCTAAACCTGTGTAGATTATTGAATTGCATGGTTTACATAGTGGCTTAAGCAAATGTAGACATGGGACACATTTTTACCTTCCTTCAATAAAATAGGAAAGACATTGAAATAAACTTTGGGGGAATAATATTATTTTATACAATCACCTGCTGCATGGTCAACAGCCAGTTGGGGTTTAACTAGACTAAATTGTTTTATCTACAGCTAATTAATGGTCCTATCTGCCACTGACAAACATCCCCCTCTTTAAGTTTAAGGTAAATGGAGTGTATTCCCTAAAGAATCTATTAGAAGCCCAGAGCCCTTTATCAAAGCTGTCTGAAATATTGGCACATACAGTAATCTGTCCCCGTTCCGTATTGATTCCTTGTTTTGTTTTCAATTTATGCTGTAAACAGGTTAAATAATGACAGATTTGAGTCGGTGTCCCCACGGAGATATATGTTTAGATTTAAGCTTCAAACCCGACACTTTTCCAATTCTCTATGCACAGCTGCTGCGTCAGAAGCTAATGAAAGCTTTTTAAAATTATTATACCACTTTTTTCCTGGAGAAAGTAGTAGGATGTCTCGTCTCAGAAATGGAAGCAGGGTAACACACTGCTAGTGGAGGTGCTTTATGAACACAGAGAAAAATGCATTGAAGTGAATGCTGATAAGAGCTGACAGAAGAGGTGTGTAGGTATTGTAATTGTAATTTATGAAGGAGAGGAGTGTAGGTGTAGTTTATAGTTTATAGAGTAGTTAGGGACAGATACTGTAGAAATGTACTTGGGGGGAGGGGTTGTCCAAAATAGGGGTGGTCCCCCCCCAAAAAAAAATCCTTTGGGGAGGGTTGTGTGTTATTTTATTTTATTGGGCACAGGGGAGGGTAGTGCGTTTTTTCCCTGGTTTACATTCACTCTTCTACTCGTATTTTACCTATGAACAATGGCTTGACTTAGTTTTGATATTACCTTAATAAAGTTTTGAAATGTTTGTGAAGTTTTGGTATGGTGTGGCAATTATTAAGCCTTCGCTACTGCAGGCCTACGATATGAAGGCAGTGCGCCACCTGATCGACAGCTGAACTTGAAGTGAGGATGTCTGTTTCAGGCCTACCAGAGTTACTCCTATAATCTAACAATATAATGATAATCTTTATAAGCAATATTCTGATAAATGAACGAATTAGCCTCCTTCTGTACGTCTATACCTGCACGGCAGACGCAATAGTCAGCTGACATAAAGAAATGCGTGTCGTAACATGCCACTGACATACCTCTGGGGTTAGGCCTACGCTTCTCTTCCTTTATATAGGCTATATGCACTATACATAGAAAAGTATGTGGACACCCCTTCAAATGAGTGTTTTCGGCTACTTCAGCCATACCTGTTACTTCAGCACTCTGTGGCCTCGTTCTGTGAGCTTGTGTGGCCTACCACTTCGCGGCTGAGCCGTTGTTGCTCCTAGACGTTTCAATTTCCCAATAACAGCACTTACAGCTGACCAGGGCAGCTCTAGCAGGGCAGAAATTTGACAAACTGACTTATTGGAAAATATGACGGTGCCACAATGAAAGTCACTGAGCTCTTCAGCAACGCCATTCTACTGCCAGTGTTTGTCTATGGAGATTATATGGCTGTGTGTTCAATTATATACACCTGTCAGCAACAGGTATGGCTGAAATGGCCAAATCCACAAATGTTAAGGGGTGTCCACATACTTTGTATACAGTCCATTCAGAAAGATTCAGACCCCTTGACTTTTTCCACATTTTGTTACATTACAGCCTTATCTAAGATGGATTCAATACCCTTTTCCCCTCATCAATCTACATACAATAACTCATAACGACAAAGCAAAACCTTTTTTTTTTTTTTACAGATATTACATTTAAATAAGTATTCAGACCTTTTACTCAGTACTTTGTTGAAGGACCTTTGGCAGCGATTACAGCCTCAAGACTTCTTGAGTATAATGCTACAAGCTTGGCAAACCTGAATTTGGGGAGTTTCTCCCATTCTTCTCTGCAGATTCTCTCAACCTCTGTCAGGTTGGATGGGGAGCGTCGCTGCACATTTATTTTTAGGTCTCTCCAGAGATGTCTGATTGGGTTCAAGTCCGGACTCTGGCTGGGCCACCCAAGGACATTCAGAGATGTCCCGAAGCTACTCCTGCTGTCTTGGCTGTGTGCTTTGGGTCGTTGTCCTTTTGGAAGGTGAACCTTCGCCCCAGTCTGAGGTCCTGAGCGCTCTGGAGCAGGTTTCATCAAGGATCTCTCTGTACTTTGCTCCGTTCATCTTTCCCTCGATCCTGACTAGTCTCCCAGTCCCTTCCGCTGAAAAACTTCTCCACAGCATGATGTTGCCACCACCATGCTTCACCGTAGGGATGGTGCCAGGTTTCCTCCAGAAGTGACACTTGGCATTCAGGCCAAAGAGTTCAATCTCGGTTTCATCAGACCAGAGAATCTTCTTTCTCATGGTCTGAGAGTCCTTTACATGCCCTTTGGCTAACTCCAAGCGGGCTGTCATGTGCCTTTTACTGAGGAGTGGCTACCGTCTGGCCGCTCTACCATAAAGGTTGATTGATGGAGTGCTGCAGAGATGGTTGTCCTTCTGGAAGTTTCTCCCATCCCCACAGAGGAACTCCGGAGGTCTGTCAGAGTGACCATCGGGTTCTTGGTCACCTCCCTGACCAAGGCCCTTCTCCCCCATTGCTCAGTTTGGCAGGGCCGCCAGCTCTTGGAAGTCTTGCTGGTTCCAAACTTCTTCCATTTAAGAATGATGGAGGCCACGGAATTCTTGGGGACCTTCAATGCTGCAGACATTTTCTGGTAACAAAAAATTCCTTCGACCTCATGGTTTGGTTTTTGCTATAACATGCACTGTCAACTGTGGGACCTTAATGTATATAGACAGGTGTGTGCCTTTCCAAATCATGTCAAATCAATTTAATTTAGCACAGGTAGACTCCAATCAAGTTGTAGTAAACATCTCAAGGATGATCAATGAAAACAGGATGCACCTGAGCTCAATTTCGAGTCTCATCGCAAAGGGTCTGAATTAAAACCTGTTTTTGCTGTGTCATTATGGGGTATTGAATGTAGAATGATGAGGAAAAAAAAGAATTGATCAATTTTAGAATAAGATTGTAACTTAACAAAATGTGGAGAAAGTCAAGGGGATTGAATACTTTCTGAATGCACTGTATATAGTGTGTGTGTGTGTGTATATATGTTGTTTGTGTGTGTGTGTGTGTGTGTGTGTATGTATGTATGTATGTCTGTGTATGTGTATATACACTACCGTTCAAAAGTTTGCGGTCACTTAGAAATGTCCTTGTTTTTGAAAGAAAAGCAATTTTTTTGTCCATTAAAATAACATCAAATTGATCAGAAATTCTGTGTGGACATTGTTAATGTTGTAAATGACTATTGTTGTAAATAACTGTTGTGATTGGTGAAGTGCTGCAGAGATGGTTGTTCTTCTGGAAGGTTCTTCTATCTCCACAGAGGAACTCTAGAGCTCTGTCAGAGTCACCATTGGGTTCTTGGTTACCTCCAAGACCAAGGCCCTTCTCCCCCGATTGGTCAGATGCGCCGGGCGGCCAGCTCTAGGAAGAGTCTTGGTGTTTCCAAACTTCTTCCATTTAAGAATGATGGAGGCCACTGTGTTCTTGGGGACCTTCAATGCGGCAATGTCCGTGACATTTCTCAAATTCCGGTAAATAAAACATTTCCCTATCATGTCCGGTGCCAAATTTTCCTAAAGGAAACTCAAATGGCATATTCTTTTTACAAAAATTTTAGAATATTCACACACAAATCTGTCACCAATTGGATGGAAACCCTAGCTATAGACACCCTAAAGACTCTGGCAAGTGTGCTAGTCCAGTGGCGCGTTGATTATGCCTGCACATCATGGTTCACCAGCAGCCCCAAACATCTAAAGAATAAGCTACATGCCAAACAAGCTTGTAAGAATTGTACATACCCCCCCCCCCCCCCCCCCCCCCCATACTCATCTGGAGGTTTCTATCTTTGTAATGTGTCTGTATCTACGTAATTGTATATATATTTATGTAGAAAATAGGGACCCCAATGGAAATCTTTATTGTGCATTCCCGGTCACTTTTTTAAAATCTTTGTGTATATATTTGTTTACTGACAAAAATAATCAATCAATCAATCAAAAACTGTGCAGCGGCCAATTGATGAATGGAAGGATACATCTGTTACAAAACCAAGAAGTTGAATGACATTCAGAGATTGTCGAGCCAAGCCTTCGATACTGGGTAAGCCTACAAGGTAGGGAGGGATGTATTTTCTGTTTGTTGAGATTGACAGTCTATTTATTGTGGTGTTGAAAACGCTAACCACAATATTGAAGTGCACGAGGTTGGTATGCTTTGTTTATGGGTTGTGTGATGCATTGGCACAGAAACCTGTTTGGTGGAAAATGAATTGAATATATTTTATATAAGTATAAATAGGGCATCAACATTTCAAACATCTTATTTCCCCCTAGCTGATCATTGTCTGCAGCTGGCTCTGATCATAGTGTAGGCCTAATGAAACAGGCAGGGAGAGTGACCTCCTCTGTGGTGGTCGGCAAACTCTCAACCTTCGGGCCCGTAACCCTGCATGGCATCGACTGTGCCACAAAAGCATGCTGAGGTTGTAAAGTTGATATCCACGTTTATCAACACAGGGTCACAGTTGTTGTTATTTTTGGTCGTGAACATTATTTTGAGTTAATTCTATGAGGGGGGAGGGTGTTCAATTTGTTTTATAGTACATGTTTTACAGTACCCCCCATGTGGAGGGGGGTGCATTTAAATTATGACACCTTGAATTGGACCAGCCCCACCCCCCCAAGTATATGTCGATCTGTCCCTTAGCCAGTGCATATGAGTGCTGGCAGCGATAGGAAGCTGAAAGTGCAGAGCGGAAACAAGGACTTGCAGACCGGCAGTAATTTTATGCTAGCTGAAGAGGGTGTGCAAGAATCAGGGATGATTAGCAAAGCCTCATGCAAAGGGCTGTGTTTCTGATAGCCACACAAGCACACAAATAGGAAATAATGTGTGGAGAACATAGAAGGGAAAATGATGAATCTAGTGTTAGAAGAAAAAAAAGATTGAGAGGGAAGACTTGGTGACCTCGTGACGTTGATTTCACATGTGGGGCTTTGCCTACGACAAACTTTCTTTAAACTTTTCTGATGTTTTGAGGATGTGTCTCCAAAAGTGCAGCCACTTGACAGAGTTTTGATCAGTGCTCTATTACCAACTGGAATGCTGACTCTAAGCCAGGGCCTCCAAGGGCTAGCATTATAGAACTTTCTCTGCAGAATTTGTACTGGATGAAGAAGTCATAATCCTCAAACAGACTTAAATTCCTCCAGAAAGGCTCTTGATCCTGAATCCACTCATTTTCTTCAAACAGCCTTCCAGCTCGGCCCAAAAGAGAAGGGGATCCATGGGGAATGGCTGCAGTTCTTGATTGAAATTTGCTACAAGTGGACCCCCCCCCCCCCCCCCCCCCCACCTTCCACTCACTTCTGACACACCCACCTCCGCAGCCATCCCCTCATGTCTATCGGTGGAAACCTAGGCCAGGTCGTCGTCATCGAGATGTTCTCTCTGAGCTCTCATTAAAAGGTAAATTTCTCCAAGGCCAGGGAATCGTGTCAATCATGGCCAGTGTTTTCGCAGTGAGTCCAAAGCCTCTCCTCCCTGTCAGAGGCTGTTATCATGTTCAAAGCCATACCAGAATGCTGTTTGTTCTGCACTTTGGTTTCACCCACACAGCGGATTCAAAGACGTACAGGTCTATTTGAGAGTGTATATTTCATTGCCGGAGAGAGACCGTGTTTGTCTTGCCATGTTTGTCAGCTCGTATTTGAGCTGAGGGCTCCTATTAAAACTAAACACCACTGTATATCAGTTGAATATTGCCTGGCTTCAGTGAATCGCATATTGAGCTGTGTAGGAAATAATTTTATTGTAACATACTTTATAAGTGCAAATGAATTTGTGACATCTCTGTTTACCCTTCATTTCATTTATTCACTCACAGTACAGTACTATTTCTAGATAAAAAAATGAAATAAAAAATAACTCCTTTGCAGAGTAAATCTGAAACAGCATTTTTTAAGGTATACTCTCCGAAATGGAAATTACCCTCATGCTTCTGTTACTGACCAGGTATCAAACCTAACTATGTCATCCATGCTAGTCATGACCACATTAGCCCACTGAGCTAAAGGTCTCAGACAAGCTTACTAAAGAAGTTTTGTTTTTAGTAGACCTTAATGGCAGGTTTCAGCTCCATTTGGGGCTTTAGCAGTTCTGAATATATGGAAATCCTGGTTGGAGGCTTCTCAGAATTCCTGCCTTTTCCGTATTTCTGGAAAACCTTGGAGTTTTGGGAAAGTTAATGGAATTTTGCAACCCTAGTGAGGTTGCATTGTGTCCCCTGGTGGGAGGGGAAGTATGGGATTACAGAGCTGATCCAGGTATCTGGTAACTGGAATCTGGTGGTTGAGCTAGTCTGAAGTGGAGGTTTCCAGATAGAGGTTTCATGGAATATACTGCATTACTATACACTAGATATACTGTACCTTCTACGCTCTTGGTTCAGAAAATGACTTAGCTGTTTTGTATAATTTATAAGCTTTGAGCAGCTCAACATTGATTTCTTCCTATGTATACTGTAGTACATACAGCCCTTTTTTGCTGTTTATAGAATGATTTGCATGGTTCCTTCCATTTCAAATATGGCATGTTTAATCACAGTCTATTAGCTGGCAAATATGTACACACCAAACCAAAACTGATTAGATGCATTTTGATAGCAATCCTCATTATTATCTATGATAATGAACCACTTTGGACATACAATCATTATACAATCTATTTGACTAAAGACCTTTGAATACAGTAGCTTCTCTGTGGTCCTTTCTATCAGCGAGCGTCATTAAATGAAACACATGGCACATCCTCAACACGGTCCCTCACATCCAAAAGTAAAACAGTGAAGCACCAGAAGGGCTATTGAAGTCATTAGTAAGTTTGCTGGACAAACTGCTGGATCTAACCATGTGGGCGGCTAGGGAAATAAAAAGGTACTTTGGCTCTTATTGACCCTGCTGCTGGGCCTGCTGCTGTTTGCTTTGCAGCCAGGAAGCACACACAGCATTGTGGGGGATATGTAGCTAAGTGGTGCACAAATAGCATAGGCTTGGTATAGCAGATGTTTAGTCTTATTGTTTGTTATTTGGATCCCATTTCTTTCGTTGAACACGTCTTGGGCAGTCGTTGGCTCAATTCATGTCTGCCGTAGCAGCAACGCAGCAAATGTGCAGTTGTTTGTAAGCAATATGATTAAAGCCAAGCAGTTCAGGACGCTTGGACAAGCACCATTCGTCTTTCAGGCATGTCGGTTTTTTATTAACACATCTTTAAATGTTTCCATGTAGACATACAGACAAAGACAGACAGACACTAATCACATTGGTTTTCTCAGATTCACCCCTGCATGTTCAAAGTTAGCCATCAGACTGCTGAACACCTGAACTGGACTGACCTCCTGCTCGGATTCTCCACAATTTAGCACACATGCTCTCACTTATGGACACACCCACACACACACGCGCACACACACACACACACACACACACACATAATCTCTCTCTCTCTCTCTCTTTCAGACACATGCACACACTCTCTCCCTTCCTCTCTTTTCCTCAGCCATACAGATACTCTCTAATAATCACCTCTTAGGTGTTTCCATAATAAAATGTGTATTACAGTTACAACACACCTCCCATTGCGCGCACACACACACACACACACACACACACACACACACACACACACACACACACACACACACACACACACACACACACACACACACACACACACACTGTTATTATACTGCTCAGTTTGCACACTGCCCCCATCCCCACCTTCCTCAATAGACATGTAAATATCGGACTATAGATTGTGCCTTTTTGTATTATACATATGCAAAAATATTTATTCTATTCTACAGAGCCATTTACTTTATGTTCATATTCGTATCTTTTATAATTGTTTATTGTTGTTGCATTGTCGAGAAGGAACCTGCAAGCAAGCATTTCATTGGATGATATATACCATGCGTATTCCATACATACGACTAATAAACTCGAAACTCATAGAAGGAAAAAAACATACATCTGTGAGAAATGAAGGCTTCATTTGGGAACGTCGTTGTAAATAAACCATTAATACAACTCTCGCTTATTAACATATTATTGTAATTCATCATACCATGTACAGCTGGTGACATCTTGCCACAGCATTTATTCCTTGTTGATACATGCCTTTTGATTATTTTCAGACAATTTAAAACAAATATATTCCAAGCTGTCACTACATTTGCTGATGAAAAAATACTGACAACAGTTTTCGCATCAAATCAGGTGTAGCAGCAGCTTTACGTTTACCGGTATATTTAGGAGATTCTTCTGAGATTTTAGTCACAGCGTTTTAAATGGACAAACACAATGTACAGCCCACATAATTTTTTTGGAGGGGTCTGTTCTACCTCCGATGACGTGACAGTGATGGTGGAAGGTATGGCTGGTGTAGGGGATAGGAACTGTTCTGACTGTTCTCCTGTTTCCTGTAGGCCCCTTTATCGCCCACGCTGGTGGGCTTGTTGTGGGGGATTGTGAGGGTGTAGGTCTGCTGTGCAGTCATAGGACGGTAATGGGACAGAGGCCATGAGGGACCTCTGAGTGTGCACTGAAGGAAAACTGACACAAGTGGAACTAGGAGAACAGAGGGAGAGAGAAGGGGTGGGGGGACCATTCATAACGCCTAGTCCACCAATGAAGTTGTAAAATGGAAACGTACCTCTCCCCTGACAGCTTGATCAAACCCTCCTATGTTGTGCTGCTTGTGGTGCTGGACCGGGATGATGTCCCAATGGCTTGTTGTTTCATGTCAGAGATTAGATTGAATTGAGGGCTCCTGGTTCATACAAAGATGCCTGTATAGGAGAGTGTTGTACTGCCCTCTCTGTCATTGACCAGAGCTTCTGAGCCAGTTACTTTTACTTTGCACTGGTAGATTCCACACAATATTTATCATGGTTGACCATAACCGAAATGATGACCTACTACCAGATTCTATTTCGTAAAAACACATCATCCTAAAATGTCCTTTAATTGAAATGAGCACAAACGTTTAGCCTTCACAATCATCTAAACTATATTACTCTTTAAAAAAACTGTTTTTACTGTCAACCATCTACCATGGTTTCCACTGCTGCAGTTAATTGGTCCACCAATTGCACAGATTTCTGCATAGTGGGCATCTGTGATTATCTTCCCCTGGCAGCAGGCAATAAAAACATACACTGCACACGGGAAAGGAAAGGCAAAGGGGGATACCGAGTCAGTTGTCCAGCTGAATGTATTCAACTGAAATGTGTCGGTAGGGAGATTACTGTTCATTTGACTTGAGCCAATGTATGGAGCAAAAACAGCTCACACCTTTTAACCTTTTAAGACGTGTGGAGACCTTGAAAAAAAACTTTTGATTTGTTCATGAAATTATCAATTAGAAGCTGATGCGAAAGACACGGGCTATAGTTGAAGCTGCCCTTGGTTCCAGATGGAATCCACAGTATTGTTCACCAGAGGTGTTTATTAAAGGGCGATGACAGCTTGGCAAACCAGGGGGTTGTAAATTAGACGTCATTTCATTCTCATTTATGTGAGAAAGTGTTGGAGAACGTGAGACAGTGTGAAAAGGGTTTTCTCTCCAGTTGATATTTTATCTGAAGACGCTAACTTCTGTCAGTCTGTATAGAGGAAGATACTGTTGAAAAGAAACACTTGTCATTCATTGTGGCAAGGCCAGCCAAAGCAATGTGACACTAACATGGTGATTTGAGAAACAGATAGATTCCCCTTCATCAGTTGCAATGAGTGCTTTAACAACCACTAAGGGTGTGAGAAAAATGCCCTGGTCTTAATTTAAAACTTAATTTAAAAAAACATGAATATAAAAGCTGTAGATAAAGAGAACAAATGCAACATTTTAATTTGTTGCTGATCTATACTGAGCAAAAATATAACCGTAACATGTAACAATTTCAACGAGTTTACGCAGTTACCGTTCATTTGAGGAAATCAGTCAATTGAAATAAATGCATAAGGCCCTAATCTATGAATTTCACATGACTGGCAATACAGATATGCATATGTTGGTCGCAGATACCTTTAATAAAATTGGGCCTCACAATGGGCCTCAGGATCTCGTCACGGTACTTCTGTGCATTCAAATTGCCTTCGATAAAATGCAATTGTGTTCGTTGTCCGTAGCTTATGCCTGCCCCATACCATAACCTCCCCGCCACCAAGGGGCACTCTGTTCACAACGTTGACATCAGAAACCGCTCTCCCACAACGCCATATGTTGGACGTACTGCCATATTCTCTAAAACGATGTTGGAGGCGGCTAATGGTCGAGAAATGAACATTACATTCTCTGGCAACAGCTCTGGTGGACATTCCTGCGGTCAGCATACCAATTGCACGCTCCCTCAAAACGTGAGACATCTGTGGCATTGTGTGTGACAAAACTGCACATTTTAGAGTGGTCTTTTATTGTCCCCTGCACTAGGTGCACCTGTGTAATGATCAGGCTGTTTAATCAGCTTCTTGATATGCCACACCTGTCAGGTGAATTTTATTTCAGCTCATGGGACCAACGCTTTACTTGTTGCGTTTATATTTTTCTTCAGTGTATATTCTTTGCATGTTTTGATATGCAGACAGAAAACTTAAGGTGAAATATGTCATCTCAAAACAAACCCTTCAATGTGTCAGCAGAGTGTCTGGATAGAGTAGGGCTATACCTCCACAATATCTTTGGAATGTCCTCTAATTCCATTTTTACATGCCTATCTGGTGTGTGAGGGAAGGGGTTAACGGTCCCTCTTAAAATCAGACACTTTCCACTGAAATCCACTGAAAGCATCTGCCTGTGGGATAAAGACTGACAGCCATATGTCATTTTTTTGCATGGTGCAGGCCCCTGTATTTAAAAGAGTACGGCAGTCAAAACCCCATAAAAGTGAGTGACTCCACGGCAGCATCTACCACTGCGTGTAGGGAGGAGATTCAATGTGAAAAAGGGGAGATAATGGGCTCACTCACTAATGGGCACCCGACTAGACACAGGCTCATTTTTCACATCATGTCATCTGTAAGGTTTGAATAAAAGCAATGGCCTCAATGGGCCTGGATCTCTTCCAGCCATTCTGGCTTTTGCCTCCTCACTTTTATTTGTGTTGACTTGTACAGTCGGAGGAGACGACAGTCTGGGGGCCTGTGGATCAGTCAAGGTGATGATCCTCAGTGTTCTCCACTGGCGCTGACAGGTCCCCCTTTCCTCTGGCTGGCATGTGCAGCACAGCTGCGTCATATCAAATGTTGTAATCTGACAGAATAAAGGATCTGGCGCTGGGGACGTCACAAACTCTGTCTTGTGTAATTTTCTGACAGAGACACAACGGGGAAATGAAGGGGTTTCTGCAGTTTCATGTAGTAAAAATTAGTGTCAGTCAAAGCTAAGTGGCTGTTTTAAGAGAAATAGGAGTGGATTCCAATGCCATGTTTTCACCAATGGACTTTGGAATGCTAATGTGGGCAGATGCTGACCGCTGTTGGATGTGTTCATTTCCTCAGCATTAAGAGTCTTATGACGCAACATGTCTAAACATCCATTTTGAAAAGGTTAGTGTATAATTAACGCTTAGCTACAATGCCACTATCTAGGCCATGTCGCACGCTACAGTGTTACGACTGAATGACGACGGATGCTTAACAGTTCAGCTATGCTATAGAATGTGTACCATAGTGTCATACTTTTCTGCAGTAGTGGTCTCTGACCAGTGTTATGATATTCCCAACAGTAGTCTTTTTCAACACTACGATGCTGAAGTCATTTGAGACCCATTTTAGATGCAGATGGTTTGACTTCAGTGGATTTCTTTGTCATCCCCCCCCAATTTTTTTTTTGGCGTTTTTCATTTTATCCATTTACGCAAAAGGCTCAAACCAACGGTGTTATATTTTATGTCACTAATGACCAGAAAACACAGCAGCAGGCCTCAGTTCACATGTCCACGGGGTGTTGATGGATTGGTTCAATCAGTCCGCCACTCTTATCAATATAATACAGCTAATTGAATATTTTGAATGGCAAAATCTCTCAAATCAGATTGACTTTTTGATGTTGCTTTAAGAACAGGAATTTCGTTTTTTGTTATTTATGTTTATTTTTCCCAACAGCACAATGCGATATCATAATTATACTGTAAGTGGGAAATGGGGGGAAACCTTGACATAGATAGAAAACCTAAAATTATATAACACACATTTTTATGCTTTGTCAATTATTTTCTAAATAAGGACTTTTTTTTGTGTCAGCCCTTATAAAAAGAGGGATGAGAAAACAAGTGATTTCCTTATTAGGTTCAGGAGTCAACGGCCATCTCCTGGAGCCGGCAGCTTCAAGAGCCCAGAAGATTAAGACATATATTGGATTCATGATGGAGGGCACAAAGTTCATTTTCAAAAGAAAACAGAATATTATTCATATTCCTTTTAAAATTCAGATTGCCAGCTGACCTGTGACTTGGCAGCAGTGTATTACATTTTCAATGAGCTGCCTCTCTGCCACTGGTAGCCAACACACTTCCTGCTTTTCTTATCCTTCCCCTCTTTGTCTTGCTAATGGTATTATGTGATTAATCACACATTAGTTGTAATGTAATAATGTAATAATGTAAAGGAATTGTGTATCGTCTTCATTTTTTTACATTATTTTATCATCACTTTTGACTTAACATGGTGGCTTTTTACAATTTTAAATAATTTGAGATGAGACAGCCCACAAGCAAATATTTTATCAAGATTGATATAATACTGTGGTTGGAAAAACAACATTTTTTGTTTCAGAGCTAGAGTAGAATATCTCCCGGTGTTGTCATAGGGAGACACATAGGTATACACAGTATGCACAGGATGGCTGATTTTCATATATATTAAAATCACCACATACGGCATATGAAATTGTGCAAACTGCTAAGGCATGGGCTTACCTCTACAACTTCTGCTCCTCTTTGATTCCCGTTCCCTTCTAGGTTCTGTGACCCTCAAATAAGATGGCCAATAATCTTATTCACACACTGATTCCACCAAAGACCCGCAGGTACCCTGCATAAAACCAGAGGAATGATATTGACATTGTTCAACTGCAGCAAAAGTTGCATGTTACACACAAAAATAGGAAGAAAAGTTGATGGTTCCCTCTAAGCCATGCACGCTTACAGCTGCCACAAGAGAATACCTATATGTAGTTAAACCCCTTCCAATACATTGACAATCTTGGTACCGTACACGCATCACAATCTCATATTATTTACAAAAAATGTCAGTCACATATAACAATCTATCCTCTTATATTGTAGGCCATACTATTGGAAAGAAAAACATGACAAAACCTTGGTGTGCATAATCAGTCACTTCTATCCTCATCCTCACCAGGGTTGGAGGCTGCCTGCACCACACAGTGTAATAAAGCCACAACGTGTGCAAGGTGAGCTCATTCCCCTGGCCTCCCCCCCTGTACCAGGCAGAGCCTCATCACTCCACACAAAATACCCCCAGCCTTAATTGGTCTGTGCTCCTCCAACATGTTTGTAATGAAAAAAAGCAGCACATAATTCTTAGTTTGTTGGCTGGCAGAGCCCAATTTACAAAAGTGGAGGTTGGTGATAAGCAGAGACAGTAGGTCTGTGGAGTGCTCGGCGCCATGAATCACCCTCTGCCAGGGTTGAGCAGAATATAATTGAGTCCAACATCTCTGAGCACTTTCACCATAATTAATGATAATCTGTAACAGAGGAATCTCAGATTCCAGTTCACAGAACTGTTTAATTAGGCCCAGTAATGAAAGCACAGGCACTACAAGAATATGGCCGGGCTCATGATTAATGATTTGTGCTAGTGAACACAAAAGTGCTGCACCGTTAACTCAGACGGATGCTGCTGCATCAAACTGGCATTTACAAAACACCAAAATACACGCGGGCTGTTTTTCTCCTTCTATATCAAAACACAACAAATAATATATTTGTGTCTTATCAATCTGTGACAAGTATTATTATTTCCCCTCTTAGTTTTTGATCGCTCGTTTTGCGACTGACTAATGTTGGCAGAAGCAGATCTTTTAATATAGAGACATGTCTGAATTCATTTACTTACATATGACATTTTTCACATGGCAATGAAACAGACATTGCGGTCTCTCTGTGTATGTTAAGGCAATAGCATTGATCAAATCCCACTATTCTGCTTTAGTGCAGTGCACAGGCTGTGGCACCTTAATTAAATGATGATTAGCATAATTATATGACTGGAGGTGCTTTCAGATTTGTTATTCCACTAATAATGGTGTTATAGTTGTGATCTCTTCCCTGTGTCAACTGGAATTGTTCAACATGGGAGGTATGATAACATGGGAGGTATGATAACATGGGAGGTATGATAACATGGGAGGTATGATAGCAACCTTGATTAGATTAGATCAAATTTCGATATTGGAATTGCTCCAGTAGAAATGGTGAAATACCAGATAAGCTTTTTTGCTGGTTGAGTGTTGGGGTTGTATTCATATATTTTCAAACCTAAGGACGTATCAAGTAAAAACACGACCCATTTATACTGTTTTGATAGAGTTTCCAGTGGGAAAAATTGCCATGTCAGATAGGAATAATGTCTTTACCCGGTATCATTCACTCAAGTAATAAAAAGTACATTGAGGCCTGTTACTTAAAAGTGTGGATTACATGATTGAATGAAATGCTCCCAGGCATCCTTGTGTCTATTTCCTAGTAGTATTGCTGGAGCACTGGGACTTCATTTCTCTGTAGCAGCAGGCAGGGCTTCTGAGCGGGTATATGCCGTGCTAGGCTGACTCCACCTTTTAAAGTGGATCTCATACTACTACTGAAACAAAATAAGATTTTGTTCAGTATGAAATGGATTTCCAGTCGGAGCAGGCCATTAGTCACACTCTGTTTGTTTGTTGACTGCTTAGAGTTGGAGGTATTTCTTGTGCGTGCTACTGACGTTCACTCCCACGGTACTGTACTTGCGTACCTTGCAGTCAATGTGCACATTTGTGAAAATGTGGATAGGTGTATCAAGAATCATGATAAGAGTTAGACACGTTACTCTACGCTCCATCTTATTGTGTGCATTGTGTGTGGATGCATCCACACACACACACACACACACACACACACACACACACACACACACACACACACACACACACACACACACACACACACACACACACACACACACACACACACACACACACACACACACACACACACACACACACACACGCACACACACACGCACTTTGTCAAGCAGCAGACACATTCTTTCTGGGAACATTCTAACGGGAAACAAAAGTGTGAAATACAATGAGACAAAGACACCAGAGAAACAGGCATATTCCATCAACCCCCATAAATCTATGACAAAAAACTCTGTAAATAAGTGAGAATACAAATAAAAAAGGGGAAAGGTATTCATGTGAAAGAACTGACTGTAACTAAACCCTCCCTGTGCCTAAATCTTGTTTAATTCTTCAATTCTCCACTTTCTGACCTGGATCTCACCGTCGCTGCACATGAAAGAAATTACAAAAGCCTCGCAGTCACAGCAACCCAGCATCCTCCTGCACCACAACATTTGTCATTGCCAAAACAGCAGAGTTTAATTAAGTGTTGTGAGCAGCCTAGTGAGAAACACACTTTAAATGAAACCTCTGAACACGCTGCTATTGGTTCTTTACCTTCTCAACAATCAGCGGGGTGTTCGGCATAAATTCTATCTCTCGAGGGGGAAGGCGGCTTGCCTGTACCTCTAGAGATTCATAAACCGGACAGGCTCCCCGAGAGAAATCTCTTAATAAAGCACATTTCATTATACCCATTTTAGAAACACACCAGCCAGATGAATGTGATAATTAATGTCCCCTTTCAACAAAAAATGTGATTTGCTCCTCATCAATGAATGGTTGAAATTAGGGTTGAATTAAAAAAAAGGACTGTGTTCTGCCATCTCAGGGACTGAAAAGAATTACATGGCAAATTATCTTCCAAAGAGTCAAGAGATTGTTGGTGAAAGGATATAATTTAATCCCTCAATAATAATGGATTGTTTCAAGTTGGTAAGCGTTTGGATCCTGTAATGCATTTGTAAGTATGTCCATTAGAATGTGATAAAGTTAATCAGTGTAGTCAAGGAGAAGTGCAGTGGAAGAAGATACAAAAGGCCAAAGTGAGGGTAAAGTGTCTTCAACTGTTTTTTGTTACATCTATACTGGTTTAAACACAGGTCTTTGGGTAAATGGTTGTGGCATTTGAATTCGCAGGGTGCAACACAACACAATAGGGCTGTTGTCAAGGGACACCTAAACTGAAGACTATTTCACTTTTTTTTCTCCCTTGTAAAAGAGGTCTTCTGACCTTAATGGGATTTCCTGGTTAAATAACTATACAAATATACCAGGCTGCTTTTAGAACCCAACATCCCAATTTAGTGAAATCCTGAAAACAATGTATCACTGTCAGAGACTATTATTATGCAAAAGTTTTAGAACACCTACTCATTCAAGGGTTTTTCTTTATTTTGCTATTTTCTACATTGTAGAATAATAGTGAAGACATCAAAACTATGAAATAACACATATGGAATCATGTAGTAACCACGAAACTGTTAAACAAAATATATTTAAAATGTGGGTTTCTTCAAAGTTACCCTTTGCCTCGATGACAGCTTTGCACACTCTTGGGATTCTCTCAACCAGCTTCATGACGTAGTCACCTGGAATGCATTTCAATTAGCAGATGTGCCTTGTTAAAAGTTAATTCTGTGGAATTTCTTTCCTTCTTAATGAATTTGAGCCAATCAGTTGTATTGTGAGAAGTTAGGGTTGGTGTACAGAAGATAGCCCTATTTGGTAAGTCATATAATGGCAAGAACAGCTCAAATAAGCAAAGAGAAATGACAGTCCATCATTACTATAAGACTTGATGGTCAGTCAATCTGGAAAATGTCAAAAACTTTGCCAGTTTCTTCAAGTGCAGTCGCAAAAACCATCAAGCGCTATGATGAAACTTGCTGTCATGAGGACCGCCACAGGAAAGGAAGATTCAGAGTTACCTCTGCTGCAGAGGATAAGTTCATTAGAGTTAATGCACCTCAGATGGCAGCCCAAAAAAATGCTTCACAGAGTTCAAGTAACAGACACATCTCAACATCAACTATACAGAGGAGACCACATGAATCAGGCCTTCATGGTCAAATTGCTGCAAAGAAACCACTACTAAAGGACACCAATAATAAGAAGATAATTGATTGGGCCAAGAAACACGAGTAATGGACATTAGACAGGTTGAAATCTGTCCTTTGGTATGATTTTGAGATTTGAGATGTTTGGTTCCAACCTCCATGTCTTTGTGAGAAACAGAGTAGGTGAACAGATGATCATGGTTCCCACCGTGAAGCATGGAGGAGGAGGTGTGATGGTGTGGGGGTGCTTTGCTGGTGGTACTGTCTGTGATTTCTTTAGAAATCAAGGCACACTTAACCAGCATGGCTACCACAGCATTCTGCAGCGATACGCCATCCCATCTGGTTTGCACTTAGTGGGACTATCATTTGTTTTTCAACAGGACAATGACCCAACACACCTCCATGCTGTGTAAGGGTTATTTTACCAAGAAGGAGAGTGATGGATTGCTAAATCAGATGACCTGGCATCCACAATCACCCGACCTCAACCTAATTGAGATGGTTTCGGATGAGTTGAACCACAGACTAAAGGAAAAGCATCGAACATGTGCTCAACATACAGTTGAAGTCGGAAGTTTACATACACTTAGGTTGGAGTCAATAAAACTTGTTTTTCAACCACTCCACAAATTTCTTGATAACAAACTACAGTTTTGGCAAGTCCGTTAGGACATCTACTTTGTGCATAACACAAGTAATTTTTCCAACAATTGTACACACACAGATTATTACATTTATCAAAAGAAATCAGCCAAGACCTCCACAACTCTGGTTCATCCTTGGGAGCAATTTCCAAACGCCTGAAGGTACCACGTTCATCTGTACAAACAATAGTACGCAAGTATAAACACCATGGGACCACACAGCCGTCGTACCGCTCAGGAAGTAGACACGTTCTGTCTCCTAGAGATGAACGTACTTTGGTGGGAAAAGTGCAAATCCAACCCAGAACAACAGCAAAGGACCTTGTGAAGATGCTGGAGGAAACAGGTACAAAAGTATCTATATTCGTTGTTCTATATCGACATAACCTGAAAGTCCGCTTAGCAAGGAAGAAGACACTGCTCCAAAACCGCCATATAAAAGCCAGAATACGGTTTGCAACTGCACATGGGGACAAAGATCGTACTTTTTGGAGACATGTCCTCTGGTCTGATGAAACAAAAGCAGAACTGTTTGGCCATAATGACCATCATTATGTTTGGAGGAAAAAGGGGGATGCTTGCAAGCCGAAGAACACCATCCCAACCGTGAAGCACGGGGGTGGCAGCATCATGTTGGGGGGGGGGGGGTGCTTTGCTGTAGGAGGGACTGGTGCACTTCACAAAATAGATGGCATGATGAGGCAGGAAAATTATGTGGATATATTGAAGCAACATCTCAAGACATCAGTCAAGAAGTAAAGCTTGGTCGCAAATGGATCTTTCGAATGGACAATAACCCCAAGCATATTTCCAAAGTTGTGACAAAATGGCTTAAGGACAACAAAGTCAAGGTTTTGGAGTGGCCATCACAAAGCCCTGACCTCATTCCTATAGAAAATGTGTGGGCAGAACTGATAAAGCGTGTGTGAGCAAGGAGGCCTACAAACCTGACTCAGTTACACCAGCTCTGTCAGGAGGAATGGGACAAAATTCACCCAACTTATTGTGGGAAGCTTGTGGAAGGCTACCCGAAGCGTTTGACCCAAGTTAAACAATTTAAAGGCAATGCTACCAAATACTAATTGAGTGTATGTAAACTTCTGACCCACTGGGAATGTTATGAAAGAAAGTGAAGCTGAAATAAATAATTCTCTGTACAATTATTCTGACATTTCACATTCTTAAAATAAAGTGGTGATCCTAACTGACCTAAGACAAGGAATTTTTACTCAGATTAAATGTCAGGAGTTTAAATGTATTTGGCTAAGGTGTATGTAAACTTCCGACTTCAACTGTACTTGGGAACTCCTCCAAGACTGTTGGAAAAGCATTCCAGGTGAAGCTGGTTGAGAGAATGTCAAGAGTGTGCAGAGCTGTCATCAAGGCAAACGGTGTCTACTTTGAAGAATCGAAAATATCTTTTGATTTGTTAAACACTTTTTGGGTTATTACATTAATTCATGTTTTATGTCATAGTTTTGATGTCTTCACTATTATTCTACAATGTAGAAAATAGTAAAAATAAAGAAAAACCCTTGAATGTGTAAGTGTGTCCAAACTTTTGACTGTACTGTGTATATATTATGTAAACAATATGTAATATATTGAGTCCAAATTAGACAATCTGGACAGAATGGCAGAATACCATAATGTCTTTACCCCTGTGGTATACAGGCCACCAAATAAGGTTATGATGTCACGAAGATAGTGGGCTCTAACCACAACCTGTGAAGATTGACCACAAGGTCTAATCTATTGGCCTGTTCAGATCTTTACTTGCGGTATAGGGTGACAATGGATTTGATTTGATTTTACATCAACATATTGTGAGCATGTGTCGTTATAACAACACATTACATGTAATACTACACCTACTTCAGGTATGCAAGTTGAGTATGTAGAGTGAGTATATAGAGGCTCTTCAAGGAATCGGGCTTGTGCACATGATCATGAATTCAGCACACAAGCAGGGTAATAAGTCAGTCCTTAGCTCTATACATACCATCTAGTGTGGAGGTTGACGGGAGAATAATAACAAAACCAGTTTATATTGCCAATCATTTTGCAGATTTTTTTCAAAGAAAATTAATTTACTAAGCAACAATGTAAACATACATTCTTCCAAACAAGCTATTGTCCAATGGATTGATGATCATATTATGAGCAACAAGATCTGCTCTTTTAGTCTGCACACGGTGTCAGTGGAGGAGGTATTAAACCTATTGAAGTCATTACCTGATGGTAAATCTACAGGTTATGGTCTTAAGGACAATTTTTTGCTTCGCTGTGCTGCTCCCCAGATTGCAGTTCCACTGAGATACATATTTAATTGGTCACTGGAAAAGGGGATGTTTGCAAATGTATGGAAGCATGCGAAACTGTGTCCTATTCCGAAAGACAGTAAAGAACCCATTACTCCTGCCAATAGTCGACCAATTAGTCTACTCCCTACACTCAGTAAGATATTGGAGGGTATTGTGAGTAGACAAATATGGGAGTATATGGGAAAGAATGATCTGATTACAGCCAATCAGCATGCTTATCGCAAAAACCATTCCACTACCACTGCATTGGTTGACATGACTGACCAGTGGCTCAATGCTATGGATAATGGCAAGTTTGTGGGTGTACTATTTTTAGATTTCAGTGCAGCATTTGATTTAGTGGATCATGAAATCATTTTAACAAGATGAATGCATTATGGTTTTAAGGAGGTTGCATTGAATTGGGTACAGTCATATCTAACTGACAGGAAACAGTCCACCTATATCAATGGTTCATTTTCTTCCCCTCGTGTTAAACTGTGGAATACCGCAGGGCAGCTGCCTTGGGCCACTTCTTTATTTAATATATACCAACGACCTTCCCTATGCCTTAGCTAAAACTCAAGCTACTATATTTGCAGATGATACTACAATTTATGCAGCAAGACAATCGGTTCAACAGGTACAGCAAGCTTTACAAGGAGATTTGGAGAATATTAGGGAGTGGGTTTGCCAAAACAAACTTGTTTTAAACACCAAGAAAACCAAAGTTATGTTGGTCTGTTCCACTATGAAAAGGCCAAAACAGCATGGGATACAATTAAGTATGGGAGGAGTACAACTTGAAGAAGTGGCAGAAACCAAACTATTGGGAGTGCAGCTAGACAACTGCTTATCATGGTCGTCTCAAATAACTAATCTATGTAAAAAAAAAAAAAATATTAAAACAGCATGCATAATCAGAAGGATAGCTAAATATTTACCAGGAAAAAAAATTCAGCAAATAACACAAGCTTTAATTGAGAGTCAGGTGAACTACTGTTCTGGGGTCTGGGGAAATGCATCATCAAGCGAAGTTAGGAGGATGCAGAATGCACAGAACAAAGCAGCAAGGATTGTTTTAAGGTGGAGATATGGTTCTTCTGTTGGAGTCATGCGCAATGTTCTTGGTTGGTTATCAATCGATAAGATAATTGAAAGGAACATGCTTATTTTATTTCATAATATACATCATTTAAAACGGCCAAGTTCTATTCACAACGGTATTCAGTTGGTAAGAGACAGACATTCCGTAAATACTAGGAATAGATTGTCCACCATCTATGCGTTGTCCAGACAGAAAAGAGAAATAGGCAAAAGAACATTTCGATTTAGAGCAATAAAGAAATGGAATAAATTAACTGAGCAAAGCATAAACCTTTCAAAATATAAATGTAAACATTATTTTAAAACAATTTAAATATAATACATAGAAATGTTGTGGGACTAAAGTAGATGAAGAATCAATATTATTTAGATTGAGTATTTATTGGGTCATTATGTTAGTATATGATGTATGTTTGTAATAGTGTGTTATATGTGGAAATGTGTTCGTATTATAAATTGTATTTTAATGTTTAAGGACTCTTGGGAGATTAGTCTAAATGAGGACTAAAAGAGATCCAAATAAAATAAAATAAAATACATTGTAAACAGTCAGTCTTTAGCCCTATACAGGGTAAACAGTCAGTCCTAACCTATACAGGGTAAACAGTCATTCTTTAGACGTGTACAGGGTAAACAGTCAGTCCTTAGCCTTATACAGGGTAAACAGTCAGTCCTAACCTATACAGGGTAAACAGTCAGTCCTTAGCCCTATACAGGGTAAAAATTGCAGTCCTTAGACCTATACAGGGTAAACAGTCAGTCCTAACCTATACAGGGTAAACAGTCATTCTTTAGATGTGTACAGGGTAAACAGTCAGTCCTAACCTATACAGGGTAAACAGTCAGTCCTTAGCCCTATACAGGGTAAAAATTGCAGTCCTTAGACCTATACAGGGTAAACAGTCAGTCCTAACCTATACAGGGTAAACAGTCATTCTTTAGATGTGTACAGGGTAAACAGTCAGTCCTAACCTATACAGGGTAAACAGTCAGTCCTTAGCCCTATACAGGGTAAAAATTGCAGTCCTTAGACCTATACAGGGTAAACATGCAGTCCTAACCTATACAGGGTAAACAGTCAGTCCTAACCTATACAGGGTAAACAGTCATTCCTTAGACCTATACAGGGTAAACAGTCAGTCCCTAGACCTATACAGTATAAACAGTCAGTCCTTAGTCCTATACAGGGTAAACAGTCAGTCCCTAGACCTATACAGTGTAAACAGTCCGCCCTTAGTCATATACAGGGTAAACAGTCAGTCCCTAGACCTGTACAGTGTAAACAGTCAGTCCCTAGACCCATACAGGGTAAACAGTCAGTCCTTAGAAGTATACATTGTAAACAGTCAGTCCCTAGACCCATACAGGGTAAACAGTCAGTCCTTAGACCTATACAGGGTAAACAGTCAGTCCTTAGACCTATACAGTGTAAACAGTCAGTCCATAGACTCATACAGGGTAAACAGTCAGTCCTTAGACCTATACAGTGTAAACAGTCAGTCCATAGACCCATACAGGGTAAACAGTCAGTCCCTAGACCCATACAGGGTAAACAGTCAGTCCTTAGACCTATACAGGGTAAACAGTCAGTCCTTAGACCTATACAGTGTAAACAGTCAGTCCATAGACTCATACAGGGTAAACAGTCAGTCCTTAGACCTATACAGTGTAAACAGTCAGTCCATAGACCCATACAGGGTAAACAGTCATTCCCTAGACTTATACAGGGTAAACAGTCAGTCCTTAGACCTATACAGTGTAAACAGTCAGTCCATAGACCCATACAGGGTAAACAGTCATTCCCTAGACCCATACAGGGTAAACAGTCAGTCCTTAGACCTATACAGTGTAAACAGTCAGTCCATAGACCCATACAGGGTAAACAGTCATTCCCTAGACTTATACAGGGTAAACAGTCAGTCCCTAGACCTATACAGTGTAACGAGAACACCAAGACCTATCAGACTCAGCTGAACCTTAAGCAAAGTTGGAGGGACATTTCTTTCCTCATCAGGTGACATTCCCTCTTCCTTCCTTCCCTGTTTTTTCCCGCTTTACTTCCCGATCAGACAGCTGTTACAAGGAGCAAGATTATTAACTAGACCATAGGCCCAAAGCTCATTGTAGTGGCTGTGTAATTCTCTACACACTGTGTCACGTTAACAGTGTTGGCTTATCTACTCAACAGCTGGTTCAGTGGACCTCTCCCACTTCCCCTCGGCAGCAGCACTGTAAAGGACCGATAACTTCTGTAGTGCTTCAGAACAACCAGGAGGAAAGCCTTGACACACATTTCATACTGGAGTAGGAGCCAGTCATCGATACAAGCCCATTTCCAAGTACAAAATTGGATGAAGCGTCCTCGCTGCTGCTGTATGAAGGCAGGATGAACGAACATACCTTCAGCTAAACTTTTGGCCTATCCATTGTCTCTTCACCTATTATAGAAGTTAGCACTAGGCTAATACAGGAACACTGCTAGCAAATTCATTTTCTGTTTTTATTATGGGCATTGAGCTCTGATTTAAGAGACAGCCGGAGCGCATTGGATTCAGGTCAAAATTGCATTGCCACAGTTTAGGTTGTACGGTCCCATATGTTCAGTGTAATGGGAATGTATGAGTAGGGCATCTCCTTGATAACCAGGCCCATTATTCTGGGATCAGAGGAAATATGACTTCTAGTTAACTCTGGTCGTTGAAAGTGTTCTCTCATTCCGCAGCAGCAACAAAGTCATGCAAATGTGTCTGGACCCATTAAGGGTAGTGTCAGAACTCTTTGATTATTGATCCTTTCAGCTTGCTCTCGTGCTTTTTCCTCCTCGTAATGTGAAGTGATAGATGATCACTTCTGGCCCACTAGTTAATGTATACTATTAGCTCTGTATTTAAACATTATAATGTAATTGATTTACAAATTGATTTATTGATGTTAATTCAAGTGTTTCGCAAAATCAATCACACTTAATAAATGAACGTAAAATATTTCATGAGCTGTTGTGTGATTGACTAATGATAGGAATTAATCAACTTGAATAAGAAATTCAAACACTTTTGTTTGGCTAATTTGTCACTTTGTTAGAGTGTTGAATGAATGGAGGGGGCTTTAAATGAACAACTGCTTCTCTAAAGCGGTCTGCCGCTTTAGAGAATTACAGCGCTTTTTTGGGGGAGACCTTACGTAGTTTAGGTACAGTATGAGCAATGATAAAGACGAGCAGTCGAACTCGTGGCACATTGGCAAAGACAGTAGACCTTTTTACACTTGCCGTTCGTTGACTAACACTATTAACTTATGCTTCTGTTGTTGGACTACATTCGCCTAACGATTGAACTCCCTTGGCTTCCCACTTCTGCTTTACCTGCTTCCAATTCTTGGCAATATCCCTAAAAGAAGCACTTTATATTACTACATTTCTCTTGGCTTTGAGTAAATAGTGCAATTGTTTTGCACCCCAGAGATCCAGCTAAGTAGTTCATTAGTGGGTATCTCAAGTCTTTAAAGTATTGATCCCCCCCTAGTCAATGGAAAAATAACAACCCGGTTATAAGCTAGTTGTCCATAGCGATGGCAATATAAATTATTTAAAAAGGGCAGATTCGCTCTGGCCATGTAGCCATCAATCATAAGATATGGCAATGACAAAAAGCTGCTGCTCCTATCTGGAGAAGAGAGCAATTCTATCAGGCAGATGCCTGTGAGGAGGCAGGATGACCTGATGTCACTCAGATTGTTGCTCCTGCCTTTGAGCGCTGGGGTCCTCCTCTCAACCACACCATGGAATGGGTAAATGTATTCTCTGTTTACCATTGGCCTCCCTATCGAGTGCACACTTCAATTTGTCTAACAATAAAGGGGGCCAGAGTACTGGGATTTTCACCCAAAGAATGTATGAATTTTTTATTGAATTGCATGAATTGAGTTGCAAGTGTATGGCACTATTTTTATTTATAAATTGAATTGAGTGATTCTGTTGAACAGTGACTGGACCTGGGCCACCTCATATGCTCCTGTGGAGATAAATAACAATATATTGCATTCAAGTGACTGCTATTTCAACTGCTGATACCAATGGTTACAATTGTTTGGGGGCCAATTTTATCGCTTTTGCATATGTATTCCATAATATCAAACCCATTACATTGAATACCTATAATGTACATATTTATGATGTTAGATATATTTTTGATAGATTTATCTATATTTTTTATTCGGGTTTCCTGTTGCACAAAACAAGTATGACTTTGTTGGCGAGCAGAAGTGTCTGTCCGGTGCTTGGCTTACTAGGCAGTAGACTCCCCAAGACGTTGGATTTCCCTGGAGTCCTGCTCTGCTCACTGTGGATATAGGCGGTTGTAATTGACTCATTTACGTGGTAGTAACCCATGGTAATAATGCATGTCCTTCGTCAAGTCCATGTACCTGAACGTTCCCCATTAGAACAACATGAGAGCATTTCAAACGAAGTCCCACGAAAGGCGTCGACGTACCCTCTAAAAAGAAGACTTAAGAGTACTAGACGTGTCTTTGAGTTTCAAAACGCAACTTTGATCAATAATTGATTCAATAAATCCTTGGAACACATCAAAGCCAGGAAGAGGAGGCACACCGGTGCTCCTGTGGACTGTCGGCCGGGCAGTCAAACGGGACTTTGTTGTTTCAAATGCTTCCCCAGATCTAGAGCTTTCCCCTGCCTGCCTAACTCACAGAGCTGTGATGCCCGGGCCTGACAAAGTGCTGGCAATCTCTTAATGAAACGAGACATGCAGGGATATGAATGGCCACATCTGAGGGGTAATTGCTTCAGTGCAGAAGCCTCCTACCTCGTTCCATTTAGTCTATTAGCAATTTATGGCTGGTCTCCCTCCGCTCCGCACAGGAGGGGCTTGATCTAAACTCCCAGGAGATTTTAGGTGGGCTCAGGAGCCATTATAAAAGCCTTGAGATATGGGCGAGAATCGGTTTCACTTAGCACTGTTTTTATTCTCTTTGGGTAGTCATTAATTTATTGTCGCAGTAGAAAGGTGAGCATCACATTTTATCTCATCAAAGGTAATTGGCTTATGATACGACTGTACCTGTGCAGCATTTCTTTATGTTGAGTTGTGCCGTTAGGAGACTGTTTGTCTTAGAGACGGCTAGCAGCGCTTCGTCTCTTGCCCAAACCATGGTGGGATGAACAACCAGCAAGCCTTTGAGTACTGTGCCGGTGCACAGGGCATTTATCATTGTAGTGATCAAAACATTTTCACCCTCATGCTATTTATTATTATTCTGTATCAGACAACATACTGGAAAACCCCACTTTCAACAACATGATCCTAGTCCCTGAACACTGACTTTAAGGATGAATGTGTCTGTTAGTCGTTATATCTAGGTACTGGCACAGACAGTGGTGCGAGGCGTGTCGCTGGTGACTGCGTGGTGGAGGAGCTCTGCTCTGTGGGGTAGAGGTGTTGGTTGTTGGTGCTATCAGAGGCCCTGGCTCTCTAATGACTCCTGTCGGCCCCCCACCGTTTGGGACGGGGATCTGTGTGTGTTGTGGGTGGGGGCTCTGAGGGGCTCCGACTGGTCCTTGGCTGGACGTGGGATGTAGCTGATAACTCAATGTGATGGCTTCCTGCCGCTCCGGCCTCGTGGCTTCCAGCGCTCAGACTGCACTCCATGACCGCGTGGACATGTTAGCTGAGAACTGGAAATGTTTTGGAACAACTGCATTGTCTGATGTGTGGGGAATTATGAGCTCTCCAGCCTCATGAAGTAGCCTATACACTTCCAATGTTTTTGTACTGCAGTATTCTTTGCATTAGGTGCGAAGGCGCTATACAACAGTACAGGATAAAAGGATGTTTTGATACTTTAAATTGTCATCAGAGCATCAATAGTTCTGGAGAGGATCATTACTGTAACATAAGGCTAAACACACTACGGTACAGTCTCTTTGTTGCAACCTGACATTTGCAGTAATGATGCGTTCTCGTTTTTAAAAGCTGTAGCACACAAAAAAGTGTTGAAGGAGTGTCAAGGAGAGATGTTTTGAGATGGGGGCTGAACAGTAGAGAACGAGGAGTGAAAATGACAATGTTCTAACTGTAGTCTCTGGGCTGATCTTTCCCCCTACTGTGCAGGGCTTGGAGAGCCCAGTGAGTGACAGGGCTGGTCTGTGCTGTGGACCTCTCTGTGCTACCTCGACTCCACGGGGGAGCCTTAACCACCAGGCCCGCAGAAGCGGCCCCCACCGGGAGGGCCCAGTCAGAGCCTTTCCTCCCCTGGCTGACCTCTGACACACCGAGTTTGTGCTAGGTCGCCAAAAGAGATAATGGTGGGGATTCCTCCCCAATGAAGCAGCGGGCTGTAATTGATGTGGCAGAGACGTCAGCATCAATCTGTAGCTCTCCACTGGTCCCTCCGTAGTCTGCCTTAAGCCCCTCATCCAGATGACTTCCGAGGGCGTCATCCAAACCCCCAGAAACTGTCCCATGTCAATTAAATATGCCCTATCTGCTCCCTGTTTTGTGTAAATTATCTCCAGTAGACACCCAAGAAGTGTAGTTATCTTCCCCGGCACATTCAGGGTGATTTCTTAGTGCCGCCCCACATCTGCAGAATGGAGAACAGCAGCCATATCTTCTCCTACAGAGTACTGATTATACAGGAAGTAGGTGACATTGTTGATATTTGTATGAAGGATTCCTATCTTCCACTGTGAATATCTCAGGTCCCACACTGCATATGGATTAAGTAATCACATATATTGTATATTGTCTGGCCCGTCCCAGGACACCGTTACTAATTTGGGAGAAGTGGTGTGAATGTGGTAAAATTGCAAGCCCTGCACTGCCAATGTCAACAAGTTTGGTTAGAGGACAATGATCCCACAGAGGAATGTATTGTAATTGTCAATGCTGCTTGTTTAACATTATTGCTGTTATATGATGTTTCTAGAATGCAGTTCCTGGAACAAAACGCCAAGGCACTGTGTTACACTCAATGTGTTCCACGCTCATTGAGCAGAGGAGCAGAGCAATTACATGTAAAGAAATAGACCATGAGGACTAAGTACTAGGTTTAATAGTGAGAATCTACATTACCTCCAGACTATTCTAATGGGGCCAGCAGTTCATTTAGGCTGGAGAATTGATTAATATGCACCGTTTTATTCAAAGACAGGAATGACGCACAGAGGTACCTCTCAGAGGTAAACGTAATAACGTTTGCTCTCGTTGTCCAGACAATCTGTTCAACATGTGGTCCTAGGTGCTAAAAAGTGGCGTGAATACATAAGTAAGTACGAAGCAGAATGTCTAATGTACACCTCCATTTTTAAGATGAATTTGATTACATCATTAGATAGACGGCAATTGGTCCGGCAGACGCAAGACGCAAAAAATGAATACTATTAGCATTTGACCATTCAAAACCATACCATACAATTACAATTAGTGCCTTTAAAAGAACGGGCTGTATGGCACACAATGTGGTACAGCATTAATAGAATATAATAGAATGGAATAGAATAACATATTTTGGGTAGGGGCTCACAAAACAAACAAAGGTAAACGTATTAGGCTAAACAGTAGGACCTGCTAGCTATACTTCTTTGGAGCCAGACGTGTTCTTCTGTGAAAAGAGAGAAGGCCAGTATCCACGTAGGTGTATTTTCAAATGGAGAAGGCTCCAACCCACCAAGTAATTCATTATTTATGCCTAAATATTCTAACATAACAGTTGTGATTATTTCACAAGAGGAAGGTCAGGCGGGTGCGAAGTGGATGGAATGAAATAAACCGTCTGTCTCTTTCCAAACAGAGTTTTGATCCTGATGCATGTAAATCTATCAAAGGGTGAAGCCACAGAAAGCACACGCGGGGTTAATCTGCTATGACTGTTGAAATTTCCATGATATGCCGGTTGAATAAAGAATTACGGTGGAATGAACCATGCTGTTTATCCAAATTATTATTTTTTCCCCCCACAATTCCACCATGAATTACAGACCTTTTGTTAGCATGCAAAATGTCCATAAACAAAAGCAAACAAGATTTTAGGGTTTATTCTTGAAATAATGCATTGGTGAGGGAAGATGTGGAATGAATATGTTGGATTAATGTTTGCTTTCTCTTTTAAAGAAAGGTTTGAAGCTCTGCCAGATGACAATAAAGGTTAATAAAGTAAAAAAAAAAAAAAAAAAGCACAATTGGGAATCTCATAAGATTGATAAAGCTCACCTTTCTGCAAGAAATGTTTAAGAATTTCAAAGCCATCAGAGGAGTTTGAGTTGTGTTCTTACAGTGAATTAAAGTCAAGTCCCCCTGCAAATATATGGAGGTGGGATATTCATCACATTCTCATCCTTGAGCAAACCCACTGGCAAACATTGACAAGCCTTCCCCTTGGCCCGCCTCATATTAGACAAACTCCGTCAGACAGTACGTTTGTTGCACGTAAAGCCTGTTGATTAAACTGAATCATATATTGTGAAAAGGTATTATGCATAAACACAGATATGAATGATAAAGAGAGGATATGAATCCATGCCATGTTAAAGGGTGGCTGTCATCCCACCTATTTAAATGCACAGTCTCTCCTACTGCAGAGCTGAGCCTCATTGAATTGCAGTCCAAAGACTAAAATACAAGTGTTCCTTGACTGCAGGTTATGAAAGAGGAAGAACAGACCCTGTCGTTTCTGTCAATTCCAATGCTCCCATTTTACTTTTTTGAATTGGTTGAATTGTGAATGAACAGCCTCATTTCCCCACTCATTATGGCATTAAGGTAAAAGTACTCTAAACATACTCTTCTGACTGGAGTTTAAGGACACAGTCCCTCACCCAATTAACTTCAAGCCCTTTTGTCAAATCACTAGGAATCGTTTCCCCTCGGAAGACATTTTAAAAAGGCAATTGTGTCACAGTCTAATTAAGTCACCTCGTGATTGGCTGGTTCACGGTCTCTGTGACAGCTCTGACAAATACGCGGATTGGCTTCTTCTTAACCTTCTTTCACAGTTCGGACGCAGAAGTTGGAATTTGGGTTGAAACGCAGAGCGGCGAGATACACCGCCTCACCTCGTCTCGCACTTACCATTTCAGTGTTTATAAAATGTCCACGAATGTGTCTGAAATGCGTCAAATGTCCGAAAATATAACAGCTGCAAAATGTCAGGAGAAGCAGGCAGTGTCTTACCAAGATGGATGCCATTTTCATCAACGTTTAATTGATTGTAATTCTTAATCTAGGAGACATTTACACAATGCATAGATTTAGACAGAAAATGACACTGAAATAAGAACAAGAAACCAATCCGCCCATAGGGTATTCGGTAGGAACAGCTGCTAAAATATTTTATGTAAATAGTGTTCTGATGACACATCTTAGACGATTAATCAAATGAACTTATAGTAGCGTGAGTTGTTTGTGACTGGTGGTGACATGGAAAAGGAAACATTTAAATGCAATTGTACACTCTTAAATCTAACCAAAACCCAAGGAATTGCGTGAATAGACGATAACTAAGAAACTACCGTGGATTGCATGGTAGCCATAATTGTTTTCATATTGCTATTCATTAGTGCATATGTGGGTGATTAAGTCATATGTCAGCGATGAGCAACCGGGTGAACTGGTCCTGATATGTCAGGCCAGAACAGGAGGAAGGAGTGAGAGGGGAAGCAGCGGTGGAAGGAACCACTGTCTTTACCCCAGCCACAGCCACAACACAGCCACACATAAACCACCTCCCAGGCAGGTTTGAGGGGCAACCATCTTTCAATGCTTGAGCTGCTCCGCCGTGCAGCCATGACAAGATTCCCAATTCTCTGCCGTTATTTACACACCATCACCCCTGCTCCACATCACATCAGAGTGGCGTGGTAGCCGCTGACCCCAGGGTAGGGCTGTCTCCAATGATCCAAGTTCATCCTGCTGGGGGACCAACACACAATACAGCCACAGCCAGAGTCATTTCATGCCACCAAACAAACGGACAAGTCGAAATTCAAATCTAATGCAAATGTCGTTTTTTTGTTGTTGTTGTGAATTAATTGAAAATTATTTCTGAAGATATTAAAACTCTCAAATACAGAATACTGTGTTTATTATATTCAAAGCGAGTAGGCCTGTTCTTCACAAACAACAACGTCAATTGACAAACCGCTGATGATATGAGCTTCACTGAAATCCCTTTCCTTTTTGTTATATCATGGATTTGAGAGCCTGTATGGCTGGGTAATGCGTATCCCCCTTGTCTGTCTTAGTGTGGCAATTCTCTCTTAGTGTCTGTCTTCGTGTTGAGCACTTTGTCACAAGAGCACCACATCCAATATTCTGCCTGCAAGCAACTGTATTACCAAACCAAAAAGCTCCACCGAAAGTGTCATGTAAATACCAAACCATGGTTTAAGTAATAGCCTATAAAGTGATCTTTAAGTGGAGTTTTAAGCACCACCCTAATGGCTGCGTCTGCCTTTTACTGAACCACGTGGCTCTCCCTGAGTGGTGATTATGAGTCATGGGTGAAGAGGTCTTGTGTGTAGGTCAGCCTGTAAGCCTCACTTCCAGCTGCCAATCTTTACTTTGCAGGAGACTCCCGAAAGCCTTGTTCCTTATCTTGTACGTTGTCATACTCCAGGTGGTATCTGGGAAATGACGTCTGCAAAACACTTCTTTTCTCCGCTATTTAACGCCTCCAGATATCCGAACCCATTCTACTGGGATTCTCACAATGGAGAACAGTGTTTCAAGGCGAGGAACAGAAATCACTACGATTTTGACGCGAGATGGCATCACGGTATGTTCAACCTCAACGACGTTCGGACAAGTATGAAAACAGAAAGTAAACATTCCCAGCGTTGGGATGATTTTTTAAAAGCCAGTGGCTGCTAACTTGATCATGAAGCATGGCCTCCGCAGGCAGTGTTTTGAGACAAAACAAAAGTCCATGGTCAATTTTTGTATTTTTTATATTACATGGGAACACTCATGCAGGGTGCTTTTTGAATGTGGTATTACTGTATGTGAGAGGTCAGGGGGCGGGACGTGAGGAAGTGGTGTTCATTTCACAGGGTTAGGGAAAAGCAGATTCACAAGGAATACAGATCACTTAGCACAAGCCGGCGACCGCCTTGAAGTTGCAGAGCTTTCTTCCCATTTGTTAACCACATCCTTGGGCCCGCTGAACCGTTGGGACCGTGAACATGCCATCCCTGAATGACCAGCTTTGCCTGCTACCAAAGAGCACTGAAACAATGATTCAGCCTCACTAGTGTGTGTGTGTGAGAGAGAGACATACAGAGAGAGATAGAGACAGAGAGAGAGAGAAAGACAGAGAGAGAGACATAGAGGAAGACAGAGAGACAGAGAGAGAAAGACAGACAAAGAGAGAGAGACAGAGAAAGACAGAGAGAGAGAGGTAGAGAGAAGCAGAGAGAGAAAAAGAGAGAGAAAGAGAGAAAAAAAAGAGAGAGAATGTCTGTCTGTTCTCTGGTTGTCTGATCAGCCCCGAGGTCCAGGAGCCTTGAGGCCTCATGATCAAAGTGCTGCCATCTGAACTCTGCCATTCCCACTCTGAACAACCAATCTCTCCCTTCACCAGGCCCAGACAGGGGACTGATGGATTCGACATTTACCACTGTACGCTATGTACAGTAATGCTCATCAAGAGGAAAATTAATAGATATTTCCAAAAGAATCATATTAGAATAAATTGGGTCTGACACTTAGAAAAAAATATTGTATTGAATTTTTTCCTCAAAAGGAGCAACAATAGACAGTCAAGATGATAGACATTGACTTAAGCCTCGAGAGAAAATGTAGTGAAGCCATTTATTAATTGCCCAACAAACTAAAAGGAATTGAGCGTGTGTATCGTCGACAATCCTGATAATCACCCTGTTCTACTAAGCCTTTAATATGATTAAGAGTGTGAAAATGGAGGGCAAAGAATCTGGATTACATCACAAACACTGTCTATTAATTGGAGCTGTAAATGTACATATGGATTCCCGTTTAATGTCTAACCAGCCTTTAATCCGGCCAGGCTAATGTCTGGTGCAGTTTGAAACTCCAGCGTCTGTCACATGATACACGATAATTCCAAACGCGCTGATAAAATGGTGGCAATTATTGCAGCGTTCAAACTGTTAGATTTGGAAAGCATTTTAGTCACGGTGGACAAAATATCATCTCCTTTTCCGCAAAGGAATATCAAACTCTTTGAGTATTTTAGGGCTTTGGGCTACATGGACTCACACTGGTTAGATTAACTAAAGACTGTCATCATATTATCACAAGTTTCATCCTGTTTCCGCCTGGAGAATCATGAAATCCATCATTCCCCCGCTTGGACTAGAAGGAGTAGGATAAAAATCATTAATTAATACATTAGACATGACTTTAGATAAAAGTACATCTGTTTTAGCCGGCTGTGCTTTGTAGCTGTGTTTGATTGCTTGAATATTGCCTACAGCCAAACCTACTTGACACCCAACCGTGTGAAGCCTATTTTAAGCGGCTACAGCACAATGAGGAAGATCAATATGTGTTTGAAAAATGATTTACAATCTCACAATGTAAAGTTTCACCTCGGAAAACCTCTGAGGTTACACCCCAGTCAACCAATGAACTTGGATTAGGTGTTACAGGTGTATTATATGGGATGTTGTAGACAGCGGGGATTTTTCATTACTTATCTCCTATCAAGTTTTATTCTTTGCTATTTTCTTTTGATTTCTTCTCATTCCCAACTCCTTCCTTGTTTGTTTTTCAAAGCCTTATTTTTGTTCCGTTTTTAATAAGCTGAACCGAATCATTTTCACTTTTTCCAGGCCGTTTCACTCTTCCAGCGTTGAATAAATGGCGACTTTATTTCCATGAAATTCTCAGATGACACAGATCTTTCTTTTGCATAAAACCATGAAGAATGTGGCTAATATCAGCGGCATTCATCTGCTAAGTGGACATTTGCATGGGGCGAGGTGTGGGGCGAAAAGAGCCACTAGCCTCCTGCAGTGACAGCGGTGCTGGGGGATGACATCTGACAGCTGTGACAGTGCTGAAGGGGGAAGCCAGGCGACTCGCCGCGCCCCTGATCCAATTATGCCACACGGCCCCCTGTCAGACCCAGCAGCTTGACTCCAGCCACTCCAAGGACAGTATTGATCTCTTGTCAGGAGGACCAGTTGCCTGCCTTACTATCTAGTACCACTGAACTTTCCAACCTCCCCCCTCCTCTCCTCACGCCCCCTGCCCAATCTCCTCCCAAGCACCCTCTTAAATGAATGGTAAAACCAGGTTATGGCATTCAGGTACAGAAAGAGAGAAGAGGTCAATGGACTTGTGTGCTAAATACTCCCAAAGCTTGAGAGGGGGAGTGTGTGTGTGAGAGAGAGAGAGAGAGAGAGAGAGAGAGAGAGAGAGAGAGAGAGAGAGAGAGAGAGAGAGAGAGAGAGAGAGAGAGAGAGAGAGAGAGAGAGAGAGAGAGAGAGAGAGAGAGAGAGAGAGAGAAAGAGAGAGAGAGAGAGAGAGAGAGAGAGAGAGAGAGAGAGAGAGAGAGAGAGAGAGAGAGAGAGAGAGAGAGAGAGAGAGAGGAGTGTCTGTCCAGGCCAGGGGCTCATGTCTATAGGTACAGTACAGTACTTACCCCCTCTCCTCCTCTAATGGTCTGAGAGGATGCTGTTTCCCCGTTTCCCTCGGCTTGTATGAAAGTAGTTGATTTGTGATGATGAAAAGGCCATTGCAATTAGTGTGCTCCAGCTAGTTTTGCCGGGTGACGACGGAGGCGCTTGAAACAATGGCAGCTGCCAATAACTTCAGCTCACAAAGAACAGACAATTAGGCCCTGCCGGCCTGTTACCACTGTAGGTCCCAGATCTCCAGACCTTTTCACTAGCGGGCAACACAAAGCATCCGGAGGTCAACAAGGTAATGATACTTTGTGAGGCAACAGTCCGGAGCAGAGGTTAATCAAGCCACATCCACACCCCAACATCTTGAATTTAGCCCATTCTTATTATTCTCATCACACATGCCACAAAAAAAGGCAGAGAGACAAAGGGAAAAGAGAATAGTTGGTTCTTCATGGCTTCATGTCAATTAGGAATTGCATGGAATCCTCCCTTGTGTTCGTATTGAAATGGAAGAGATGATTTGCCTTTTTTGAAAGCAGGGAGAATATCATTAATGAAACAAATGGATGGATTTATAATCCAGAAGGACATGTGTAACTTTCAATATGAAATGAACACCTTTATACTGTTTAATGATAAGAAGAGCCATACTGTACCGCTGAATGCAGTTGCTTTACATTGTAAATCTAGTGTGATGACCTGTTTATACCAGCATGAAATTGGGCACAATCTGTAGAGAAGCTCACTGTCACGTTCATGGTACATGCAGTGTGTGTCCAATGTAGAGTGTGAACGTTATTGTGGTCACTCATGCACTCATTTGTGACACAGAAAAAAGACTGGTCTGAGGTTATGTAGAGGTGTATTACTGATCCATGCTATTCCTTCAAGATTTCACAAAACATATGTATTAAAAAGTACTTATAATACGGTAGAAAACGTTTAAGATTATGACATTGCACAGTGACACACTACTAAAGCATGCATTATATCCTGTAACGCTCTCATTTGACCTGACCATTGACTGTCTTTTTGAAAGTGTCTGCTGTGTTTAAATTACAACATTTAAGCACTATAAAGCAGCGTGTGTTGATCTGTCTTCTGCTGAAAGCTGGTGCAGAATTAAACTGGCACATCAGAATTGAATTGTTAACTTTTTGAGAAATGTATGATGTATTCTGTGAAGGGCCAATGTGAACTTTTTGACAAATGTTTAACCACCCCATTAAATAATCAATGCATCAGTTTGGCTTCTGACTTTAGGAAGGCACCGGTGGAAGTGGATCATTCCTCAGATGCGCCAGGCTTTCCAAAGGGGGAGATTCCAATGTTAGCGTCCAATTTAATCATGTTTTCCCTCTGCTGCGATACTGAAGTTCAGGAAGTAGAAGAGTAAAAATAGGCTTTGTCTGCACCAGTGGGTCGCAATAGGCTGTTGTGTTCCCCAGCCAGTCTTCAGTGCAGAAAGTGTGTTTCCTCTCCGAGCAAAGTAATCACTCATGTAATTAATTTTGAGGAAAATAACCTCGAAACTAGGAGCACCAAGTTGCCCCACTGTGATATTTGATTTAATTTATTCCAGGACCAAGGAGAAGGGATTTGGGTGCACTGCCCATGCAGAGCATAAATCAAGAGCACTGTTTCAAGGAGTTGTTAGGAGGAGGACTTGCATACATTTTTTAACATCCCAAATGTTGTCTTCAAGACCACAAACTGGTAATTATATTCCATGAATAAAGCTCCCTCGTGACCAGTATCATATCAGTTTAGGGGGAAGTGAATTACAGACAAGCAACTTAACCGGATTTCTCAAAGTTCGGACACTTTATATCAGTGATATCAGTCACAGTCACATAGGTCACATGTTCCAAATTCCTGCAGTTGGAAACGTATTGACAAATGCAAGATTTTACATTTGAGACATCTAACAAAGGCCCTGTACGCACTGATGTACAATGCATTTGGCACATCGGCTGTGATACAACAAAAATGTCAGCTGTCTCACAACTATTGTGTCCAATGTGTTGTACTTCCATTGTATATAACATGAGTGCGTACGGGGCCAAATAGAGTCATATTGTAACCTTATTCCCCTTAAACACCCCCAAAAAGAGAATACTTTTATTTTGTCTCACAAAGCCAAGGAAAACATTCTCATAAAATGTGTATTTTCTGGTCATTAAACCCAAGCTTGCGGTGCTATTATGATGCTTCACATCCAACAGCATAATCAGCATGGACATAGATTCCTCCAATTCACTAATCGTTGTGGCAGGTCCCAAACTGGGCAGTGGTTTCACTTTTGTAATGTGTAATAATTACAAGTGTTTTTAGAAATCCTAGTCACATCTTATATGTGAACGTGCAATTTCTGCACTTCTAAACTACAGCCATTTGTCACACCCACTGCAGTAGTTGAGCAGAGAGTGATCCCAAATGACACCCAATTCCCTATATAGTGCACTACTTTTGACCAGAGCCCTATGCTCTGGTCAAAAGTAGTGCACTATATAGGGAATAGGTTGCCATTTGGGAGGCAGACGGCGACTTCCGCCAGAAGGCCCAGGAGGGAAATCAAGGATTCTGTCTTATTAATGTACACAGTGAGTGTCTAGTCCTGTCAACTAAGCTTTTATCTTATCAGGGGCTTTTAAGAACAGTTTAAAGGCAATAAACTAAACAGGACAGAGCTTGACAGAGAAGCTTGTCAGAGCATCTGACTCCTTTAACACCTAAATAACATGTGATACTAAATTGTATGTATTTAATTCACTTTAATGAGGGAATTTATGTATTTTGAAACATGTCATGGGAATGAATCCCACTCAGAACCATCCCAAGCAGACGACAGACCTTGCCATGTAAGTTGAAATAAAAGTTTCTTACTTAATAGAAAGCAATGTCTTAAGTTTGGATGACAGTCGGGAAATGGTCAGTGCTAAGAAAGACTGGACATTCCATGATTGGTCTGAATACAGTCCATTTCAATACACCACGGAGAGATGGCTCTCAAATAATAACCCCAAAGAAGATACATTTATGTTAAAGCAGGCTATAAAAACACTGTATTACGATCATTGAGCAGCCTCTTCTCTGAAGTTGGCTAACACAATGTCTGCATGTGGTGCATATAGAATTGCATGTATTCAACAGTGTCCTAACCAATGTAAAATATTGTCTCTTCGTGTGACATTTTAGAATCTGTATAAACACAAAACAATAGAATGGAATCACATCAGGGTCGACCTGGATTGGCAACTCCATGGAAAGAAACGGAGACCAGTCTGCTTCTCCTCTTTATCCGCCTCAGAGTTAATTTCCTTACCTCCCGCCGACCAGCAATTTAATTGTGCAGATTCCTGTCCCTAAATGAATTTACAATTTAGTCAGAACTACACCATGCATTACACCCAATCAGACAAGCACCCTCCCCCCGCCTCCTCCCAAAAATATAATTAATAATTCATAGCCAGATAAGGAAAAAGATCTACATTTATTCCTTCTTCTCTGGCCTGCCATAAGCTACCTGACAATTGTACGTTAATGATTCCCAGTAAATTCCTTAAAATGGTAATTTGTCATCCTGTCAGTTCATTTGTGACCTAAAATTCCTCACTAGAGGCATCATCAAATAAATTAATCACTACCCAGGATCCATTTTCTCCCTTATGCGTGCTGTTATGGCTCAGCTCTCTTGTGTTTCTCTTCATTTACATATATTTAATGGTCCAGTCGTGGTTGGTTGTGCCATGTAATGCACACATCCCATGTCAGGTGAATATTCCCACTACCATAGTCATTGGCAACCATTCTCTCTCGCTCTCTCTCTCTCCCAAAAAAATCTTCCCAATAGTGCAAAAAAAATAAGCTGTCTGGAATTGCAATGCTCAAGTCTTACACAGGTTTCAGACAATAGTAGCATTGATGGGTCAAATTGTTTGTAGGAAGGCACCGGTTCATCTTTGCAGCGCTGCCTGCTTCCGTCTCTAGACAGTATAAATACCTTCACGCTCCCACAGAGGTCCATAATAGAACATAATATATCAAGTCTCATGTCAGTACCAAATCTAACGTTAGACGTGTCAGTAACCCTGGATGAATAATGTAAAGAATATACTGTTCATGTAATGAAGCCCTTGTCTGTGCGCAAGCAGGCTACTGAGGCTGCATTTGAGACCATTGCATTCGAGACCAGGGGCTGTATGTTTATCAAACATCTCAGAGTAGCAGTACTAATCTAGGATACTTTTTCCCCTTTTAGATCATATTGAATTTGATCATAAGGACGCAGGTTGACATTTCTTGTCATGAGTCTTGTCCTGGAGGCAGAGCTAAGTGGTTTCCGCTAGACGGGCCAGCTTCAACTTCAAAATTGGCTATATCGTAAAAAATGTTGGTGTACATTTAACGTTAGGGTTAGGCGTTAGGGTTAGCACTGTGGTTAGAATTAGGGTAAAGGTCAGGTTTAAAATCAGATTTTATGACTTTGTATCTGTACCAGCTAGAGACCACTTTGCAGAGCTGCTTCCAGTACATGAGTCATTCCAATAAATGCCAACCTGCTATAGGAACAGGAGGGACCTGATCCTAGATCAGCACTTCTACCACAGGAGGTTGGTGGCACCTTAATTGGGGAGAACAGGTGTGTGGTAATGGCTGGAGCGGAATAGGTGGAATGGTATGAAATACATCAAACACATGGTTTCCATGTGTTTGATGCCATTCCATTTACTCCATTCCAGCCATTATTATGAGCCGTCCTCCCCTCAGCAGCCTCCACTGGATACATACGGCTCCTGTACTCAATTCTACACTTCCACCCCCCTGTATTTAAGGGTGCCATCGTTCTCTATGGCATAATCATAATTAAAGTAATTTCAATGACCCTCTGGCTACTAAGGAAATCGTTTCTCACGCCTTAAACTCCCCACCTCTTCCCTCAACAGTTCCTCCGAGTCTGTTAATGCTTTATATTTGGGAGTCCGTGCCCCCGGGTGTTAGTGTTAAACTCCACATCAAGGTTACAAGCATGAGCAGATACACAGTTTCTCCGTTTGAATTCTTAGCAGAAATATCCCAAATACCTTTATGAGACGAAAACATGTCACGTTTTGACTTCCTCATTAGAGGCCGCTAACACTTAGATAACACGTTAATATGCTGCGAGCATTAGCACACAAGACATCAGCATAGTCGTCAACATATCCTGGGATTCTCACCCAGACATCCTGTTCAAACCTCAAGTGAAATTAACATAATACAAAATGCACATGCATTTCATTGTCGGAGCTGATGCAAACGGCAAATGTGTCGCTTAGCACAGTTGCTAAATGCTTTGTCACTTAGACCCGTACTGCTGAAGGGACGTCCGTAGCCTAACTCTCTAACGGAAAGGAGAGGTTTGTACGGATATAAACTGAGATGAGTTAGTACCCAAGTGAACACGTCATCTTTTATTGTTAAGCTTTAGTACTGTAGAGTACACCCCCCTGTGTGTCAAATAAGGACTCATCTAGCACAGTGATCAAGGAAGCTTCTGAAGTCATAGAGCACATTTTATAGGGGTGACCAATAAAAGCATGCCAGAAGAAAAAAGAGCATCGAGGAAATGTTAGAAGTGTAGATTGGCCTAACCTGGCTACTGCCTTGCAATAAAGTCTGGCATTTGTGAGGAGCAGGGAGGCTGTGGAGGGTGATACCTCTTTGGGCAGTGCAGGCGCTGTCCTTTGGACTTTTGCTTTGTGCTGTAAGTCCGAAAAGATCGTTAAGACTTCAGAACAGGTCCGACATAGGCATAAAACAGAGAGTAGACCACCGCTGGGCGGCTGGGGCACGTCAATTTCGTCTGGGTTTCTGCATTTTGGGAATGACTTATTAAATGTCCTACATGAAAACAATGGCGATATTGGGCAATGATGCTGATGAGCTTTAGTGTACTTTGGTGATGTTGTTCTAAAAGTTGGATACAAGGTAGATTTTACTATGATGGGAGATATGTGTATGAAGCACACTATACATTAAAAAAGCCCAATAGCTTACTGTATTGTCATGTTGCAACTTCAGAATAAAACGCCTATTACTGCTATACCAATTATTTACCATCACCTCCAGTGTATATGTTTAATCTTAACTCTGTACATCTTTCCTTCACTTTATTAGTGATGCTTTGTACTCCCTGGTGAGACGATTACACGCTGTCCTTCACAGCCCTTATTTGCAGAATAACAAACTTGATCTTCCATTGTTCCATAAAACAATTTCATGCCTTTTGAATTTAAATACTTTTCTCTTAAAAGACTCTTCTCTGCTTTTTTTTACCTTTCTTGTAATGCAATTGAGCCTTAAATTAAAAAGAGACTGCTCGACCTTGTAGGTTTTCCACATGAATCTAGATGTAATATTAATCTGAAATTACGTTTTCCTATGAATTAAAAGTAAACCACGTATTGTATGGTACATTATCTCGCTAACAGCCCCATGTGGAGATTATGAAGTGGAAAACTAATGGCGTAGACTTTTAGCATTTCGTTTTCGACCGAGTCATTTACATATCTGGGAGAGGACGTTGATGTATGTGCAAATAAGCAGAACTCTGTATCCATGTTTTTATTTTTTTTACTATGGACTTGAAGAGAAAAAGTTTTCTCCCCTCAGCTAGATAAGGTAATGAGATTCCGGGTGCCCTCTATTATGGCGAGGATGAGAAATCTGATTATTAAGGAGAGGCATGTGACAGTAAGAAAAATCGGTTTACTTTTTCTTCCATCACCCCAAGAAACAAAGGTGACCCCACGTATTCTGTTCATTAAATCTCCCCTCCTCTAATTTATCAAGGTAAACTATCATACAGTTTCTGCTGAGCTATCCATAAACAAGCAAACTTGTTAGGTATGCCTGAAAAGGACACATGAGAGGATCCGGATGTAATTTCTACATACTGAATGTGGCTTAATTCACTTTTCCTCCTGAACAATGGCTCCTTGTGTACAGTAACAGAGTGGAAGGTGATATTTTTATGCAAGGTTCAGGGAAATGAAGACAAAATATGTTCTGTGCAAACAGCTGACATTTAATTGTGTCAAGGACACACAGTCATAACAGATATAGCTCTCTGGATTCAAATACCACTGGAATTATTTTCACACTTTGAAGTAATTTTCCTCATGGATGGTTGAAGTATTATGCCCCAAATAATACTGGAAACCCTGGAAATACCTGAGCAGATTGTGATTTGATTTGAAGAGATGAAATGAGTCATCTTGGATGAGCACGTGGTCATCCTGGCAGTAATTCTGTCAGGGTTCAACTGCTGTCCATTTGTCAGAGTGGGCTGGTTTGTAATAATGTGTGAGGTACCGCAGTTTGGATCATAAGATATTGCCATGTTATTCTATTAAATTAAATTAAATACAAATTATTTGTCACATGCTTCGTAAAACAACAGGTGTAGACTAACAGTGAAATGGTTACTTACGGGCCCTTTCCAACAACGCAGAGAAAAAATATATAAATATTAGAAAAATAACACAAGAAAATAATAACAATGATTTATTCAACTTATATAGCACTATTCATTACATAAATACATCTCAAAGCTCTCTAACTCAACAACAAAAAACAACCAATTTATGAGTTGATAGACGGTCAAGAGACTGAAGGTGGAGAAAGTTCATGGTTTGAGTGAGGTCATGCTTCACCGTAGGGATGGTGCCAGGTTTCCTCCAGACGTGACGCTTGGCATTCAGGCCAAAGAGTTCAATAATGGTTTCATCAGAGAATTTTGTTTCCCTTTAGGTGCCTTTTGACAAACTCCAAGCGGGATGTCATGTGCCTTTTACTGAGGAGTGGCTTCCGTCTGGCCACTCTACCATCAAGGTCCTCTGTCAGAGTGACCATCGGGTTCTTGGTCACCTCCCTGACCAAGGCGCTTCTCCCCCGATTGCTCAGTTTGGCCGGATGGCCAGCTCTAGGAAGAGTCTTGGTGGTTCCAAACTTCTTTCATTAAGAATGATGGAGGCCAATGTGTTCTTGGGGACCTTCAATGCTACAGAAATGTTTTGGTACCCTTCCCAAGATCAGTGCCTCGACACAATCCTGTCTCGGAGCTCTACGGACAATTCCTTCGACCTCATGGCTTGATTTTTGCTGTGACATGCACTATCAACTATGGACCTTATATAGACAGGTGTGTGCCTTTCCAAATCATGTCCAGTCAATTGAATTTAGCACAGGTGGACTCCAATCAAGTTGTAGAAACATGGATGGTCAATGGAAACAGGACGCACCTGAGCTCAATTTTGAGTTTTATAGCAAAGAGTCTGAATACTTATGTAAATAAGGTATTTCTGTTTTTATTTTGAATACGTTTGCAAAAATGTATAAAAACCTGTTTTCGCTTTGTGTTTATGAGGTAGTGTGTAGATTGATGAGGATTTAAAAAAAAATCCCTTTTAGAATAAGGCTATAACCTAACAAAATGTGTAAAAAGTCAAGGGGTCTGAATACTTTCCGAATGCACTGTATAGGTAGGGATAAGGTGACTAGCTAATGGGATAGATAATAAACAGTAACAGCAGCGTGTGTGATGAGGCAAAAAAGTTAGTGCAAAAAGGGTCTTATACAGGGTCTTATACACCATACACCACTGCGACCGGTATGCTCTAGTTGGTTGGACCTCGCTACATACTCGTCCCCAAACACACTGGCTCCAGGTCATCTATAAGTCTATGCTAGGTAAAGCTCCGCCTTATCTCAGCTCTCTGGTCACGATAACAACACCCACCCGTAGCACACGTTCCAGCAGGTATATCTCACTGATCATCCCCAAAGCCAACACCTCATTTGGCCGCCTTTCCTTCCAGTTCTCTGCTGCCAGTGACCGAAAATAATTGCAAAAATCGCTGAAGTTGGAGACTTTTATTTCCCTCACCAACTTTAAGCATCAACTATATGAGCAGCTAACCGATCGCTGCAGCTGTACATAGTCCATCTGTAAATAGCCCACCCAATCTACCTACCTCATCCCCATACTGTTTTTATTTTATTTACTTTTCTGCTCTTTTGCACACCAGTATCTCTACTTGCACATCATCATCTGCTCATTTATCACTCCAGTGTTAATCTGCTAAATTGTAATTATTCGCTCCTATGGCCTATTTATTGCCTACCTCCTCATGCCTTTTGCACACACTGTATATAGACTTTCTTTTTTCTACTGTGTCATTGACTTGTTTTATTGTGTTATTGACTTGTTTATTGTTTACTCCATGTGTAACTCTGTGTTGTTGTCTGTGTCACACTGCTTTGCTTTATCTTGGCCAGGTCGCAGTTGCAAATGAGAACTTGTTCTCAACTAGCCTACCTGGTTAAATAAAGGTGAAATAAAAAAAATAAAAAAATTGCTTAGGGGAAGAAGCTGTTTACGGTCTTGTTGGTTCCAGACTTGGTGTTTGGTACCGCTTGCCGTGCGTTAGCAGAGAGGACAGTCTATATGGGTGGCCACTATGGGTGGCTGGAGTCTTTGACCATTTTTAGGTCCTTCCTCTGAAACCGCATGGTATAGAGGTCCTGGATGGCAGGGAGCTAGGTCCCAGTGATGTACTGGGCCATACACACTATCCTCTGTAGAGCCTTGCGGTCGGATGCCAAGCAGATGCCATACCAAGCGGTGATGCAGCAAGTCAAGATGCTCTCAATGGTGCAGCTGGATAACTTTTTAACGAGCTGAGGGCCCGTGACAAATCTTTTCAGCCCCCTGCGGGGGAAGAGGAGTTGTTGTGTGGACCATGATAGTTCCTTAGTGATATGGACACCAAGGAACTTGACGCTCTCGACCTGCTCCACTACAGCCCCATCGGTGTGGATGAAAACTTATTGATGGTGTTGGAGTCATTGGAAAACCGGGAGTACAGGAGGGGACTTAGCACCCACCCCTGAGGGGTCCTCATTTTGAGAGTCATCGTGGCAGATATGTTGTTGCCTAGCCTCACCACTTAGGGGTGGCCCATCAGGAAGTCCAGGATCCAGTTGCAGAGCGAGGTGTTTAATCCAAGGGTCTTTAGCTTAGTGATGAGCTTGGAGGGCTCAATGGTGTTGAACACTGAGTTGTAGTCAATAAACAGCATTCTCACATAGGGGTTCCTTTTGTACAGGTGGGAAAGGGCAGTGTGGAGAGCAATAGAGATTGTGCCATCTGTTGATTTATTGGGGCAGTATGCGAATTGGAGTGGGTCCAGGGTGTCTGGGATGATGGTGTTGATAAGCAGTTCATGGCTGCAGATGTGAGTGCTACGGGGCGATAGTCATTTAGACAGATTACCCTGGCGTTCTTGGGCACAGGGACTATGGTGGTTTGCTTGAAATATGTAGGTATTACAGACTGGGGCAGGGAGAGGTTGAAATGTCAGTGAAGACACTTGCCAACTAGTCTGCGCGTGCTCTGAGTACTCGTCCTCGTAATCCATCTGGCCCTGCGTCATTGTGAATGTTTACCTTTTTAAAGGTCTTACCCACATCGGCTTACGGAGAGTGTGGTCACACATTCGTCCGGAACAGCTGCTGCTCTCATGCATAGTTCAGTGTTGCTAGACTCAATGCGCGCATAGAAGGTTTTTAGCTCATCTGGTGGGCTCGCGTCACTGGACAGCTCGCGGCTGGGTTTCCCTTTGTAATCTAAGATAGTTTGCAAGCCCTGTCACATCTGACGAGTGTCAGAGCCGGTGTAGTATCATTCGATCTTGGTCTTGTTTTGATGCATTGCCTGTTTGATGGTTCATTGGAGGGCATAGCAGTATTTCTTATAAGCACCTGGATTATTGTCCTGCTCCTTGAAAACGGCTGCCCTAGCCGTTAGCTCAGTGCGGTTGTTGCCTGTAATCCATGGCTTCTGGTTCAGATATGTACGTACAGTCACTATGGGGACAACTTCATCGATGCACTTATTAATGAAGCCGATGACTGAATTGGTAAACTCCTCTATGCCATCGGATGAATCCCAGAACATATTCCAGTCTGTGCTAGCAAAACAGTCATATGGCTTAGCATCCGTTTCATCGGACCACTTCCTTATTGAGCGCAGCAATGGTACTTCCTGTTTGAGTTTATGCATGTAGGCAGGAATCAGGAAGATAGAGTTATGGTCAGATTTGCCAAATGGAGGGCGAGGGAGAGCTTTGTATGCATCTCTGTATGTTGAATAAAGGTGATCTAAAGTTGTTTTGCCTCTAGTTGCACAGGTGACATGCTTATAGAAATGCGATAAACCTGATTTCAGTTTTCCTGCATTAAAGTCACCGGCCACTAGGGGCGCCGTCCTCTGGGTGAGAATTTTCTTGTTTGCTTATGGTCCTAAGCAGCTCATTGAGTGCAGTCTTAGTGCCAGCATCGGTTTGTGATGGTAAAAAGACAGCTATGAAAAATATAAATGACAACTCTCTTGGTAAATAATATGGTCTACAGCTTATTATGAGGTATTCTAACTCCGATGAGCAGAACCTCCTTAATATTAGAGATTGAGCCAAATATGCTGTTAACAAAAAGAACCCCCCCTTCTGAGCTTCCCTGACTCAGTCATACTGTCCTGCACTATAGTAAAACCAGATAGATTTATGTCTTCGTTCAGCCACGACTCAGAGAAACATAGGTTTTTGCAGTTCTTCAGATCACGTTGATAGGATAATCTTGAATGGAGCTCATCCATTTTATTCTCCAGTGATTGCACATTCGCCAATAGAAAGGAAGGTAGAGGCGATTTATTCACTCTCTGGCGTAGTCCCATCAGGTATCCAGCACGTTGGCCTATATAGCGGCGTCTCTTCCGGGGTTTTGGGTCTGGTCCTCGATGATCAGCGCCTCGTCCAAATCAAGGTTAGTGATACAGTTGAAGTCGGAAGTTTACATACACTTAGGTTGGAATCATTAAAACTCGTTTTTCAACCACTCCACACATTTCTTGTTAACAAACTATAGTTTTGGCAAGTCGGTTAGGACATCTACTTTGTGCATGACACAAGTAATTTTTCCAACAATCGTTTACAGACAGATTATTTAACTTATAATTCACTGTATCACAATTCCAGTGGGTAAGAAGTTTACATACACTAAGTTGGCTCTGCCTTTAATATGGCTAGGCGTACCGCTAGCGGCACACCTCGACAACATCCGGTGAAATTGCGGAGCGCGAAATTCAAATTACAGAAATATAAATATTTAACATTCATGAAAATACAAGTGTTATACATCAAAATAAAGTTTAACTTCTTGTTAATCCAGCCGCTGTGTCATATTTCAAAAAGGCTTTACGGCGAAAGCACACCATGTGATTATCTGAGGACAGCGCCACGCATAGAAAAGCATGAAAAGCATATTTCAACCAGGCAGGTGCGACACGAAAGTCAGAAATAGCTATATAATAAATGCCCTACCTTTGATCTTCTTCTGTTGGCACTCCAAAAGGTCCCATATGCATTAAAAATGGTCCTTTTGTTCGATAATGTCCTTCTTTATATTCCCAAAAACTCTGTTTAGCTGGCGCGTTTCCCTCCATCAAAACGCATAGAAAATTAATCCCAAACGTTACTAATAAACTTCTCCAAACTAGTCAAACAACGTTTATAATCAAACCTCAGGTACCCTAATACGTATATAAACGCTAAAATTAAGATGGAGAATCGTTATTGTCTTTACCGGAGATAAACTACAAAGAACGCGCTCTCATCCACGCGCATGAAAACACTACAGACAAAATGGGAGCCAATTAGAAAAACTACAAATTCTAGCTCATTTTTCAAAAACAAGCCTGAAACTCTTTCTAAAGACTGTTGACATCTAGTGGAAGCCATAGGAACTGCAATCTGGGAGGATTTCGCCTCATAATAAACATGACAGCCATTGAAAACAGTGGTAGGCTGAATTTTTTTTGGGGGGGGGGATGGTTTGTCCTTGGGGTGTTGCCCTGCCATAACAGTTCTGTTATACTCACAGACATTATTTTAACAGTTTTAGAAACTTTAGAGTGTTTTCTATCAAAATCTAGCTTCTGGGCCTAGCTTCTGGGCCTGAGAAACAGGCAGTTTACTTTGGGTATGCTTTTCATGCGGACGTCAAAATACTGCCCCCCAGCCCAAAGAGGTTTTAAACAGCTTGGAAAAATCCAGAATATCAAGTCATGGCTTTAGAAGCTTCTGATAGGCTAATCGACATAATTTCAGTCAATTGGAGGTGTTCCTGTGGATGTATTTCAAGGCCTACCTCCTAACTCAGTGCCTCTTTGCTTGACATCATGGGAAAATCAAAAGAAATCAACCACAGGTCTAGTTCATCCATGGGAGCAATTTCCAAATGCCTGAAGTTACCACGTTCATCTGTACAAACAATAGTACACAAGTATAAACACCATGGGACCATACAGCCGTCATACTGCTCAGGAAGAAGACGCGTTCTGTCTCCTAGAGATGAACGTACTTTGGTGCGAAAAGTGCAAATCAATCCCAGAACAACAGCAAAGGACCTTGTTAAGATGCTGGAGGAAACAGGTACAAAAGTATCTATATCCACAGTAAAACGAGTCCTATATCGACAAAGCCTAAAAAAAGTCGCTCAGCAAGGAAGAAGCCACTGCTCCAAAACTGCCCTAAAATAGCCAGACTACGGTTTGCAACTGCACATGGGGACAAAGATCGTACTTTTTGGAGAAATGTCCTCTGGTCTGATGAAACAAAATTAGAACTGTTTGGCCATAATAACAATTGTTATGTTTGGAGGAAAAAGGGGGAGGCTTGCAAGCCGAAGAACACCATCCCAACCGTGAAGCACAGGAGTGGCAGCATTATAGTGTGGGGTTGCTTTGCTGCAGGAGGGACTGGTGCACTTCACAAAATAGATGGCATCATGAGTATGAAAATTATGCGGATATATTGAAGCAACATCAAGACATCAGTCAAGAAGTTAAAGCTTGGCCGCAAATGGGTCTTCCAAATGGACAATGACCCCACACATACTTCCAAAGTTGTGGCAAAATGGCTTAAGGACAACAAAGTCAAGGTATTGGAGTGGCCATCACAAAGCCCTGACCTCAATCCTATAGAAGATTTGTGGGCAGAACTGAAAAAGTGTGTGCGAGCAAGGAGGCTACAAACCTGACACAGTTACACCAGCTCTGTCAGGAGGAATGGGCCAAAATTCACCCAACTTATTGTGGGAAGCTTGTGGAAGGCTACCTGAAAAGTTTGACCCAAGTTACACAATTTAAAGGCACTGCTACCAAATACTAATTCAGTGTATGTAAACTTCTGACCCACTGGGAATGTGATGAAAGAAATAAAAACTGAAAACAATTATTTCCTCTCCTATTATTCTGACATTTCACATTCTTAGAACAAAGTGGTGATCCTAACTGACCTAAGACAGGGAATTTGTACTAAGATAACATTTTCAGGAATTGTGAAAAACTGAGTTCAAATGTATATGGCTAAGGTGTATATAAACTTCCGACTTCAAATGTAGCTCTTCTGATGTCTAGATGCTCTTTTCCGTCATAGGAAGCAATGGCAGAAACATTATGTACAAAAAAAGCTCAACAAAATACACAAAATAGCACAATTGGTCAGAGGCCCGTAAAACAAACACCATTCTCTCCGTCGCCATTAGCAAGGGCCATGTTATTTCTGGAGAGTACCATCTTCAAATGTCAAATCAAGGATTATTCAATTAATCCAATGTTTTTATTTTTGCCTTGTATAGCCCACAGTCTTCATCACATCAAGCATACTCTACATCCCAAATGGCACCCTATTGCCTATGTAGTGCACTACTTTTGACCAGGTCCCATAGGGCTCTGGTCAAAAGTAGCACACTATATAATGTTACGTACAGTACTGTGTCCAGTTTCAGTACATTGTGGTCTCTTATTTGGGGGGCATATTCAGATGTGACCAGGGCCATAGGGCTCTGGTCAAATGTACTGCACTATATAGGGAATAAGGTACAATTTGGGACGCAGATAATGTTATGTACAGTACTGTATGTCCAGCATCAGTACAGTGTGGTCTCTTTCACATGGAGGTGGGGCCATATTGACATGTGATGTTTAGACATCATTGCATGTAATTTCAAAGCTTTCCCCCTTGGAATAATTGTGAGGAAATTCCCCCCTCCTGCCTACCTGTCACCAATGTCTGGGGAGGGGATTGTTAATCAGGGCTATTTGGGTCTGTTTGGTGTGGGGGGAGGCCTAGAGAGATGTGTGAAATGTCCCACACATCAGCTAGCTGAGTCAGTGGCTTTTATGCCCTGCGCCTCCCTCCCTCCCTTCACCCAAATGTCACATGGACTCACATCGCCGGAGACATGAGTGGCCCTGGTACTGCTCAGCAAACAAAACGGTAGAATAGTTTCACAAAGCACTGGTCTCTGCTTGTGTAATGGAATTCATACATCTGTATTTAACCATAAAGGGTAGAACCTTTTTGAAGGGTCCTTTGATCAGAAACCCACTGAAACAAAATGTGGCTCTATATAGAGCCTTCAGGGGTGCATATGAAGCAAGCATAGAACCCTTATTGGTTATATCTAAAACCTTTTTTTCTAAGGGCATACTGTACTCATAAAGTCCTGCCCCAAAGCCCTTGCTGCTATATCCCTAAATGCTTAATAAAAATGTTTACAATTAGGAGGGAACAAAGAAATTGTATGCATACAGGCCCAGAAAGGATTAGATGGGTGTGATTTGGTAATATGATAATTTAATAATGTAGCCTATGATTTAATAAAACACACAATTAGACAATGAATGACTTGATGGCAGTGTTAGTGCCCCAGAAGTAGCAGTCTAACTTTCCGATCGGTTCCAGTGTTTATCCAAACACTAATACAGCAGTCTAATTGTTATGCTTTAATCCCATTGCGAGATGCTTAGGCACCCAAGTCTGCAGGTGCGGGTGAGAAATTGGCATTTATTTTTAACCAGTAATCACAACAGCAACCTATCTCTGCTGCCTTTGGCTCCTGACGGAGGGTGTGATGCGCACAGCAGGCTCAAAAAGCTATGCTCTCAGTTCAAATGAGCCGGCTTAGCAAGCATGGCCGCTGAGACCCTCCAACGACAAAGCCTGTGTGTAATTAATATGCACGGTGAAATGCTCCCCGCGCGGCCGCTAAAGCGATTGGAATCATGCACATGAAAAATGTAATTGCGGATTCTGCATGGTGGACGTCGCAGTCAAATTGCGTCTGATTGCGCGGAAGGTTCCAAGTGTTTTTTAAATGTCCTTTAAGATTGAGGTGAAGGCTTGTTCCTCTAAGATGCATATTAATCTTAAAACTGGACATTTCTCCAACGTAGGCGCTCAGTTGGGGGGACCCTATGACCAACAGAGTTCATTTTAATACCAGTGGGCAATTACACTATCAAATGATATCCTGAAATTAAATCATATATACAGTTAATTAATTTAAACACCACATTTAAAGAAGTAATGCTTCATTCATTCCAAACTTTAGTTTTTTCTAATGTCGCTAAGGATAAGGAAGGTGATACTTGTTTCTGTGTGTGTGTGTGTGTGTGTGTGTGTGTGTGTGTGTGTGTGTGTGTGTGTGTGTGTGTGTGTGTGTGTGTGTGTGTGTGTGTGTGTGTGTGTGTGTGTGTGTGTGTGTGTGTGTGTGTGTGTGTGTGTGTGTGTGTGTGTGTGTACGTTTTAGATCATACAAATGATCAGACAAATCCAATGTACTGACATTTCTCTGTCTTCTTTTGTTTGTTCTACACCCCTAAAGTAGATTGGAGTTGTTTGATTAGAATCAGTATTGCTAGTTCATTGTGACCTGACAAACAATTAAACATATCTCCAAGTCATAAGTTATGATTAGCTAATATAAGACATAGAAAACAAATATCAACCTCTGAAAATGAAATACTTTCCAAAATAGACTATGTATTGTTCGTCCTTGGGGTAAGATATCTAAGTCCTAAGATCAGGTTTGCTCAAAAATAAATTAATGCGGAATGTCTTAAGGGTCTTGGAATATATTAGATTCTCTTGCAATTTGCAGGTAGGCTACATAAAGAATTTGCACAAATACTGATTATTCCTACAAAATTCACCCTTTCCAAATATTGACTTAATTAATGATATATGGCCACTATTGCTTCACATTTTATAATGAATGTACATTACTGTACTGTCACTGAGTCCATTTTGACAAATAGGTAGGCGGATGGATGAAAAGAATATACACCCATGGCTGTCAAGGGGTCAGATTCTGAATTAATTGAGGGAAATGAATTCAGCCGTAATAGGCACTGACAACAGACTATGGCAATTTTGATGGCGATGACTGATGGCTGAAGCCATTCTAAGATTTATGACAAATAATGCTGTTTTTTGTTCCCTGCCAATTTGGAGTATGTGAGAACATAAACCAAAAAAGGGAAATTCTCCTTAAATGTTTATAATCATGACACAGTTATATATTAGTTATATTGCCCTTTATGTTTACCCTAATAGGCTATTGTTTAATAAGGCTTTTATTAAACGCTAAGGCTGTTCTTTTCAATGTAGACCCATGGTGTTGATGATGATGCTGGAGCTGTTTAGCGCTTAGCTGATTTCAGGGAGGTACGGCGAGCACCCCTGGAGTGGCGTCGTCACTGACTTGTGTGGGAGGCAAGGGGCCCTATCACAGCTCCCATCATGCCCCTGCAGTCAGTGCTTTTGACAGAGCGGTAATGCTGATCAGATAGCTGTGTGGAGTCATTGCTTACATGTGTCACAACCACCATCCATGATCACGTCGGTGGCACGCTGGGTGGCGGAGCGAGTGGAGGGAGCACAGGGCTCTGTGGACCTGGCTGGGTCTCTGCTGACATTCACCCAGCATGGGGGCCAGGGTGGCTCAGCCCCGGCTCCAGTACCAGTCCCTGACTCCCTGCTTCCCTGCCCTGACTCAGTCTCTTCTCCCTGGGCCCTGGAGCAAAATGCTAGCAGCTTGAACACGGGGACACAGGTGCTGCCATTCCCTGTTACCTTAATTGTACCCCCTGCTGTGACAGTCCCAGATCTCCTCTCTTTTGGATACCTTCTCATATTCAAACTCCATGCACAACTATTTTATACATGTAATAAGAAGATTAAGGTGTTGACTGTTTCTTAGAAAAAAAAATGGACAAGAGTTCATAGAGATTGTAGATCCTATTCTTCTTGAGCAATTTGCTATATTTTGTCATTATTAGATTCATGAGGACAATAAACCATTGGTAACTCATTGAGTTGAATATCCTTTATATTCAGAGACAGTAACAGCCGGTGAGAAACACTGTATACACTCTACATTGGATTAAATCAATGGAATAAGTGTCTTTTGTTGGTGTCACACAATGAAAAATGGACGAGGCTGGTTTGTGAAGCAGGAAGTCATGTTGGAACTTATTGATTTATTGGTTCTTTAGGCTGGGCACTAGTATCTTCCCACTCAGGGCATCAGAAACTTACCAAACAAGGCTGGATTCTGTCACACAGTCATGACAACTAAATAGTTTCACTCACGGAGGTGTCCCTTTGGCTAAGCCATTCTCTACCAGAGAGATACGCTAGAATTTCACCCAGAGGATCTTGCAGCCCATATTGTTTGCTTGTGTCTCTCCTTGAGCATAGTCCTCTGTGCCATCTCAAGTAGGAGAGGGTAGTAATATGTCATCGCTGGATGTCAACCACAACATCGGTCACAGCCTCTGTTTTTCTAGTACGTTTTGCAGCGTTTTCAGTGTGTTACAAATCAGTTAATGGTCTCCTCTTGAGTTAATTTTTTTCTTTCAAACAGTTGCCCCATTGATTGGATAAATCGGATCATTAGAGTGCAAGACAAACGTTGTTGTTGATTTACCCTGGAAACGTCTTTGTCCCAATGGCTAAAACAATAACGTTGAGCCCATGCGGGTTTACAGTTACAATACTTGTGCAGCACCCTTACCCGTACATTAGTATTCCTAAGGGCAAGCTGATGTGTTTTTAATAGCAGTGAGACAGAGGAAGGGCGATCTCTCACAGCGTTGGCCACTGTGTCGCTTGGCTCTTAAGATTTCTCAGTGACCTTTCATGCGCTCTAGTGCAGTGGGCTACACGGCTTGACAAGTCTTCTCCAAAGGTGTGATGCAACAATTGGATTTCCTCCTCCATGGATAATCAACTGCTTTGACCCGACAAGTGCATGTGGTGCAGTGCTAGTGTCACTTAAAGGAGTGCACACAACTACTGTCTGCGTCCCAAATGGTAGCCTATTCCCATCGTAGTGCACCACTCTGGTCAAAAGTAGTGCACTATGAAGGGAATATGGTGCCATTTTGGGATGCAACCATTGTGTTGCCGTGTGTTCCTCTCAGTAGAAGAGGGCCTTCACATCCAAACTCTCATGTCGGCCATTAGTGGTTATAAGTGCTTAATTTCATTTCTATTCTTATTTTATACATAAAAAAAGTATGTAAAATGTGTGTGAATATACAGTATTTACACAAATAAAAAAATATTTGATTGTCTGCCTGTACTAAATCTCTACGTTTTCTGGGTCATTGCAGTTTTGATATCATGCCAAGTCAGATTAAATGGATGTGTACAGCAGTGGAGGATGGTGACTTGAAAAATTGAGGAGGATGGGTGACCCACGGTATAGGCGCTTAATGCACAGAGATGACAAAGTGTGGTTCAAAAATCGTCAAGACGAATTATTTTAACCTGAAGCATTTAATAAAGACATTTATAGTACAATACTATGGGGAGGGGAATGAGAGGGCTACTTACACCGTGCGGGAAAGGGATCACAGCAGTGACTGAATGAGGGTATGTGGCATGAGTTGAGATGTTCAGAGGCTTGACTTCAGCGCAGGACAGGATTTGACAAGGAAGACAAAAAACAATAACAACACACTACACACTTAGACAAAACAGCAAAGAACGAGTTAGTCCTAGCAAGGAGTAAAATCATTGATGTGTAATAATGTGATTGTGTATGTGATTGACTCTACATACAGGAATGAGAGGAAATGTATAGGGGTACTCACAGTGCTTGGAGGGGAACTATTCAATGTGCCAGTGGATGAGCGGGCACATGAGTCGTGGCTTCAGTTCATGTCAGGAGAAAGTTGACAAAGGTAGTGAAGTGGAGTAGTCATCACCTTTTAAATCAGGGAACAGGAGGGGACTTAGCTGTAAATAAAAAATAGCCGATACATTCCATTACAGCTGTGCCATCGTAGGTTTGGACAACAAGTTTCTCTATGAACTTAAACTCAGACATCTCAAAATGCATCAAGTCAAACAGACTACGCATCTCGCCCACTTGACACATCAAAGTATCACAAGAAACGTTCCTGAATAAAGCCCTGATCATCCACATACCTGACGATGACTGACAAATGCAAGCAGACTGGTGCCATCATAGGTCCCAGAGCGGTGGAGCAATTTATACCCCCTGGAACCTAGAGTTTTTCCTTATATGATAACCTAACTAGGAAAACTCTGGACGCTATAAGGTATGACAGTGATTAATCAGTTGTTAAAAGGTTTTATATGGGCTATTATGGGAGCAGTTTTTCCTAAGCAGGTCACATGATTATTAAAAACTGCTGAAAAAACTCCTGGAAAAAACTCCTGGCCCTGGGGGGATGAAAACCCTGTCAGACTGCAGCTACCTCATATTTGTTAATATAAATTATATTTAGACTAGATTAAGGAGGGGGATTTCCATTACCCAGACAACAACTGATGGAGAATAAACTCACAGGGCTGATGTCACATTGTATAATGATAGGAGACAGGCGCAGGAATACAAAATAGTTTTTTTTTATTTCTCTAACCAAAATAGAGTACGTCGTGAACATGACAGGGACGAAACCCAAAACAAACAAGTATATACACTTCCTTTCAAACATTTGCGGTCACTTAAGACGTTTCCTTGTTTTTCAAAGAAATGCACATTTTTGGCCCATTAAAATAACATCAAATTGATCAGAAATACAGTGATATTAATGTTGTAAATGACTATTGTAGCTGGAAACAGCAGATTTTTTATGGAATATCTACATAGGCGTACAGAAGCCCATTATCAGCAACCATCACTCCTGTGTTCCAATGGCACGTTGTGTTAGCTAATCCAAGTTGATCATTTTAAAAGGCAAATTGATCATTAGAAAACCCTTTTGCAATTGTTAGCACAGCTGAAAACGTTTTTTCTGATTAAAGAAGCAGTAAAACTGGCCTTCTTTAGACTAGTTGAGTATCTAGAGCATCAGCATTTGTGGGTACGATTACAGGCTCAAAATGGCCAGAAACAAATAACTTTCTTCTGAAACTCTTCAGTCTATTCTTGTTTTGAGAAATGAAGGCTATTCCATGTGAGAAATTGCAAAGAAACTGAAGATATCATACAACGCTGTGTACAAATCCCTTCACAGAACAGCGCAAACTGGCTCTAAACAGAATAGAAAGAGGAGTGGGAGGCCACGGTGCACAACTGAGCAAGAGGACAAATACATTAGAGTGTCTAGTTTGAGAAACAGACGCCTCACAAGTCCTCAACTGGCAGCTTCATTAAATAGTACCCGCAAAACACCAGTCTCAATGTCAACAGTGAAAAGGCGACTCCGGGATGCTGGCCTTCTAGGCAGAGTTGCAAAGAAAAAGCCATATCTCAGACTGGCCAATAAAAATAAAATATTAAGATGGGCAAAAGAACACAGACACTGGACAGAGGAATTCTGCCGAGAAAGCCAGCATCCCGGAGCATCCCCCACATATATACACATACTAATCAGGGGGAATGGGAACCAGGTGTGCATAACGAGACAAGACAGTCCGGGGTTGGTGGTAATGATCCAGTTCAGTTGTAATGAACACCATGGGAGACAGAGAGCTGGTTTCAAGCGCAGGGCCCAGCAGGTGTTTATTTGTAAAGGACCACAGGATGAGGCAGGTAGCTGGGTCCAGGGGCAGGCAGAAGGTCATACACAGGGGGTCCAATAAAGCAACAGTACAGGCAGGGAAAAGGCTAGTAACGTCGTCCGGGAGATCAGGCAATAGGCTGATAACAGGAAATCCAATAGGTTAAGTGCAGGTAGGGAATAGGCAAAAGGCATCGTTAGTGAGGCAGGCAAAAACTATCATACAGAGGAGGATTCAATTACAGGAAAGCCAGCACTCAAACTAGAAGTGTGTCACAAAACAAACACCCCCCCCCCCCCCCCCCCCCCCCCCCCCCCACACACACACAATGATGGAGTGCAAAGAACTTAACTAAATAGTGTGTGATAATGACATACAGATGTGTGAACAGGTGATCAGAATTCAGGTGATTGGGATCTGGAGAGTGAGCTGCGTTCAGGGGATCTATGTGTTTGAGAGTGTGAGCTGGAAAGTGGGCTGGAAAGTGAGCTGCGTTCAGGGGATTTACGTGTTTGAGAGTGTGAGTTGGAAGCAGGCAGTGAGCCTAGAAGGCCGAGCTGGTGAACGGAATGAGCAGCAGTACCGGGGGAATCCGTGACATCTGAGCTTGCTTTATGCATGTTTGCATCATGCAGGCCTACGCAACTGTACTGTAGGCCTTAAAAAACATTTACTCACATCCATCATCTTTATTATGTTGATTCATTAATTCCAGTTAATCATTATGGATTAAAAACATATAGGCAGCCTAGCCAGCCAAATTTTGAATGTAAACTCAATTTGATCACATTCACATTTTCTCCTGACACACAAATGGATTATAAATATATAATGTTACCAATTAGTTTACCCTGACCAGATGGACTGGGCACATAGGCTGTATGCATCTGCTCTTTTTAGTAGCCTACAGTTGATCAGACTAAAAAATAGTCTCGTTTTCATCCCGTACAGCATGTCAGATTTCTAATGTTTATGTGTAGCCTAGGCTGCTGCAACATTTATATCATGAGTTTTTGCTTGTGTCTGTCCGAAGTGGTTATGTGTTACCATCTTTGCTAAATCAATACCGGAGGAGAGTGGAAAGCCTACTTGAGCGCACGCAAAAAAAGTGCGCTGTGTCTAATCTTTTAATGGATGATGCGATGGAAGCTATCAAATCATTCAGAATTGTTTTCGACATCCCAGAAAAGACAGTCAAAAGTTCGTTATGTTCAGCAAGTAAAGCATTGAAAAGGGAAATTACCTCAGCAAGCTCCTTGGAGTTGTCCTTGTTGGCGGAACTTTCCATCTCGTCGTGTCCTCTAGAAGCAAATTCTTGCATGTCCAAAAATGCAGGCAAGGCCAGCAATACAGACGGCTTGATGAAAGGCTCCCTGTTAACCAGCTATACTTTTGATACCAGGTGGTATTGAACGCCCTCAGCTTTTCATCCGTCTTCCTGAAACTGATCTCAGGCAGAGGTCGACCTTCGCTTTTAATTCGCACCTTTTCCGTGTACCCCAGAGAATGAAAGGGGTTCTTCAACAAAAAGTCCACAGCATTTTCGGCAGCGTTGGCCATTCTACCACTCTGACCCAGAAAACTGCACACTCGCACTGGTAGCTACAGTTGAAGTCGGAAGTTTACATAACTTAGGGTGGAGCCATTAAAACTTGTTTCTCAACCACTCCACAAATGTCTTGTTAATAAACTATAGTTTTGGCAAGTTGGTTAGGACATCTACTTTGTGCATGACACAAGTCATTTTTCCAACAATTGTTTACAGACAGATCATTTCACTTATAATTCCCTGTATCACAATTCTAGAAGTTTACATACAGTTGAAGTTGAACACGCAGCCGTCATACCGCTCAGGAAGGAGACACGTTCTGTCTCCAAGAGATGAACATACTTTGATGGGAAAAGTGCAAATCAATCCCAGATCAACAGCAGAGGACCTTGTGAAGATGCTGGAGGAAACAGGTACAAAGTATCTATATCCACAGTAAAACGAGTCCTATATCGACAAAGCCTGAAAGGCCGCTCAGCAAGGAAGAAGCCACTGCTCCAAAACTGCCATAAAAAAGCCAGACTACGGATTGCAACTGGGGACAAAGATCGTACTTTTTGGAGATATGTCCTCTGGTCTGATGAAACAAAAACAGAACTGTTTGGCCATAATGACCATCGTTATGTTTGGAGGAAAAAGGGGGATGCTTGCAAGCCGAAGAACACCATTCCAACCGTGAAGCATGGGGTTGGCAGCATCATGTTGTGGGGGTGCTTTGCTGCAGGAGAGACTGGTGCACTTCACAAAATAGATGGCATCATGAGGACGAAAATTGATGTGATATATTGAAGCAACATCTCAAGACATCACTCAGGAAGTTAAAGCTTGGTCGCAAATGGGTCTTCCAAATGGACAATGACCCCAAGCATACTCCCAAAGTTGTGGCAAAATGGCTTAAGGACAACAAAGTCAAGGTATTGGAGTGGCCATCACAAAGCCCTGACCTCAAGCCTATAGAAAATGTGTGGGCCGAACTGAAAAAGTGTGTGCGAGCAAGCAGGCTACAAACCTGACTCAGTTACACCAGTTCTGTCAGGAAGAATGGGCCAAAATTCACCCAACTTATTGTGGGAAGCTTGTGGAAGGCTACCCAAAACGTTTGTCCCAAGTTATACAATTTAAAGGCAATGCTACCAAATACTAATTGAGTGTATGTAAACTTCTGACCCACTGGGAATGTGATGAAAGAAATAAAAGCTGAAATAAATCATTTTCTCTCTACTATTATTCTGACATTTTACATTCTTAAAATAAAGTGGTGATCCTAAACTGACCTAAAACAGGGAATTTTTACTGGGATTAAATGTCAGGAATTGTGAAAAACTGAGTTTAAATGTATATGGCTAAGGTGTATGTAAACTTCCGACTTCAACTGTAGCTAGCTACTGCAGTTAGCAAGACAAATTTAAATAACTTGCACTAACTGGACACAAAAATAAAGTTCTAAACCCAAGAAAACAATTTATATTATACTTCCTCAGTCTCCTGTAATTTAAAAAAACGAATTTGAATTCAATAATGTCCCTAAAATGCTCAACTATCAGTTTTCACTCTTCGTCTCTATCCAACAATGTCACCAAGCTTCTCAACACATAGAACCCCCACAATACTCTGTGGCACAATCCCAATACAACTCAATAGGTTAATTCTCTGATCCTAATTCTATGATTGGATGGGCAACATAGCAGTTCATACTGAAAAAGCTTTGATTGGTTGGAGTACGTCCTCCGGAAGTGGTCATAAATACCATGTAAGTCTATGGAAGGGGGTGAGGCCTACGAGCCTCCTAGGTTTTGTATTGAAGTCAATGTAGCCAGAAGAGGACAGTAGCTAGCTGTCCTCCGGCTGCACAATGGTGCTAGCCCACACAGTGCTGTTGAAGTTACTGTAGACCTTCATTGCAACAAAGTGTTAATGAATCAATTATTTGGTGACATATATTTAATATAGTTACCATCAGAAAGGATAACGTTTTAATGTTTCACTATTTTTATTTTTATGAAATTTTACTGAGGAGGATGGTCCTCCTCTTCCTCCTTTGAGGATCCTCCACTGGTGTACAGTGTACTGTATGGCTGCTGTGCCGTACCTCCCATCACACCATTGGAGGCTGCTGAGGGGAGGACGGCTCATAGTGATGGCTGGAATGGAGTCAAAGGAATGCTATCAATCACATGGATACCACATGTCTGATACCATTCCATTGACTCCATTCTAGCCATTATTATGGACCGTCCTCCCCTCAGCAGCCTCCGCTGCATCACATTGATGCTAACCTAGCTACGATTAAGGAGGAGTGAAAACCAGTTGAGCTTTCCACACCTCCTTTTCATACTGGTCTTTATAGACGATCATTTACTTTAACGTGGAGAGGTATAGAACAAACAAATGAGATCTCCTCCCTGCTTGTGTGTAACGTTAAAAGGCTCTGAGTAGAGAGGGAGGCAGGGGAGTATTTTAACCCCTACTGTCCCTGCCTGCCTTCCTCCAGCCTGCCTCTCTCTCCTCAGAAGGACCAGTACAAACAGCATTATTTATGCTCAGCAAAACACCCCTTAATTACTCATGAACCGCTGCACGCTCCAGACTCCGGCGCTCCACTACCACCCACCGACAGGCATTAAACACTCTCTTAAAGCTTGCTATTTGATATTAGCGCGCTTGAGCCTCTGAGAAAAAAAAATATAGAAGTAAATAAATGAGGAAGGTGATTTACATATGCATAGCGGATGATATTTATACTCTTCACGGCATGGTGGTGTGGCGTCCCTCAAGGGCCTGTCATATTACCCCTTTCCTCAGGTCCCGGCGCACAGACTGGGAAGAGGGCAGGTGATTAATTCTATACCCATGAGGAGGCACCAATTGGCTCGCACAACAAGGGAGGGATGGTGATGGTGGATGCTCGATTGCTAGTAACGGCCTTTTATAAAGAACTGTCTTAGTCTCTTTCTTTGCATGTGTTCATGGGCCTCAGGTGACCATGTGTAAATACAAATGGATACACATTAATCATACATATTCTTCTCTATTATTTGTTCTGTAATATTATTATATTGTAATATTTTTTTTTAATGACATCCACAGTTGCAGTATATGCATTATGATGTGCTATGCTTGGTGAAAGCGTGGCTGCCCGTGGCATTATATTGGATTTATTTTATGTCCAAGGATTTACCTTCTCTGTGCATCCTCTAATCTCGAGCAGAGGAAATGACTCCATCTTCAAATGTTTTGGAGTATCATTGAGGTCTTGCGCCGCAGACTCTGGAACGGCCATGATAAGGGCTTTACTTCTTTGTAGCTGTCACAACACTGAGATCAAAGTGGTTCAAGTCCAAGGCCTGTTGTAGCATTCCCCGTACCCTGAAATATCACAACTTATAATATAATATAATAATATATTCAGGATCACACCTTCCTCTCCAAAATTAGGCATCGCATTGAGGCTAGGATTAAATTTCAAAGCTGTTAAAATTACAGATTGTGACTTTAATAGCATGTGAGGCCCAGGTTTCTGGAAAGATGGTAACAAAATACTAACAATAAAGTAATGGGATATTTTGCTGTTCTTATTTCCTCCAAAAAATCGGTGTCGAAATTTGGGGAATGAAATGACTGATATACCTTTCAGACGATGCACTGGTAAAAACGTGTGTATTCTTCCTATCCTCCTCTCCTCACACAGACTTCATTAGGAGGCCCTCGAAAGTCATTGCTCTCACACTTCCCACTAATTACATCATCAGATCCAAACAGTGGAGCCATCATCAGCTGAACTGCAGTTGTATACCACTAAAAACTATGCTTCTAATTACTACTTTAGTCCCTTTTCCCTGTGACATGTCAGTGATAGATCATTATTTTTCAAGCGATTTGTTCACATTTATATGCAATATAATTGGATCTGATTAATTATTATGATTAATGGGCGAGGGGTTTCTATCTGTAGCTATTAATATTGCTGATATCAGACAGACGACATACACAAATTGAAGGTGCCGGAGTGACGTTACTTGAGCATAGAATGTCGGAAGGCTCTTTAACCGCTCACTGTAACAGCTTTACTATGGGAATTGAGTTGTAGGCCCTGCAGGGCCATACAGACATGATATTTACATGAAGATGCCTCGTGAGCTAATTCATATGACGCTTGATCAGCAGCAGGCCTCTGGATCAGTCTTACTGTATAGGATGAATATACTGCATACTGAACATACTGACCATGTACTGATCATACTGAACATATACTTAACATATTGACAATGCACTGAACATACTGAAAATACTGAAAACACTGAACATATACTGAACTTATTGACCATATACTTAAAATACTGACCATGTACTGATCAAACACAATGAACAAATACTGAACATATTGACCATGTACTGAATATACTGACCATGTACTGAGCATACTGAAAATATACTGAACACACTGAACATACAGACCATACACTGAGGGTACAAAACATTACAAACACCTTCCCAAGAACAGCCTCAATTCGTCGGGTCATCCCTGAGGAACGAATGCACTCCTCAGGGATGATGGCCCATGTTGACTCCAGTGATTCTCACAGTTGTGTCAAGTTGGCTGGATGTCCTTTGGGTGGTGGATCATTCTTGATACATGGGAAACTGTTGAGCATGAAAACCCCAGCAGCGTTGCAGTTCTTGACACAAACTGGCGCGCCTGGCACCTACTACCATACCCTGTTCAAAGGCACTTCAATATTTTGTCTTGCCCATTCACCCGCTGAATGGCACACATACACAATATATGTCTCAGTTGTGCCAAGGTCAAAAAAATCCTTCTTTAACCCGTCTCTTTCCCTTCATCTACACTGATTGAAGTGGATTTAACAAGTGAAATCAATAAGGGATCATAGCTTTCACCTGGATTGACCTGGTCAGTCTATGTCATGGAAAGAGTATATACTGAACATACAGAAAATTCTGACCATGTACTGAATGTACTGATTGTACTGACCATGTACTGAATGTACTGATTGTACTGACCATGTACGAAAGATATACTGAACATACTGGGCATATACAGAACATTCTGACCATGTACTGACCATACTGGGCATACTGACCATGTACTGAACATGTACTGAACATACTGGGCATACTGAATATACTGAACAAATTGTTCATGCAACATTTGATCAGTGGGGCCATGTGTAATGACATTATACTGTACATGGTCACTGGGAATAGATATTTTGCCAAATAAACTCCAACTTCTACTATGTCCAGGCACCAGAGGTATAGTATCATTCTCCTTCTGGCACCCTTCAGGCACCCAAGACACATTCTCAACTAGTAGACTAGAAATGAATAGTTTCAGAATCTACTTCTGTTTCAGGTTTTTATAGTGATAGTTCTTTAATGAGACATTTAACTGTCATCTGATGTCCTAAATCTACACCCCTCTGTATTTACCCCCCCCCCCCCCACACAAAAAAATTACCGTCGGTTTATTGTGCATGGACAGTAGTCAATTCCCTCTGCATAGGAATGGCTCATTAACGGACAGAGGAGAGCTGCGTACGTTTGTATATGGCTGGCATTGGTCGGCGTGTAGAATGGATTTATGGTGTCACTCAGCCCTGGAGAACGACTAATGAGGGAGCGCAGGCGAACAGCGTCCGAGTGGGGTAATTCCACACTATCCATCCAGACAGAGAGAGGAAAGAGAGAGGGGTGGAGGGCTGGGGGTGGGGGGTGGGGGCACGGTGGAGGAAGGAGGACACATCCCTCATTATGTGACTGTCTCTGGAGCTTTCTTAAATATTTTAATAAATAACATCAGCCCAACAAGAAATTAATGAATAGTATCATTAATAATGAGCTCAGGCCTTGTACTGATAGGGCAGATATTAAATTGAACCGCTGTGGGGGGATCTCCAGAGACTTGGGATTTTTCCAGCAGCAAACAAGGCCAGTGAATGAGGCAGCCGTCCCTCCGTGCCAACAGCTTTTACAACAGGTTGAAAGTAATAAAGGAGGATTTTCCCAGCGATGGAGTTAAGCCCTAGGAAATCTGCTCATGTAGATCTCTGTGAAAGGCACTGCCAAATGTGATCCTTAATTAAACTTTAATCAAGATAATGCTGTTTGCAGTAGAAGTAGTTTAAAGAAGGTGCCTCCAGCCCCCAACTCGAACCAGTGAATCTCTCTGGTTCATATTGTAACGGTCTTAACCCCACTCACGCTCTTTCTCTCATTTTTGGATGTTCATTTGTTTACCACTTTTAATTCACCAGACTTGGTTTTCTTTGTATCTTTGTGGTCCCTGGCATACAGTATGTTTCTCAGAATGTGTCACTGTTTCCACTGTAATGTTGGGAAGTTTGAGAGTGGCCCGCAAATTCTGCAATATAAAGTACACATATATACTGCTCTAAAAAACCAAGACCAGTGATCCTAGCTCTTGCTGTGACCACACCTAATGCTGTATGGGGGCTTTTGGACCCAAACATGATGGTTTTCACCTCATAGAAAACAAACAACTACAATATAGTATATCTCTACCATCTCTAGCTAAACATCTTTGTTTTCTTAGAGATGAGAGACAAGGATTCTGTCCAGAAATGAAGTTTAATAGCCTAATGATTGTACCCACTTTGCTTAAAAGGACTTAAAGTAATAATCCACTTAAACGATGTTCTGGTAACTTTTCATTAGTCCACTGATTATACAGTCTCAAAATGTTTTGCATGTCAGCAATCAAGTTTCAAGATATAGAACTTTAAAAAAATCTAATTCTAACTTGACACATCATCAAGTTACAATTTGAACTTTGAAAGTCTTTTATCTTGACAACGTGATTGCTGACATGCAAAACATTTTGGGACTGTATCAACAGTGGACTAATAAAAATAAAAACACAAAAGACAGTTTTTGAGTTTATTATTCATTTAAGCAAATTTAAGATTGATTCATATTTGTTTCTGTTAGATGGTTGTTTTCGCAAATGTGCCCACACCTCACATGCAAGTGATATATTGTGATAATTACACTGCGATTGCAATGATATAGTAATAATAATATGTCTTACTATGTAATACTACTGTAGTAGTAAGGATGAATAATTGTCCAGGAGTTGTATCACATGGAACCCACCACTACTTACGTAACAGTATGAACGTTATTAGTGAAAATCATTTAGCACCCGAATTGCTCTACAGCTTCATCTTAATGTAATAGATTAATGTCTCCTTAGTCACTGAATCTGGACTACACCACCCCGTTAGCACATTACACAAGAGGCTCTGAGAAAACACGGTGTCTTATCTTAAAGATAAAATACATTCATTTATATTGAGCACATTTGGGTCAAGAACATTTACATAATAGTACGGGTTATAAAAGCAAGAAAACTAAAAGACAACACTTCATCATGTGTTTATTACCCTCATTACATTGAATGTGGATTTGTGTATCTTTCTGGGGTTCTGTGTCATTCACTGTACTGTATGGTTGCATGTCTCCATTGCCTGTTTAAAAGCCTTTTATAAAATCCTTCTCTACTGCCATAGTTTTATGGGTTAGCCTATATCCTGAGATATAGACTACTACGCAACCTAGTTAGCCTTTATATTAGTTGTAAACAATTTTCAGAGGTATAAATCTAAATGTGATCTTAATTTATATATATTTTTTTTAAGTTTGTTTATAAATTTATGTCTTGGAATTTTTGGGGGGTTAGACCAGTACAACTGACACCCAAATGTCCCCTCCTTGTATATTTAAGCAATAAAGCCGGAGGGGGTGTGGTATATGGCCAATATACCATGAATAGGGGCAGTTCTTAGCGTGACACAACACGGAGTGGTTGGATACAGCCCTTAGCCGTGGTATGTTGGCCATATACCACAAAGCCATATTGCTATTATAAACTTGTTACCAACGTAATTAGAGCAGTAAAAATACATGTTTAGTCATACCAGTAGTATACCCATCTGATATACCACGGCTGTCAGCCAATCAGCTTTCAGGGCTCGAACCACCCAGTTTATATTATGTATTCATTCTCGGCTGCGTCGAGAAATACCAGTATTTTCTTCATAATAAAAAGTGGATTATCATGAATCACAAGAAAGCGTCGCCAGCTGTCACAGAAAAATGAGACCATACTGCCCATGATTAAAAACACATTTATAAATTAATGACTAATTACATAAGCACGCCACTCTTTTTGTTCTAGTCGGTACTAATATTACCATGAACCAAATGAGTCCTAGGCAAACTCTGTGTGGAAAGAAAGTGCTAAAAATAAGAGTTTAATGGAAAAGGACCCCCGACTGTTGTGTATTTATTTGATTTCATACAATCACTTCCACCTGTTGATCAATGACAGTCACTACTATAAAGTAATATGAACAAACATCTTGTTCTTTAGATAACACAACGGTTTAACAATGTAGACTAATGTTGTACGCTGATAAATACCCATCACAATACCTTACTTATACTGTAGACCTGCTCTGCTTAATGTTATCAAGCAATAGACTGCAGGGAGACAGTCTCTCATCATTGTCAATGTATGTTCCCAACTTACAATGTGATCAATATGGGTCAATTATTCAATGAAATCCATGAGCTTTATACCCTTTGGAGTTTAGTCTATCATCCATTAAAGAAATCGATTGCTCATTTGGGATATTCTAAACAAGGAATATTATTTTGAGTTCACTAAACCTACTTGACTTTTTCCAATTACTCTAACAAGAGGCATGCCAAAACCTTTCAGGAATTTTTCTGTTTTACTGTTCTCCACATAACATGTTTATATTTCTTTTTTGGGTCCAATTACAATGATCACTGTTGTCCCAACAAAGGGTTTGTATTAATAAAACCGGATGTGGTTACAGAGCATTATGGGTACTGTAGTACAGGGTTTATGTTAAAACCATAACAATTATTTCTCCCAATGACATTACAGAATCATTTCCCCATTGTTAACATGTCTGTTGCAAAACTTTCAAGTACAACGTTTTAACAAACTTCCACAGATGACATACGATGCAAGAACCTCAAAGGGTTAAATTGCGATTTTTTTTTTTTTACCTTGCGTGTCTATTTGCATGTGTTCCTTTTGTAGGTTGTGTTGCGGAAAGTTGCTCAAACTCATTGATGCTGCTAGTTTTACTTGTCTCGCATTATAATTTCAGTGTAACACTGTCTTCTTCAGTTGGTCTTACATAACCCTATTTGTTATCCTCAGAGAGTTATGTGATATATTACAGTTGAGGCATGACAGAGTACTTTTGAATCAAGTTTCCCACCATATTGCTAACTTTCATACTTTGTATACCATGTTGCTTCATCTGTTTAGCAAGTTTAGCACCACCTGAAAGATTAGCGGAATGTGGCTAATTATAGCACCACCGTGGCTTGCTCTGTTTCTTGTTCTAAAACGGGTAACTCAGTAGAACGCGGGTTTATTTTCTTTCATTTTGTGCTGTCTGCATGAGTAATTACCTTGCTGATTTCTCAGATGCAATTGCGTAGCTTCCACATTAGAACATTCCTAAGATTGATAGAGGCCTCTCTCCTAAAGGATTCGTTTTCTGTTGTAATTCCACTGTGTAGGTCATTCAAATAGCAAAATGCTAAAAAGTTGGATTTGCTTCTGTATTATTGGATGGCCAGCGCAGTGGCACCTTATCCGATAAGGGTGACGGAGAGAAGCATCTTCAATTCTGTTTTTCCTCTGCTCTCCTCCTGTCCTGAGCTCTTCTTTTCATGCAAACGTGAAATGACAGATGTGTCTGTCTGCATGTGTGTGTGTGTGTGTGTGTGTGTGTGTGTGTGTGTGTGTGTGTGTGTGAGTGTGTGTGTGTGTGAGAGTGTGAGTGTGAGTGTGAGTGTGAGTGTGAGTGTGAGTGTGAGTGTGAGTGTGAGTGTGAGTGTGAGTGTGTGAGTGTGAGTGTGAGTGTGAGTGTGAGTGTGAGTGTGAGTGTGAGTGTGTGAGTGTGTGAGTGTGTGAGTGTGTGAGTGTGTGAGTGTGTGAGTGTGTGTGTGTGTGTGTGTGTGTGTGTGTGTGTGTGTGTGTGTGTGTGTGTGTGTGTGTGTGTGTGTGTGTGTGTGTGTGTGTGTGTGTGAGTGTGTGTGTGTGTGAGAGTGTGTGTGAGAGTGTGAGTGTGAGTGTGAGTGTGTGTGAGAGTGTGAGTGTGAGTGTGAGTGTGAGTGTGAGTGTGAGTGTGAGTGTGAGTGTGAGTGTGAGTGTGAGTGTGTGTGTGTGTGAGTGTGTGAGTGTGTGAGTGTGTGAGTGTGTGAGTGTGTGAGTGTGTGAGTGTGTGAGTGTGTGTGTGAGTGTGAGTGTGAGTGTGAGTGTGAGTGTGAGTGTGAGTGTGAGTGTGAGTGTGAGTGTGTGTGAGTGTGAGTGTGAGTGTGTGTGTCTGCACACTCCGCGATAAAAAAAAACTAGTGTGTGGTGGAGAATCTGTGACTCGCACTGAATAGTGTTGAAGCCAGGACAGACAAAGACAAATGATGAGTTCTCCTATCTCCATAGTGTTGTACATCTTTTAATCATAATGGCCAAACAATGAACAACACTAGGCCAATGGGGGATGAACAGGAACAGGCGAACCAAGAGAGGCACGGTGACAAAAAAATGTGGTGTAAAAATGTTGCCCCAAAGTCAGCACAGTGACACTTATTGTTTGTCCTGTCATGTGTCACTTCCCTGAAATGTCATATCTGACCCTTGGTACCCTTGTTTTGTTTTTCATTTAATCCCTGGTGTGACAGAAGGATCAGGACTGTGCTGTGATCACGATGTGTCAGATTACTTTGGTTCAGGCTTCAATGCAAAACTACGGAGATGATGTATGTCTATTTTCTCCCACTCATTTCACACTGTCCATTTTGCTTTCTGAATTTTGCGGTTCCCTTGATACACTCCGTACTAATATTTCACTGTCATCCATAACATTGACACACTGATTCATATTTTGTATTACAGTCTATATGCAGCAGTGGGAAAAATATCATTTTCTGAAAATGTGGTCTCTGTACATTGCAACTCTATCTTGATGAATATAACAGTAAATACCATTTTGGGGGGGAAATTACCTAAGCCTTTCCTGTTCAGGGATTTACTTGAGGGTATAAATCTAGCATAATGAAATAGAGAGGGAGGAAACTGTTAGATATACAGCAGAAGATGGGAAAGCCGTTACAAATGAGATTTAAATGGGAAACTGCATCAATCCCAGCTTGTCATATTGTTTTCCCTCTCGGCCAACCTCTGCTGTAGAGAGGAACGTGTATCTCTATCTCTATCAATGTTGGTATTTCTATCCAGACACAAAAAACACATCTTCTCAACATCCAAAGATAAATAGCTGTGTGTGTGTGTGTGTGTGTGTGTGTGTGTGTGTGTGTGTGTGTGTGTGTGTGTGTGTGTGTGTGTGTGTGTGTGTGTGTGTGTGTGTGTGTGTGTGTGTGTGTGTGTGTGTGTGTGTGTGTGTGTGTGTGTGTGTGTGTGTGTGTGTGTGTGTGTGTGTGTGTGTGTTTGTCCATTTTCAACATGTTTACCTTCCCTTCCCTGTTTGTCCAAATAATCAAACACCATTTTCAAACATGGTCCCTCTAAAATTGTTCATGCAAATATTACAGTATCAAACACCTTTGAAACATCCTTGAAATCCTTGCATGGTTGTTACACAGCAAAACAAGCAGTGATGGAGTAGCCTGAATCAGCATTACACATCAATATTTATAGGTGATTAGCTGTATTCAGACTCTTTGAAATAAATTCACCATCTGTAAATGACGTCCATTTGCATAGTGGGCTCAGTGTCTCTAAACCAGCTGTATGGATCATTGCAATAACACTAGCCTGTAGCTAAACATCTGGAGCAGAGGAGCTGGGCATTCCCTAAGCAGGAAGAGACAGATGGCATGTATTGTGCCTGGTTTTGTGAAATCTGTGGAAAAGGTATTGCACTAATTGGTTGCTGCAAGAACTTCACTGTACATAAACTACACAGTTGTACACACGGACTGTTTTGAAATTTGAAATGTAGATGATGTTTGCATGCTGTCTGAATTGTGATCAAAGTATGGATTTAGTGTTGCTTTGTTACTGTGTTAATTCCACACCTGACTGACAGGGAGGAATATGAAGGAGCTTTATCAGGGTCATCCCTTTGTAGATTTTTCCCAGTTCTGAAGCTTTTCTGCACAGATAGCAACATGAGCGCTCCTTATAATGAGTGGTGAGGGGGGGGGGGGGGGGGGGGCTGTCTTAGTTTCTTGTATCATGGCTTAGTTGTGAGAATCAGTTCAATATACAAATTAACACTAGAGGACATGTTCCACTGAAGAACTGCAAATTGACATAAATGACATTAGTTCTCTTCATTGTGTTTTTCACTAGTATCATTTGCCCAAGGCATAACAAATGATGGGCTTGTGTTTGTATGAAGGTATTGATCAGTGCAATATTTGGGCAGAGATCCCTCTCTATTTGGGGTGGCAGGCATGCTAGCAGGCTAGCAGGCACTAAAGCTGTCTCTCACCCTCACGCGGTGCCTTCTCCTTTTTGCCTCACTGGCTTCCCTAACTGCCCTGTTTTATTGAATAAATTCAAGCTGTCACTTCCAAAGCTGGAAGAATAACTCAAACACAACACATAATAATGCAGGAAAAGTGGATACAATAATCTTGTCAAGGCTGTAAAAGTGATTGTTTGAAGCCATAGTGTGCAATCAATACACTAATTCCACAATTTATACTTCCAGCGATTGAAAAGGAAGGAAGCTCTGATATGGTATTTCTTGGCTCACTGACCAACTTTGACCTTCTATATATGTGAGAGTAGGATTAGCGTGTTGTTCTGCTTTAAGAAATCACCTATAAGAATTGGGAGGCAATGTCTGACATTTCCAGTTCAGGTCCGAAACCTAAACTGATTAATTCCAGTGAGCAGCAGCTCTTGAGCTTTCACTATCTTTACGACTGCAAATCCCTGACACTCAGCTGACTGAGTGAAACATAAAAGCTGTGCAGTGATTTCCTCAAACTTCTTTCTTTTATCCTTTCTTTTTTATTGAGGAAGTGGTTTTCTTTCTCACCCCAGGGCAATAGGTATTTTTCATAGAGGCAAGACCTCATCGTGGCCTTACACATTTCTGTATGCTTAATTTCTGACAGGTTGCCAATCACAAATGGTTATGTTCAACGTATCTCGTGATGGGTCATGTTTACCAACACTTTATAGGTATGCAAAGGTGACCTGTATGCAAAAGTAAAACCAAATAGCGCCTTCACGGAGCACCTACGCTGATGGTAAGACATCACAGGTCACATCTAAACATTAGAAAGACGTTTTGTTTGTTATGTTTGTGTCAGGTTGGCAACGTTGTAGCTGTAGCTAGCTGTGGTTACCGTAAGATGAGAACATAGAGGAAGATCCATGAAATCCTTAGTCAAGACCTATAAGCCTCCGGAAGCCTGATTGCAATTAGCGCGGAAATCTTTTCAAATGTTTTTCTGTCCCCTCTAGTGTTGGTAATAACTTAATGATCACAGAATAATACAAGCAATTTACCTCAATTTAGTTCAACCATATGGCATGCACATTAGCTAGTGATTTCCGATCACAGAAAGACACAGGGACAAATGTTGAACTATAGTTTTTTTTAAATAAACGCATCACCATTATTCAGCAGCAACAAAGGGAACCAAACATACTGCTTGTTTGTTCTTTTCTTTCAGTTCAACCGGAGTCATTACAAATATTAGGTGTCACCAAACCAGGCCCACATCACAGTAACTTAAACTTCTTCAATGAAAAAAAGCCATGGTCAAGGAATACTTTAATTCGTGTCAATGAAACCAGATTATCATCAATCTTGGTTAAAACGGCAATTTAAATCCTGCAGTACGCCTAATCTGGGTCAATGGAATGGGTCCAAATGCACGTTTTTGAGATCAATCTGTCTACACAGCAACTGAAAAGATTTTAATTGTATATGTCATGAATCTTGCCTGTTTTGAAGTACTTGGATATAAACTCATACATTATCTGCTCTGTCCACAACGTGTGAACCCCTGTGTCCTTCATGTTTTTTTAGGAACTGCATGTCATGCCAGTTGTGGATGTCCTTGTCAGCCTCAGATATAATATGTCTACAGAGAAGAAGCAACACAGGAACATGGTCTTTCTTAGGTGTGTGTGTGTGTGGGCAGCTGTGTGTGTATGTGGGGGAGGGGGGGGGGGGGTAAAAGCATTGGGCCAGTAACCGAAAGGTCTTTGGTTCGAATCCCAGAGCCCAGAGATTCAAATGATGTCGATGTGCCCTTGAGCAAGGCACTTGACCCTAGTTGCTCCTGTAAGTCGCTTTGGATAAGAGCATCTGCTAAATGACTCAAATGTACAAATGTAAAATTTGAGAGGGTGTGATTTTCAACTCATCTAAACAAACTTCAACCCTTCACATAATTAAAACTACCACACTGCAATTACAGCAAATTGCTGATTCTATCCATTCGAGTCAATTACCAACCAGATGTATGTTATATCATCTCCTGTTTGTACACAAGTAATGGGAACTGTTGGTAATGGAAAAACAGCGATTTGTAGTTCCCATGTCACGAAGGGACCACAGTTCAGATGGGAGGTCAGTGAATGGCAGTTGAGGTGTGGCACCTTCTGGCAGCAGGGTAATCGCCAGTGATCTGAACTCTGAACCACGTCAATGGCCCTCATCCCCTCTTCCATCCATCTATTCCTCCGTTCTGTCAGCCAGTCCGTGACAAGACAGCCCACAATCTTATCGTCCAATGAATCCAACTGGCACCAATGGAGATGGCCAATTATGAGCTCCCATAGAAAATGGCAGGGCTCTGTGTGGTCTGTCACTTAGAGGACGGTCTCAGTGAGAGAGGAGGGACAGGGGTGTCATAATGATCACTAAATGTCTGTGGTGGTCATTTACAGCAGGAGATTGGCAAGGAGACTCCTGACTTTTGCTATATTGACCTTCAGGCTCGAACTCCTAGTGGAGTGCAATAACAACAGTGGACATAGAAATCAGGAAGAAGGAAAAAGTAGAATACGGGTGTATTCTTTTCTTTCATTGCAGACAAATTTAGAAATCTTATAAAGGGCAATTCCACCGCTTTTCATCCTGATTTTCAATATCTCCAGCACAATACCAGTGTCTACATAAGTAAAGCTGTGCATTTCTATGTTGAAAAATATATAGAGTTAAAAAGTTCTACCCAATGATATCATCAAATGTTTAAGCATTTTAAAAACAGTGATGCTCAAACACTGTGAGATGACGCTGTAGATAATGAACATGAGGTTTAAAAGTGGCGCAATTGTATTTTTTTTATCCGAATGATGGTACTCTGGACAAATACAAGAGAGAATAGTCCAAATCTGAGCCATTTCACTTCTATGGAGCTAGAGAGTCTTTTTTTTAATAAGCAGGCATACATCCAAATGTGCACTCATGCAAAGGGTTGCTGGGTTCACAGTCATGTCAATACCAGAGTGGCTTAGGCATCACACATATTATTTGTGTTTGTGAGCATGAAAGATAACTTCTTCAACATTGTACCTGTGAAATGTGTGTGTGTGTGTGTGTGTGTGTGTGTGTGTGTGTGTGTGTGTGTGTGTGTGTGTGTGTGTGTGTGTGTGAGTGGGTGTGTGAGTGGGTGGGTGTATGTGTTGTTGGGGGGTGCTCACATGTGCACGTGTGTGTGTGTCTAAGTGTGTACGTGTGCGTGTATGTGTGCATGCAAGCGTGCTTGCGTGCGTGTTTTGAGTGTGTGTGTGTGTGAGAGAGAGGGGGGGGGGGGGGGGGCTATTGTTGTGACAGATGAGGGACAGGGTAGCTCACACTTAAGGTCCCAAATAGATTAGAGGAATTTTTCCCAGATACTGCTGTCCTTTCAGTGCCCCAAGCTTAATGAGCACTTCTGAGGATAATTCAAATTGATGATATAGAATGACACAGACATGATTTCTGCCCGCAGCAATAAGTCTCCAACGAAAATCTAAGCAAACTGTCATGTCACCACAGTTATGTTTTACATGATCCTTTCACCTTAAAGAAAAGATTGCAAGTAAAGACACTACCGTAGATGAAATTAAAACACAATTGCTTCAGACCCAAAGATAGTAGTCTGTTAATTGAACTTGTCGTCTTGTAACCCACCATCTTGGTCAGGCTAAACAGGCCTAACATTTCCATTTCAGTATTCCGTTTTCATGTTAGCCTAGTGGTAATAAATGTCATCTACTATTTCAGCTCACAAGGGGAAAGTGTTTACTTGGATGCTAGAACCTAAATAACTCTCTTGTTTGAATCGTTAGCATCAAAACGTACTTACGACATGAACCCGAAAAATGCTTCGCAAGATACTAACCTACGTAAGACTTATTACATTTACTCTTGCTAAATTACACAATTATAGCATTTACTCAATGACAGACACCCTGTTTTGCAGTGTGGTGAACCTGCCAATTCTACACAGGTGAAACGTCTATAATGTCAAACTAATTACAGCAGAGTACCATGTCAAAGTAGGAACATGTTCAAAAGCTTAAATTTTAATTAAGAAATTACAGCCGTTTTATCTAAACGAACAGATTCATGTGAAAAGGGATAGATTCACAAGAACAGATCTGACATTCTTGTGAATTGTAAATTGTAAAAGGACAAAAATGATCCTTTCTCAAATAGACTCACAAACAGAAGATCAGTGACAGAAGAGCAAATGATCCTCATGTTACACTACAGTTGAATACTACATCATTTGTTCAAATTAAACTGTTTGATGACTATCATCTTGGAATTCTGTCATTCCAGTGCTTCAGTGTGCACAGCTTGGCCCAGTGTTTAGCCACAGCAGTAGTAGAGGTTCCAGACCCAGACAGCTGTCTGACAGGATAGTGTATGGACAGAGGGCCAGACAGAGGGCCAGACATGGGGATAAGAAGGCCCTAAACCCCCTCCGGGGCCTTCTGAAAATAAATATTGATTGGGGACGGTTTTAATTACTTCCTTAAATTGAGCAATTTTGGTATTCCCACTTGGCTCCTGGTGGAAAATCTATGAAGGATTCCACCCGGATGAAGAGGAGAAGAGTTGAACATGGACCACCATAAATCAAGAGGGATACATAATTCATTGAAAGCGTGTGAAAAGGACAAGACAAGATGCTTTGGATCATTGCAAATAACATCTCTCAATGAATTGAGATCTCCCTCCATGTTAAAACAGGCCTTCTGTTTTAAATCAACCTTAGAGGCTCCTGTTTTAAACCAGCCACACAGGCTCTGTTTTAAACCGGCCTTATAGCTCACACTGGTAGGATTGTCAAACATGTATTTGCCTGCCGACAATACTTAGCACCTCTGAACAGTGCCGGCAGTCAATCTCTTTTGTGTTCAAATAGCAAAGACCTTGAAGTCATCAGTCAGGTTAAAATACTCCAAACCAGAAGGTGGCAGTGGTGTTGTTTGGCAATGCATGTCCGTGTGTTGCTTAGTTTATGGTCTATATAGAACTAATGTTACTTTTTTGTAGAAAGCCCTTGTTGATACTATCCAGATGGCCCAGCTAGATAACTACCTAACAAGACGACGAAAAAACTATGTAATTCACTCTCCCTAATCCCATGTGCCCATAGCCAAATGTTTAGCTAGCTTGCTAATGTTAGCATATTCGCAAGCTAGCACAACATAGCTAGCCATCTAGCTAAAGACGCTGCACTAACTCGGTAGGTAACACAGGCAGCTGTTTCATTTAAACTAATCCATTGTGATTTAATTATAATGTCAATACTAGCTACAGGGGTTAGCTAGCTTGGAAGAAGTATTTATCCCAAAGCCTACATTGTATATGAAGTGTGACTGGCTCATGACATTTAACTGTGGATGTACGGAGAAAATGCAACTTTTTTCCTTTTTGTTGTCACTCCTGTTGGCTCCCCCATGTGTGGGTTTGTGCTCTCTGATTGGCTCAAAGTCAAGTTGTTGGCCACTGACGAGCATTGCGGTTCTGAAAGCAGAAACGGCAGGTTCGTCGCTACTGGGTCGGCACACAACAGGGACCGCTTTTGTTCTAGCAAGAGAAGGAACGGCCTCCCACTGTGATAAGTACCTTTCGGCAGTCTATCGTCAGTGAGATTCTCGGTGGGTTTCATGCTTTACCTGATCTGTTTTAAATCAGCCTTATACGCTCCTGTTCGGCAATTCATCTCATCTGGAAAATGTCTTTGTAGCTACCAGAGGCTTTTGCTGCATTTCATCAGGTTTCATATCCTCACAAAAAAATGAATGGCAAGCATGTCAGTGTGATCATTCCAATGTAGTTTTCTTTATTTTTTCCCTTCTGTGGACTTGTGTGGATGCATTGTGAGATGATCAAGGCATATCAACCACATTGTATCAGTGAATATAATCAGTTCTATGTGGTGTTTTTGGTCATGTCAGTGCCTGACTCAAGCCTGTATAAGCAGTGCCCACTAGTGCTTCCAGGCTGACCCACAGGCTGACCCGCAACCAGGCAGGTCCTGAGAGACAGAGTGAAGCCTCCCTTCACTGATCTGCCCTAAATCCACCCAGAGACGCCCCGGTCCCCTCCCAGGAGACTAAGCTCTCCATATGGCCAAATAGATTGGTCACTGGAATGGCACAATTGAAGTTCTTGAACAAGGAATTATTCTGTTGTATTGTATAGACCTCTGGACTGACCTGTGCATGGAAGCATAGGGAGAGAATTTTTACACTCCATTCATCAGAGATCCAGCCCCAAACAATTGCCTTGCTGTTCCCTATATCCCGTATTAAAGAGAGCAGACTGAGAAGTAGTTGGCCAGAGCTCTGACCTTAATCTTGAGGGTTGTGGTAACATAGGCTAGGGGTGGGTCTGGTCAGCTGCACTACACTGGCCCATGATTAACTAATAATACCAATGTGTCCTGGGAATGCATACAGAGTGTAACAGTAGGTAGAGATACTTGCAGGGGTGCAACTGTGACTGGGGATGGGGGGGACAAGTCACCCACACATTCTGAAATTGCAGTTTTATCATTGGAATGTGATACAAAATGAGGCAACGGTGTGCTTTAGGACCATGCGGACGCCTCAGAGCAGTCGAGTAGGCTGTTTGGAGTGTTTATCCAACTGGATAAAAATATATATATACACATGTATATAATAATATTATGCCCCCCCCCACTTCTAAAACCAAATTTGCGCCCCTGGATACTTGGACTGGAGCCACCCACTTGGGAACGAGGAGAACGGTTCCACAGTTTCAGCCTTGGATTTCGACCGTCGATCTTTAATTTTCCTCAAAATGTTGACATTTCATTGAGAATGATGCAGATGTAGTGTGGGCACATGTACAATACTGTATGTAGAGTGGTAGCTGTTAGAACTAGTTGTGTTTTATTCAATTCTGCCATGGTTTTCGATGGGTCAGATTAATTGACCGGTTCGTCTCTGTTAAGGAAGTCTAGGAAATACATGATTTGATTAGCAGCGAACACCTTTGTGCTTTTGATGAATCTGTGCCGATTGCTTTTTTGTTGGTGTCTGTCACTGGGCTATCTGGAGGGCTGCTTCACATTTTTATTAATGCGACTGAAGATTGGCATCCTTACATCAATAGTGTCAACAGACGGAACACTTTGCGTCATCCTGCAGCTAGATGAGGATAGTTCATAAACAAGCTCAAATGAATAAATAACATATCAAGGAGTTGGGAGAGTCAGATCTATAAATGACCTGCGGTCAGTCCCTGTCCTGGCATCAGTCTGAGAGAGAGTGCTGCCTCTGATTATGGTTCTGCTTTTCATATGTACCAGACTGACATGCCATGTAGAGAGATGGGAGGGGAGGTGGGGGAGGGGGGGGGGGCAAGCCCCTCTGTCTGACTGGTAATGGATGATTGGAGGCAGGATAGGAGGCTTCATCTCTCCCCCTTTCATCCTGGCCTGCTTTTGACCCGACGAGCTGGCAGTAATCGGCCCAGAGGAGGCTAATCATTCCCCGCATGTGGACTCCGATAAGTTGGAGCACCTTCCTCAGTTAGCGGAGAGGGGCTCCCGCGGCCTCCTCGGTTATCACCACCCCGGCCCCCTTCTTCAAGAGGCAGCGTTGCCTCCTCCTCTTCCAGCTCAAAGCCTCCCTCCATTCTCCATCAGCACCACTCTCTCCTCCGCTTTCATCTGACAGAGCACATAAGCCCGTGAAAGGAAGGAGAAATAAACTGGGTTCTATCTCTCAAGTTGTGATCTTCTGAATTTGATTTAGCCACTTTAAATGTAACCGCACAATTTGCTATTTTCCTCCGTCCCTTTCACTTTTAATATCTGTGGCAGTAGATTGCTTCAATTGACAGGCACATTTCTGCGGCGTGTGCCTCTAAATTTGCAACAAGCCGGTATACCGTGGTCACCTGAGCAGGCCTGAAAAGTTCTCTGAGGTTTGGGCCCTGTTCGTTTACGACAGCTTTCATGTAGGCGACGCTAAAAATTGTCCGGCTCCTTCTGTTGAGGAAGAAAGACATGTTTTCTTTGATGACGTTTTGTCATGGTTTCCTCCCATTTCAGAGAACTCCTTAAGCCAACAGAGATGAATGTTTAATAGGGATGATATTGTGAGGGCTTTATTGGATATTAGCAGCTGCACTGTTTCCTCATTTAATAGCCCTGACATTGTAAAAAGGGATTATGCAGCTGCTACACGCTTGTGTACAGAGGGCCTTTGCTGCGAAGGAAAATTGGCTAAAATGAGAAGGTAAAAAATTACATCTGGGTTGGTTTGTCTAAAATCATTGATCTAGCTAACATGCTAAGGTTGTTGTAGCCCAATAATCTCTGTCCACGTCTGTGGTTCCCCTCAGATGATTTTCTTTCCCATGTCTGTGACCTTTGGTGGCTAAGAGGCAGTACCCAACATTGATTACATAAATTGATCCAACACATGCAAAGGATATCAATTGGTAATGGGAAACATTTGAATGAACACAAGTACCACTCACTTGAAAAGCAGTAGCCAATACAAGACAACAAGCTATGGAAAGGGAAATATGAGCCACAGAGTTAATTGATGTAATGTTGTGATAGAAATGATAGAACAGAAGTCTGCTGTGAAGGTTGTAGTTCAATATTCATTGTCTCGCTCATACAATACTTCAATATTTTGGCCCATTTCAAATTGTACTAACTTTTTAACTGCACTGCATTGTATTGTATGATTTGTCCACATCCCTGCTAACTGATACTATTCCACATTTTAAAGTTGTCAAAATATTTGTTTCAGAAAATTATATGCATTACATTATCATATTTCCTCCCGTTTAGATTTTTTGTAAAGCAATAAATGCACTGGTACCATAATAGCATCCAAATCAATACAAGTGCTTTATCTATGTGAACATGTCTTGTCCTTTGATCCAGGATGCATGCTGGGGGATATTATACTTTAGTGGTCTGTGACTTCTACACTTCTCCTTGTCACTGGTAGCTGCCACATAGACAGGTTTCAATCCAGGGGGCAATAGGCAGAAGTGCCAAAGCTAACAGCTGTTAACTACACAACCTGCAGGCTACGAACTGCCATGGTCTCTGCAGCCCATTGTCAGTCTCAACAGTTAAATATTCCAGGAGGAATTTGTTACAACATGGCCATACATAACGGTCTGAAAACCCTTTACACCAATATTGCTCTCAAATTGGCAGCGGGAGAACTGGGGACATGAGGGATGCTTGAGTGTGGTAACCTATCCCTCTCAACCTCCTGGGAGCCACTTGGCCAGCTTTCATCCACATAATTATAATAAATTTGACATTTCATAGATAATATTGATTTCTTTATTTTAGCATTTCACCATAGGTGACAGTCTAGCGTCAAGAATGAAATTTATATTGATCTTCCGCGCATTAATCCCTCATGTGTATGTGATCATTTTTATAAGACCTTTTACTGCACATAAATCAATATTTCATATTACCAGCCATGCCAGAGGAGATGTCATATTTGTAAACTGTGTCTTGACACTAGCAATTCCTTTCTTGTTCAGCTGCAACTGTGCAAGACCAGTCAATTTGGGGTGTTGGGAGTGGGGCTTCTGGGTGAGAGAAGGGAGGAGGGGAGTGGTGAGGGGGAGGGGTATCTACAGTATCCTGCCTCATTTTAGTGGGGTGGAACAGGCACTTTCCTGTGACAATTATTTCAATATTGATGATGAAATATCATTTTTGGAATTAATTAGCTTCTACTGTGGTGGTCGCGATTAATAATGAAAATGAATTGGTGAATCATTCAAATTGACTAGCTCAGTCCTACAGTCACGATATTGACTACGTCACTAAGTTGCCTGTTAATTTCTCTAATTTGTGTCTGTATTTCTTTTCAGAAGAAGGAGCATATATGTAAGTCTCAAAACTCAATTGCACTGTATTCATGTTTTTTAAGAACTGTCATTACTTCACATTTTATATTTTTAACTAATTTGTCACAAAATATTACTGTGTTGTTGTGATATGATACAACTAAAAACGATTTTCTCATGGGTTTTACTGTCACAAATGTATTTAATCATGAACGTTCATCAGATTTTACTTCTACGTTTTGAGCCTAATCATTGGAGCATATTCAGAATATTGAATGAACTAACTGTAAATGTCTGTCTCAACTACAATTTCATTTTTTTATGTGCTGTCTTGGAAAATAAAATTGTCAGAAAATGTATATTCAGTGAGTGCATTTTTTTTTTTACCAAGAAATGTTCTTATCAGCTTCAATATGACATGACAATAGCCACTGAGAATGCACAACTGTTTTGTGAAAAATATGATCACCTGAATGGTGCAGACACATGACCTTTTCTCAGTCTCCCTTAACATGTCCCTTCCACAATCACTGTGGAGCGAGCGGCAGAAGAAAGGCCAGTCCATTAAGAGAATATGCTAATTTTGCCTTCCACTCCTAATTGATGCCATTTTACCAAGTAAACAAGACTTCTGTCTACAATGGATCTGTTTCTGCCAGTTAAAAGGATATTTAAGATCCACTTTTTTTTGTTGTAATTTCCCTCCATTGGCGTGCCATTATTGCAAATTATAAGTCTCTCCTTATACAGAGAGGTGCTACTCTGGCTGGTTTTCTTAAAGGCCAATCCTCAACAAAAAAAATTCAGTTACTCAAGGATCTTCATTCACGTGAAAAGGTGTCAGTGCCTGATTGTTTGAGCATGATGACAGACACTCCGTGGAAGCGTGAGTGATGGCGTCACGCGGCGGAGGTTTGTCAAGTGTATCAGCCCAACTTTGGCAGCAAGCATGATCATCTGAGACACTCGAACAGGACTGGACCACAATACGGTGGCCCAGACAGACAGTCTCCGTGTGATGGGTATCTCCTCTCCGCTACTCGCTCATACTTCAGTCTGTTTCACGGGCCACGAGGGGCTATGAGGATTCGTGATGTGCCGCCGTGGCCTGATTCATCTTCCCTGTCAGCCATGTAATGCTGTATGAGCTTGTTCCTCCATTCAAGTAATACTGATGAATTTGCTGTCGCAGATGCTTTTGTTCACGTATTGGCTTTCCTCTTTATCGAAAAGGGGGATAGACCCATCACAATGTACCTTTTGGTCTCACTATGTTTCTCAGAATCATTTCTCCTCTGTGCAGACACTTTGAGAGGAGGAGGAGGAGGAGGAGGAGGAGGAGGAGGAGGAGGAGGAGGGGGCAACGATAAAGACTTGACTGGCACTAAACACATAGCTGTCTCGCTGAGAAAGGGATGTTTAAAAGGCAGGAGTTGGCAGCAGTGCAGACCTCTCAACTGCCTGTCCAAATACTGCTTCTGTGTGACTGACAGTGTGGCAACAGCAGAATGGCACTATCCTTTGAAACACACAACAGCTTTTTAACACTGACCAGACTATCTTGAATCCCACTTTGACGGGCTGAGCATACATAATTATGTTTATGGAGCAATGATTTGCAATCTTTCAAACAATATGGAAAGCTATGAGTTAATCACCATTATGAACGTTCTTGTAGTGAGGTGTCACAGACGTTGACTTAATAATAGGAATTATAACATACATTTCGTCTTTTATTGCTGCACTGCATCTAAATTAGTTCTTGAAAACTTAACGATATGTACTTTGAATTTCTTCTCAAAGCATCGATGCAAGCAAGTTGCAGCTTTGATTTATCGTAATTTGTTAAGAGTTTGACCTTAATTCAATTTCTAGATGTATAAAATGTTATTTTTCCTTACAGGGAGACAAACAACAGCAACCAATGGGCAAAAGCGACATTGTAAATGTTAAAATCTTTAATAGTGCAGAATGAACAACCTATGTGGTTTGGTCAAATGGAATTAGAGGGCTATTTTGCTAGCTCATGATGCATTTAGAAATGACAAGGTACAGATATAAGTATTGATTTTTTTCTCTCGATAACCAAATAAAATATATGTATATGTATTTTGGGGCAAAATTCAATCAAAATGCACATATTACGTTGTGAGCCCTAGAAGACTGACAGCAATTGAATTTGGCAGACAGGAATTCAGTTAAAGAGTTAAAGACCTTTGAGCTGCGGTTCAGCTAAATAATAGGACTATCCAGAGTAAAAGATATTTATGTCTTTTCTCTCTGCTTCTTTGCTTTGTTTATTGCTGCATCCTCTTTTTCAAGGTACATTTTGATTCCTTTACTGGTGTGTGTGTGTGTGTGTGTGTGTGTGTGTGTGTGTGTGTGTGTGTGTGTGTGTGTGTGTGTGTGTGTGTGTGTGTGTGTGTGTGTGTGTGTGTGTGTGTGTGTGTGTGTGCGTGTGTGTGTGTGTGTGTGTGTGTGTGTGTGTGTGTGTGTGTGTGTGTGTGTGTGTGTGTGTGTGTGTGTGTGTGTGTGTGTGTGTGTGTGTGTGTGTGTGCGTGTGTGTGTGTGTGTGTGTGTGCGCATGCACGTGTGTGTGTGTGTTCCTCCAAATGGGAAAGCAGTGGTGAAGACAGGCAAGTTTGTGTGGATTAACAACTATTAATTCTCCCTTTGACTGTAATTGATGCTTAAATTCCAGATTCCCATCTCCCCTCCGTGGACCTCTTGTCCCCCCTTCAATTCTGTCCTTCTAATAAGGGCATTATTCCAAGGGGTTTCATGCATTCTGATAAATCAAATTAGAAGGCCACTGACTTAGATAGATTGCGGCTAGTAATTAGAGAATCCTCAATGCCTTGGTCCCTGCCACTCATTTACAGTGACTCTTTGTTATCTACCTATCTGGGCCCAGCATGCGGCGGTGTGTGTTTGCCTCACTATCCCCCCTTAAAATTCCTTCGTTATGTCACCGGAGAGACAGATCCCAGACCATTTCTTGTCACCCGCCCAAGCACTCTAAGCAATGGACAGCACAGTGGGACGGCCCTTAATTGGAGCAACTTGGGGTGGTAAGTACCCACGTGCATGTCAGCTACATGCAGGAACAGGGAGATGGGCTGACACGAGGTGACAGGGGACACCCTGGTCGCCCCCCTCGCCCTCTCCTCTCGCCCTCCCTCGCGCAACACACCATGTTCATGGTACACGCTCTGCATGTGTGGTCAGTGGTGGTGTCAGCTCTGGAGTGCTGTTCACATGTTGGAAATGTTGCACTTACTTCATGTGTGTGAATATATGTGTCTTTGGATTGGCTTCTACCCTTGTGTTCTAAAACTCCCAAAAGACCCGTGTCTCCATGAGGACAAAGGCTATTTTAAACTTAGGGGTTTAGGTTGTGTGTGTGTGTGTGTGTGTGTGTGTGTGTGTGTGTGTGTGTGTGTGTGTGTGTGTGTGAGCGTTGTGCATGCGTTGGAAATTAATACTATAAAAAAAACATTATCAAGAAGAAAACATGTTTTATTTTATTATTTTACAGAACCTGTAGTTCACTGAATTGGGTCTCCTCTTCAGATGACCCAATTGGGTTTCCTGAAACTTAAATAAAATGACCAACTAGCTCTCACAGTCTCACGTCAGAATTAGACGTTTATCCATGTTTCTCAAACGTAAAATTTAGAAGTGTTTAAGGTTAAGTTTAGGCATTAACTCCAAATTACTAAGGTTAGGGTTAAGTTTAGGCATAAACTCCGACATCTTAAGGTTAGGCATTACATCAAAATGGTTAAGGTAAGGGTTAAGGTCTGGGATAGGCTTAATACTAAATTCAAAAATGTTGTTGTATCACTGGATTCAAACTTCCAACCTTCGGAATCAGAGGAAGATGCTTACGCCCACACACCATCCCCGTCCACAATGCCCTAGCAAAACCGAAACCTACTTGAAGGTAACAGCGCTCACTGTTGCCCCTAATGGACATTTTCGATGTCATCTCCCAACGTCCTCAGACATGGATGGACGTTGAATACTGACTTGTATCACGGGTGACGTGGCTGAGGAAAAAAAACTGTTTAGAGGTAGTAAAGCTGTGATGTCGCTGTATAACCTACCCTAGCCCAGGCATTTTGCAATGTGTTATTTGTGTTCTTTGTGCTCCTATGTATCAGCTCTCTTTTTAAAAGATGACTGAAGATAAAAACAAGACAAAATGGAGCATCACTTCCTGTGATTCATGATGGCTGGGAGAGGAGTCCGCCGGTCGGTTAGCCGAGGCCTGCCTCCACTCTCCCAGTGAGTAATGGAGCGTTCCAGAGCACCACAGTGACACTGTCAAGCCATCAGGAATTGCTGATTACGATGCTAAATATTGATCTCTGCTTCACGTGTCAAAATTCCCTCCACCCTTAATTAGAATTTCCCCTCAGCGCCATACAGGAACTAACCGAATATATTACCTCACTTCATGAGACGGAGGGGAAGAGGAGCGGGCAGGATATAATTGTGACCTCTTGTCTTCTGTCTTCTCTCCTGAGTTTTGAGATGACTCCCAACTGTCTGTCTGTTGCTTCCAGCCTTCTGTGATAATCAGACTTATTTTACACATCTTATCACACTGGATGATCGGCCTGTCTCTCCTATTCTCCCGATCCCGCTCTCGTTTGTTCCCCCCTTTCCTCCCCCCCTGCTCCGACTCTCCCTCTCTTTCCCTCTGCTCCCCCATCTCTGTCTTACCCCTCCTTCTCCCACTCTCTCTCTCCCTCTCTCCTCGGTTGTTTCTGAGGCACAGGTTTTCGTCACAGGGACCTGGCAGGCTTGCAGTCGCTGGTGAAAGTAGAGTGCCACAAGGTGCCTTTTTCTATTTGTTTGTTTCATGGTACACTGCACCAGCCACTGACCTGTGGTAGCCATGCCACGCGAGACGGAGCCAGGTTCACCCAATCAAAGAGGGCCTGGAAATTAACACGGATCTTTTCATTCCTGGAAGGGGACATTGGGAAGGGCAATTTCATGGCTACTATACTGGACGCAGATGCATTATATATATTTGATTGATTCTGTTCCATTTTTTTTGCCTTTGTTGGTTTCACAAAGAAATAGATTTTTTAACCATGAGTATTCAAAAGTGATTCATATCAACACATTTACTTCCAAAAAAATATGTAATAGCTTAAACTGACCGATTTTACGGGGATTTTTTTCTTATGCTAATTAGACTTCCGTGGGGTCACGGACATTGACTCTAGGGGGTTAAGGAGCAAGGTCCTCTTTCAAACAATCCAAAAACAATGAGAAGCACTCAAGTTTGTAACTCGCACAGCGTATGAAACAGATCATAAACAAATACAATGATAGATAAATATGTATAAATCATTCTCCCAAGTTAACAATATTGAAGTTTTTTTTTTTTAAAGAAGATATTTCTACGGAGCCATAAACCACAGGCCATATTTTTTAAAGATATTAATTATTTTCTTTAAATACATTTGCACATTATTCAGTTGCCATTCAACTTTCTGTGAATACAATATGAGTCTATGCAATATTCACAGCTGAGCCACTGACTGTTATTCAAGCAGGAAGTATTTGAAGAGTAAAGTTCATGTGCATTTTTGATGGATTGTGCATGTCTCCCATACTCTATATGGAGGGAGAGCTTGTTTGAAGGTCAGTGATTCTAGTGTTCTCTCTGCGCACTTCTTTTGGCTTCTTGTTGGGAAAATATCTCTAGCCTCTAGTCCATATTTCTGAAGACCTTCTAGATTAGCTAGGCTCATTGAGCTTGATCCTGCTCGTAGTTTGTACTCTTGGAGACCTCCTCCTTCTCGTTCTCCTCTTACTTAAAAGGAACTCACTCAAGAACGTGTGTTCATAGGCTGACCATTTTTGTCAGCCCTCTTCACCGGATTTCATGTAAAATATCCAGTTTTCCTCAAACCTCACTTTCCTTTTCCATATGTTTAATATTTCCTGTGAGGGATTTTTAAGTTCAATGAATATGTAAGTCGATACGTTCAACCTCACGTAGTATTTGAAGTGATCTGTTTTTGTCTTGGGATCATTTGAACCATATTCACAAGATAAATGACATCTTAGCATATTTGACACATACTCTTTTCCCCGAGCGACCTACTTGAAGATGACTCTAGTCTCAGTGGTGTCCTTGTTACCTTATCTATATCAGAACAATCATTGTAAAGCTGTAGTGTTAGGCCTTGTGGTTTAGGAACCGCGTGTGGTTCTGGGCTGGGGTTGAGCGGATCCAGAAGGTAGGCCGTTGGCAGGTGTTTTATTGCAGCAGGCTCTGCAGGGTTTGACATGTGTCTGTCCTTAATCTCCTAGTGATATGACAAAGCTCTGGTAAAGCCTGTGCTGGATCTCCCCTGTCTGCCGTGACACACGCTCCCCTGTCCCCCCTCGACCCTCAACCCTGAGAGAGCTCAATGGGGCCTTCCACAAAGGATCAGGCAGAAGAGCAGCCACAACAGAATCTGAACTCTCAATAGTATCATCCTTAGCTGAGACATGAACATAGCTATATATACCATGTGGAAGCCTGTGTCCAACACAGCATGCGTCATATAATACATTTGTGTTTGCATAACAAATGTTCTCTTCAAGCTCACACACTCAAGTGCGCGCACACAGTCAGACACCGCAATACACATAGGCAAAACAATCAAACTAGTGGGAGGGGGGAACCCTCCACTCATGCAAAATCTATGGATGTATTTTATAAATAATTTCAAGCATGTGTGCCTCTAGCCATGCAGTGGCGAAAAACACTTGGGGGTGTAGTTGTAAGCTTTGTTTGATGAATTGGACCAGGGCTCCTGTGGGATAGATTACCTTAAACCATGCTCTTTTACTTTCTAATCCTGACTTGATTTGATCTGTACTAGAATGCAGCTGCTTGGAAACTCAACAGCAAACAGACACTATTATTATGATATCCAGTGTTGGGTGGATAGCTCCACCAGCTATAAGCACTGGCTTACTGCAAGTCTTATTTTCCATTTTCTCTTGTTTTATTATCTATGAGTGGCATCGATAGGCTTCGGGCTTTGCACTGCTCATTATAATTGGTTTTCTGCTTGAACTTTCAAAAACGGTCATGTCAAAACAGGCAAAAATATTTCCTCCGTTTTCTTTTGATTTGGCCGTAGGCCTTGCATTTGAATGTGCCACTTGACAAAGTTGAGGCAATATCTGTGGGGCATGGTTCTGCTTTTGTCCTAAAAAAAAGCACAGAACTTCAGCTGTATTCAGACAACTGACCGGTGTCATATGCCCTCTGAGCTTAAGCTTGAATACCGAATCTGCAACTGTTTTTCGGGATTTGCTTCACCCTGTATCCACAAGATGACATTGATGATAGCAATATGAGTTAGAACAAGACAAACACTAATAGCTAGGTCAGACACACTCAAATTGTATTATTGCTAATATTGTCCACATTTCATAAGTTATCTCAAAGCAGAGATGATCTGTGCCAGTGGTGTTTGTCCCTCTGCCTTGGACTGAGAAGTCTATGAAAAAAAACATGCACAATTTACATGACAAACATGAGCAGATTACATGTGCATGGATGTGTTAAAGACATTCACTACACATGGTGAAGCAGAAGGGGGAAAAATCAGTTCACAGGTTCAGGGTAAATTCTTGTTGGTAGCAAGCCAATGCATCTGAGCACATTGACATTTTGCATGATGACATCAGACAGTGATAGTTTGCAGCCATGCATTCAATCTAATCATCAAAATGTGCTGGGGTGTAAATGAGTGATGCCTTCTTTTTTTATTTTTACAATAATTTACATCTCACAAACATGAGTACATAAACTTTTGTTTTACACAGTTGAAGTCGGAAGTTTATATAAACCTTAGCCATGTACATTTAAACTCAGTTTTTCACAATTCCTGACATTTAATCCGAGTACAAATTCCCTGTCGTAGGTCAGTTAGGATCACCACTTTATTTTAAGAATGTGAAATGTCAGATTAATAGTAGAGAGAATGATTTATTTCAGCTTTTATTTTTTTCATCACATTCCCAGTGGGTCAGAAGTTTACATACACTCAATTAATATTTGGTAGCATTGCCTTCAAATTGTTCATCTTGGGTCAAACGTTTCATGTAGCCTTCCACAAGCTTCCCACAATAAGTTGGGTGAATTGTGGCCCATTCCTCCTGACAGAGCTTGTGCAACTGTGTCAGGTTTGTAGCCTCCTTGCTCACACCCGCTTTTTCAGTTCGGCCCACAAATTTTCTATAGGCTTGAGGTCAGGGCTTTGTGATGGCCACTCCAATACCTTGACTTTGTTGTCCTTAAGCCATTTTGCCACAACTTTGGGAGTATGCTTGAGGTCATTGTCCACTTGGAAGACCCATTTGCGACCAAGCTTTAACTTCCTGACTGATGTCTTGAGATGTTGCTTCAATATATCCACATAATTTTCCGTCCTCATGATGCCATTTATTTTGTGAAGTGCACCAGTCCCTCCTGCAGCAAAGCACCCCCACAACATGATGCTGCCACCCCCGTGCTTCATGGTTGGGATGGTGTTCTTCGGCTTGCAAGCCTCCCCCTTTTTCCTCCAAACATAATGATGGTCATTATGACCAAACAGTTCTATTTTTGTTTCATCAGACCAGAGGACATTTCTCCAAAAAGTATGATATTTGTCCCCATGTGCAGTTGCAAACCGTTGTCTGGCTTTTTTTATGGCGGTTTTGGAGCAGTGGCTTCTACCTTGTTGAGTGGATTATGTCGATATAGGACTTGTTTTACTGTGGATATAGATACTTTTGTACCTGTTTCCTCCAGCATCTTAACAAGGTCCTTTGCTGTTGTTCTGGGATTGATTGCACTTTCCGCACCAAAGTACGTTCATCTCTAGGAGACAGAACGCGTCTCCTTCCTGAGCGGTATGACGGCTGCATGGTCCCATGGTGTTTATACTTGTGTACTATTGTTTGTACAGATGAACGTGGTACCTTTCAGGCATTTGGAAATTGCTCCCAAGGATGAACCAGACTTGTGGAGGTCTACAATTTTGTTTTCTGAGGTCTTGGCTGATTTCTTTTGATTTTCCCATGATGTCAAGCAAAGAGGCACTGAGTTTGAAGGTAGGCCTTGAAATCCATCCACAGGTACACCTCCAATTGACTCAAATTATGTCAATTAGCCTATCAGAAGATTCTAAAGCCATGACATCATTTTCTAGAATTTTCCAAGCTGTTTAAAGGCAAGTCAACTTAGTGTATGTAAACCTCTGACTCACTGGAATTGTTATACCGTGAATTATAAGTGAAATAATCTGTCTGTAAACAATTGTTGGAAAGATTACGTGTGTCATGCACAAAGTAGATGTCCTACCCGACTTGCCAAAACTATAGTTTGTTAAGAAGATTAAGAAGAAATTTGTGGAGTGGTTGAAAAAACGAGTTTTAATGACTCCAACCTAAGTGTATGTAAACTTCCGACTTCAACTGTATATACTAAGCCTATTTGTGATGAAACTGTGGATTACACATCGATTTCCTGATTTCAAGCCTAATATCACAGATCTGTTTTGCTCATTCATTAGAATTGGGCCCTTCACAAATCGGCACGTTTACAGTCTTGTCCTCTATCCTTTTTTCCCCCTCAAGCTTTGCCCTAGAGATCTAGTGCATCTTTGATGGTTATACAATCCACTGCCTTTTCAGCCACTGACTTCTACCAGCTGGATTGACGCATTTTCTCGCCACTTAGAAATACACATTCTGCACCCGTCCCTCCTCAATATCTCCTCTTTTACCATCAAGCATTTATGGCTGTGCTTTCTACTTCGGTAACCAGTGAGCAGTGGGTTCATTAAAACCAATTGAATCGGAAACATGTCTGCCTTGGGAAACGTTAACTCTTTCCATAAAGGAAATGTCCACTTTTATTTAGTCAATAAGGTCAAAGGATGAGGTTCAAATGTGAAAGTAAGTTTTTTTTAATGTTTTTTCTTGGTTATGTTTGTGATAGCTGTTATATTTGGTAATTATGACATGTTTATCCAAAAGAACTGTGATATCCATGTTATTCATATAAATAGCCATCTTAAAAACATTTGGGAACCACCTCCAGACAGATAATTCTATCAATCTCATTGCATGAATAACTCCAGTTCAAGTATTTCATTAATGGATTTCTTCTGTGTGCTGACCACACTTGAAATAATAATTTAAAGGGATAAATCACCCAAATTACAAAATGACACATTGGTTTCCATACCCTGTAAGCAGTCTACGGACAAGGTATGACAGCAATCCATGCTTTGGTTTAGTTTCTCTGGCACTGTTTCCACATGCTAACGTGTTAACATTTGTGGCACAAATTCCATTAAAGTCATGGGACTGATGTTAACATTTTTCGCGCATCTTGTTAAAATCTGCTATAAGTGACTTTGTTGAGATTCACAATCAATTTTAGATACTTTCGGATGATTTGGACATGCTGCGCGAAGAATGCTAACGTCAGTCCCGTGACTTGAATGGGATTTGTGCCACAAATGCTAAAACATTAGCATGTGGAAACAGTACCAGGGAAACTATACCAAAACATGGATTGCTGTCATACCTTGTCCATAGACTGCTTACAGGGTAAGGAAACCAATATCAAATTTTGTAATTTGGGTGAACCATCCCTTTAACAACATCCATCAAAAATCCATCAGAAATCAATGTGCAATAACAGACTACCCACAGCTGTTAATAGGAAGTAAATATTTATGAGTGATCTGACTGGGCATCAAGTTCAGTCAATCTTCTTTAAAAGGATCTTTGCAAATGATTAACCTCATTTTACTGGTCCTGTCTTGCTTGCTGACGGCCATTAGAGTTGAGGAGGACAGAGGACTTTGATTTTTGGCTCCTCATCATTCACAGCTTGTCGCTTCCCTTCATTCGCCATACATGGCTGCTGAATTGATTGTCTGTTTAGTCCTATGAATGATAAAGCCGCTGTGTGTTAGGGTGATCCAAGGCCTCCAGAGGCTCCATTCCCTTCTGTGCAAGGTATATTTTGTCTTCAATCTCTTTCTTGGAAAGCAGGGTTGTGGCCGTTTTTGTGCCAGATGTTTATCACAAACTTTACTCAATACCATTGAGAAACGTATGAACTCTTCCTCAGTATACGGCAATACATTTTAGCAATAGATGTGCTTATCCACGGTGCCTCAATAATCATTAAAACACATACAATTCCAAATACTACCAAAATAAATGTTCAAGTAGAGTTGCCAGTATAGGGCGTGCATTGAAGGGATAACTATTTGCAAGGAGTCAGGGCAACCAAACACAGTTTAACAACATGGTGGGCCTGTGGGCTGAAGCAGAAGAGTCTCGTTCAACTCCATCAAGCAGCTGTAGCAGACACCGGGCCGAGCATCCATTAGCTAGATCTTTGAAATATGTGAGAAATATTTTTTTTATTGTGTTGCAGAGTTTGCTTCAGTACGATTATGTTAGGGGCCTTATGAATCAAGCTTCTCCGAGTAGGAGTAGGATCAGCTCCCCCCAGTCCATGTAATTGTATTAATTGTGATCGAAAAGGTCAAACTGACGCTAAATCTCCTACTCCTGCTCCTACTCTGGGATACATGCGGACCCTAATCATCACATGCAGGATACGGGAGAGGGCAGCTTCCCTCACGGCACTGTAAGTAGACTGTAGTCTGTAGGCTAGAGTAGAGAGCTGAAGGGACGTGTGACAAGGGGAAAACGTAAGAAGAACATTAAATGCTATGAAGTGCTATGAAGTGCTATGAAGTTCTATGACGTGCTATGAAGTGTTATGGCGTGTTATGAAGTGTTGTGAAGTGTTATGAAGTGCTACAGAGTGTTATGAAGTGTTATGAAGTGCTATGAAGTGAAGAGACTGCCTGGCCTTGCTCTCCTTACTCAGCTCACTCACAGTCAAGAGCAGGGCCTTGACCAACATCTTTTCTCAAAGGCACCAATGGTCAAAGATTGAAAATGAGTCTTGACAGGAGTTGTTTAGAATACTTATTTGGTCAAGTGGAGCTCCTATTTTGTCAAACAAAAAATGTCAAATCTATATAATGGTCTTGTCACATAAATAAGAGATCAAAGTACACTCATTGTGGCACTACATAAAACTGCCTTATCCAAATCTACATTTATTACATATGAATATTTTGCTTTGCAGGAAGGATTCGTGTGACTAAACCCAACCAAAATACCAGAGGTTCATAAGCCAAGCAGAACATCATAACAAATGGTATTCTATTGGAATATTTTCCACCATCATCTAATGTTAGTTCTTGGCAGCATAAGCCTAATACTATCAGGGGGAAATAGATTACACTGTATGACGTCATGAAAGATAAGATATCATCTGTTCTAGATTTAATAACACAGGTCAGTCTAATTTCTGTCAAATTGTATAGATTTTCTAAATATATCATTCATGATCAGGTGAGGTTTTTGACTGTTTACATGATAGCATTTCACCTGTGTTGCAACACATTCTGGGGGACACTGAATAAATTGGGGGAGGATGAGGGAATACATGGAAGAAGGAAAAAATGCAGCCTTTAACCGGCATAGGTCTGCAGGAATAATAGAAGCCCAGAGAACTAACAGCACTCTCAGAGGATGAGATGTACCCTTTTCTCAGAACAGGTGCATGCACTTAGCAGAGGACATTTGGGCACAGTCTCTTATGGAGACCATGCTATTTCTGTCACTCTCTCTGTGCTGCTTTCTCCTTCTTCTTACTACAGACCATGCACTTGCATAACCCTGTAAAGGTGCTATAATGCTATAATCCCATAAGGTTATAGTGCTATAATGGAAAAATAATAATATTGAGACCACGTGATGATGAGTCATATTGGATTACAAAATCAATGTATAACGGGGTTTTTTTCAGTAAGAGTGTACAGTCAAAACCTTGTATTGATGTTAAGTATGCTGGTAATTAAGCTAAATGGGACTTACGTATGCATTCCTGCACAGCCACTGTCAAACGCGTTTTTGCCACAAACAAATATCATATTTCATTGTGCAGAGAAAGACATCTCCCAATCAAATGGAGTCAACAGAAATGAACTTGAGACATTGCAAGCATCCTTTTCAGCGGATCTGCTAAATGTCACCAAACCGGTTCTGAATGTAATCACAATTAGTCTTGGAATTAGCACTTTGCGGTAAAGATCTAATTATTTAGACAATTTATAGCCTTCTGCTAGGAACTTTAAAGACGAGCTATACTGCTGCCATGTTGATCATGTAATACATCTTGTATCATTTGTGGATAAGATCCAGACATCGCCTTAGAGGCACACATCACTTTCCTTTTAGGAGAGAGTGATGTGACCAGCGATGACAGTATAGTTCAATTGCCTGTTTGGGTTTTTGCCTGTGGTTTCTTAATTGCATCTGTAATGTAGCAGTACAATGGTGAACAATGTCTCAACTACTTTTATGTGACAATGTATAGGCTATGTGTAGACCTACATATGAAGCTATATATAATCCAGTGCGTTCATATGCAAACAATAAATAATTGCAAATATGAAAAATACGGGTTTAGAGCAACGTGTGGTCCTGTGCTGTGTTTGTGGCTATGAGGCAGAATAAAGAAAAACCTGGCAAGTCTTCGAAATAGGCTGCCGCGGCGGTCAAGAATCAACAGTTGAATTCCCTGCGGGGAATATTATTACATACACTAAGACATATTTACTTGATGAGAAACGCATTTGTCTGATATCAAATATCCATCTGATATCCCAAGACATGGCCAATTGAAACCCCCCTAATTACATCGATTCAAAGTGATATTAAACGATTACAATAGGCTATATGACACCTTTGTAGGTCCTTTCGGAGATTTAGAGATGACAGACTAACACATTGGTTGATCAGGGTCCAGTATCTATTTACATAGAACGACATACACGTTCTGAAGTTTCTCTATACCAATGATTTTGCAACAAATCATAGACAAGAGGCAAAACTATAGTATTAACATCATCGTCGTAATTTATTTGGCTAGGTCTATATCAGATCCATATACCCAATCAGCAGAGGGATACGAGCCTTTCCGCACTCCGTACAGTATGTGGCTACGAGCAAGTGTTAGTTGGCGGTAAGGTGCTCTATAAAATGGTCATGGTACTTGAGCACAGACAGCGTTCATATTGTTCAGAGTAGTGCCCTAATGAATTCACTTGATGCTATCTCTTTTTCAATTGTGGCAGTTTTATTGTTTGGTACATAGGGTATAGCCTACCGGCATAGGCTACTGCTCTGAAGTGTGTTTGCACACCTCTGGAACTGACAAAACAACTTTAAAAAAACGTTAACTTCTAAGTAAAAAAAGGACAGACCTATTTCAATGCGGAAGTAATAACTGATTTACGCGCCTCTGACATCGAGTAAGCAATAGTCTACTATAGTTTAAACTGAAATGTTTCAATTATTATATAGGCCAGTCATAGTTTATCTTCAAATTAATGAGACTGATTAAATTGAAATAATGATACTTTATTTAGATATTTTCCTAAATCATATACGCCCTAACTCCAAAGTAGATACCCTAATATACCTTTCATAACTTGAATTACTCCTGTTTGTCTGTTGATTTCGTTACAAAAAGCTTTTTAAATTATATTGTCCATTATTTTGTCCAGGATAAATCACACTTCGGACAACTATGTTTTTTGACAGATATTCTACTGTTGGTTATCAAATATCAAAAGCTGTCAGAAATGATGCAAAATGTACGGTGTCCATCCAACTGTTTTGAGACGGTTTTACTTCTTTGGTTTGATAGCGGCCTCGTCCTTCTGGCGTGATTGCATAAATAAAGACAGGGACATTTTATTATGTTCTTGGCTGTCACTTATTCTATCAATTTAAACGTAGGCTATGGACCTTATGGATGCAACGTCAGCAAGCCACTTCTCTTGAAATGTCAATATTCCCAATACTTGTTGAACTTGTCTTTTGGTTATGTAGACTTATAGGCTACACATTACGCAGTTCCCATAAGAGAAATGAATGAACAATGTAATTAAACGTTTTGTCCAATTATTTTGAGTCCAAGACCGTTCCGACTTTTTTTTTTAGCAAACTGCTAATGTTCCCCTCTTTCTTGCAAATAAATATCAAATACATTGAATCATACATATCCTACCTCAATGAAACGCTTCCATAAACCATACACCTTTCAAGCATTCATGACAATTACTGAGGGTTATCTATTTTTGATAAACGATTTTTTTTGTTGCATTAATGTACATTGTACGTTATTTCACTGTAATCAAAAATCCACTGTAATCACAGCCTAACTAGTGACATCTTATTTCTGTGTAGCCTGAACAAACAAACCAAATATTCCATAAGACATACCGAGAAAGAATTTCGTCAAAATGTACACTATATTTACAGGAAAGCAACAATTCACTTAATTAATTTGGGATTAAATAATTTCATTTAGATGCACCTGTAGAATATTTGTAAAGGAAAATCAATTATGAGAAATTGTTTCGCAAGAAAGAATGATTTAAAAGTTTTATTTGTAAACATTAAATATCTCTTTCTCTCTAAACGTTTGGAATTCGGCACCGAATGCATTGCAATAGCCTACTCAAATACACCATGAAGGCAAAGGATGTACCGCACACTTATTTATCTTTTATATAGGACGAATTGTTCATTTTCTAATGTGTGAAATTATAACTATCTAGACGTCTATAAGACATAAAACATAGACAACGTGCTCAGCATGAATTATGATGGTTTGAAAATCATTTAAACTGCTCCATGCTTAATGTAGCTTTTGGCAATAAAATAATAAATATAGAAACGTTTATATTCAACAGCAACAATACTTACAACACATACAAACAAGGAATGTCTGACAGTTTTACAAACACCATGGGTCCCTCTTTATCTATACAGATGGAGATACTTTTTCACATATGCGTCATACATAAAAGGTGTGCCAGTACTACGAATCTTTATAAAATCTAGCAGACTACATAGTGTCCAGTATATAATATAGACGTCTCCTCGACAGCAAGTGTCTATAAAACCTACAACATGCGTCGTCTTTTCGAAACACTTCCATACCTCTGGGATCCTGACAGAAACACATATAGGCACAAGTCATAAAAGAAAAATGGCATTTTGTCATTAACGAACTTTTTACAGTGTTATAAATTGACGCATTGGACGCGTCACATAATATATCATATATGTGCATATATATAAATGAAATATATTACATATCAGTATGCGTTGTCAATGGAACAGATGTTTGGTCAACAACAAGGAATAGGCTAAGAGTTGCAAGAAAGTTTTTTAACTTGGTCGAGAATTGGCCTTGGAAACTTTCCCCGAATGGCTATACTGGGGATTAGGCCTATAAAAAAATCGAACATCAGTGTGTTTTCTGAGGACAATTTTTTCTCACGCTTCTTTGTATCTTTTTCATGGATCCTTGATCAGAATGTAGGGGATTGTACTAGGGAGCTTGGAAATATTCAGAGTTAAAATCTAAAAAATGTGTTAGGCTGACTCAAACAGAGTCTGTGGAAGTTCTTTGAGGTCTCATTAAAAGTCCGTTTTAAAGTCCATTTAAAAAGGTAGAGTGTCGAGGAAAAGTTTGTCAATTATTGCTGGCGGAGGAACCAAGTCTTCGAGTTTTAAGTAGAAGATACGCTGCAGACCTTGTGTACATAGCGTGCGAAGTTCAGGGAGCTTTCCCAAAAGTTTTGACAAGTAGTTCGGACGATTCAAGCCTCCGCCATTGAATGTCACTTGGTCTTTGAGGCAGTTCACTATCTTGTTTTGAAGTTCTTCAACCCTCTTGGGTTCCTTAAGCCCATGCCTCTCTGTAACATGAAAATAATAAAACATAATTACCAAAATGTGAATATAAGAAATACATTTAAACAGTCTAACACTTGGGAGAGGGGTTAAATTGAAATATTTCCTGTATTTGCTCACCTGTTACCATAGCAAGAGCGGCGATGCAGGAGAATGCTGATATGTCGATGTTCATGCTCTGCAGGTTAGAGGAAAACTCCACAATCGAGTCTATCCATTCCCCAAATCCTCGGACGCACTGCAGCCTGTGCAAGACCACCCCGTTGCAAAAAATGAGTTTGCCTTCCACTGGGTTGGACCTGCAATTAATAACAAAGTGTCATTAATTACTTTGAGCAATAAATGGGGATTTAAGAGACTCCTAATTATTGGGTGGCTAATAAAAGCCAAAGCAACGATGCTTGAAGGGGGGTGGATATTTATTATAGTCGAGGTTATTTCATAATTACGAAGAGGCTTACCTGTATGCCAGCCGCAGAACAAAAAGTTCAAGGAAGGCTGATTCGAAAAGGAGATCTTGATCCTGCTTCGGAAGATCAGAAAACCCAGGGATCTTCTCCGCCCAACCTCGGATAATCTCCATGGAACCCGTCAGGAGATCATAGAATTGCTGGATGTGCTGGGTGTCGTCTCCACTCATTTGGTAGTCAGGGTTAGACTGAAACTGGAATTTAATTTCAACAGGGCTTAATGAGGTCCTTTAAAATATATAACCCGTGAAATTGCAAAGCCTATTTCTAGGAGGGGAGTGCTTTCTTACTATTAAATTCATGTCTTCTTTTTATAGAGTTCTCCGTTTCAAAACGATTTACTTAAGTAAAATATGCCACCTTAAAAGACGGACAAAGTTTTGAATCCAGACCTGTCTTGCACACAACTTTTGAAGTCCATAAATTGTGTGACAAATGCACATCGAAACATGATCAAATAAATCCAGACATGGTTTGTTCAAACGTTGCATTTTCACTCTAATTATATATCAGCAACACAGTGTTTATGTTCATACACAATTTATTGAAGGGTATTAAATGGTAAACTCACTCTTGAATAGTCCAAGCCAGACATGGACGGGTTGGAATCGACATGGGACCTAACAAGGGCACTTATGAGACTGACAGGCGGCGAGGGTGGTGAGGCGTCTTGGGGACTTTTAGGTTTGGAGGGAAGACGGCCTCTTCGACCCTTTAGATTAGCAGTCCGGACAACTGTGTTAAAAGGAAGACAAGAGAAAATATAGAATTGTATTTAACTTTGATTGTTGTGCCTAAAGTTTAAACTTGCTTTACGTGCAAACTTTACGCGCAGGACCGCAGGTGCTTTATGACCATGCACGGACACAAACAATCAAAGTGACCACAGTATGTCCTTACCCTCTTTGACCATTCCGACAACCATGCACTTCTGGAAACGGCAGTATTGGCAACGGTTTCTTCGGCGTTTATCGACAGGACAATTTTTGTTCGCTAAACACACGTATTTAGCATTTTTCTGAACAGTGCGCTGCAAAGGTGAAGACAACAGGCTTTTAGCATGGACATTGGCGCCTGTACAATGAATACAAAGCTAGCACTCATTGAGCTGCGCTATATAGGATGATTGATATTGTAACAGCACTTCCATCCTTCCAGTTTCGGGCTGTTATATATGCGAGGAACCGAAGAGGTAGACATTCAGTAAATACAAATCCGTGGGCATTCATATTTTTACGGCCCTCTGAGACCACCTCTATTTAAAGAGGTAAGATTAGGCCATTGAACAGGGGTTCGGAATAAAGTGACCATTTCATTTTTACCATGGGGAATATTGTGACACTTCCTAGTCCAGAGATGACTGTCATATCACAAAAACAGCTAACAACACTGAGAGTTTTTAATGACTTGACGAAAATGATATCCAAATTGTATTACAATTGTCATAATGGTTTACTAGGCATAATGGTTTACTAGGCATACTCCCACTACCAATAATAAGGGGAATATTAAAATAACAACACGACAATTGTCTGACAAAAAAAAAAACATGCCTACCAATACGACAACTGTCTAACAGAAAATAACAGGCCTAATAATACAATTAATAATTGTAATAATTGAGTTGCATAATTCACAATCGACAAAAGCTCACCTTAAAAAATCCTTTGCAACCCTCGCAGGTTCTCACTCCATAATGCTGGCAAGCAGCGTTGTCCCCACACACTGCGCACAGACCCTCGTTTGATGGTGATCCGCGGGACGGGGGCGAATGAACTTGGCTGTCCATCAACTGGTGTCCATGGCCGAGCTGAAGGGAGTGGGGGAAGGCTAAGCCAGCCTGTTTCCTTAGAGCACTGGGTACCGCGAAACTCTGGCTGTCTAAGCCTCGGTGTGCTCCTGGGTTGTCGTGGTTCATGGAGACGTGCAGTGGGCCATCGAATCGCATCTGGCAACTCGACACAGGGGTACCAGGAGGGGACTGTTTGAAGGAGAATAGTGACAGCCTTGACACCGGGTTTTTGCGCTGGTCTATCATATGAGAGGTCGCAGCCACATAGTTCTGGTGGAAACTGTGGAGGGACCCAGGGTCCTCCCACATGTGATTGGGCTGAACCTGGAAGTTTGGTGTGGTTGGGGCGTGAGGTGAGGAGGGTTTGAAGTAAATTGACCCGGAGTGGGCCATCATCTCGTCCGACTGAGGTGGCAAATGGCTCTGCTGATGATAGCTGTGCATCTGGACGTCCTCGACTTTGATGGAGGACTGCTCTCCAGAATGGGGCATTTGATATAGACAGGGCGGTTTAACGTCGTAACTGGTGCTATAGTTGTCAATGAACGTGCTGAAACTAGGGAGAGAAGTAGTAGCTGTGATCTCAGTGTTGGTCAGGTCCATACTAAACTTAACAAACTCAGGTGTTAAGAAGTCGCAGCTGTATTCTCCAGCGGTGTGGTAGCTGTAGCTCTGCGAAGCGGGGCTGGCTCCTTGCGGTGATGACCCATACTGAGCCTGAATGCAGGGCATGGCTGAAAACGAAAGTGACAACATGTTGATGTTAAAAATCAATTTACAAGCTACAAACTATAGACATGCCATATAATGTACAAAATAACAATAATTCTAAATAATTCTGAGCCGGATCTGATCTTATGTTCAGATAACTTATTTAAATCGCATTGTTTTAAACGGGACAATTTCGGAATACTTTGGATCTATTCATAATCATTCTTTATTATATACTGTAGAATAAGCTCTCCTACCTTTCGTCTTGGGACTGTTTTTCGGTGACACTTGAAATGGACAATGTTGTCTGGAGGTGTATGGTGTCAGGATTCAAGAAAGCGTCTCTTTTCTGGAATCGTCCCCTAAAGAAATAATAACTTTTACTTATATTCACTTAGAAAACGCAGTGTCATCAGAGAAGTCAATGTATACTCCAAGAATCCGTGAGAAACACGTTAAGCAATTAAGCACAATATCCCGACATGTTCACTATGCTTTTACTTATGCGAGCCTCATAGCCTAGGCTATTGCCTAATTGACAAAGGTTAAATAATAAACCGCATGGATGAGCTTTAAAATCACACAGTGCTTCGCAGTTGCCCGTTATATGTTATACACAAGCATGACATTTTGAATTAAGAATTTTGAAGTTTGTCGCTGAACATCCACCCTCCACGGTATTGACATCAATGACTTTCGCAACTTCTCCTTTCCAAAGTAACGTTGAACAATCAATGTCAAATGTAACAATTCTAAATCCTTCAGTACCATTCCCAATGTGTAAAGTACCAATGCTCAACATGACACAATTCCTGAGAAATAAACTGTTACAGAAAAACTGTTTTCGATGCCTCCCAATCATTTCTACAAAGCAATATGTCACAACAAAAAATTCAGACACAACCCGCGCATTAAAATAAACATAACGCTTTTTAAAATAAACCAACCTACCTTCTTTCACACCAGAAACGTGGTTGTCAATCCATGCATAAAGCATGTAGATAGTCTTCTTCAATTCTGTAAAAAGCTCCAATGTGTGAGCGAGAGTATAGCCAACAATACCAAGCAATCTATACGACTTCCTCAGAGCACTGCGCGCAATACAACCATCGACTACCCCGTCTGCCAATGTGCCTTTGTTTATGTGAGCTATGTGCACCACAGCCCACGTGTTTCACATCTCAACGTCATCTGCGTCGCCAGTGACCTGCACCAATCTCTTTTGGAACATGGTCCAGTCAACACGCCGAGTCCGTTGCATTGCATGTGTATATGTACACCTGAGACGGCTCTCCTTAGTGATTGCATACCATAAAATGTATAGGAAAACATTATTGACATATAGAAAACGGGTTAATGAACAGAAATGTAAATATCTATATATACTCAAGCAAAGCTTTACTGTGTCATTCTGTTTAGACTGAGTTCATCACCTGTTTGTGCTGCACATCATTCTCATCATTAGCTTCAACCAGCCAGGTGTCTCATCTTAGGTGTTTCGTAGCCGCAGCCAGGTATTCAAAAGAGCCTAGGAACGACGCACAGCAGGTCACAGAGGTTTACACGAATTGTACAGGTAAAAGCTCTGTTGCAATATGTCAGTACGCGTATAAGCCGTTTTTGAACACGAATAGCGTATGCCTTATTTTTTTGCCGAGTGAAATATTTGCTCAACATTCGATAACGTGATAGTGGCGGTGATTTGTTTATCCATGCATGTCATAATCAGCCTAGTGGTGACCTCCAGAGCGGTTCACCACTTTGTTTGGTTAGATAGGCTAATAGCGGGTGGGTCAATATTACTCCTGGCTATCTTTAAACTCAACTATTTGATTTCAATTGGACTCCAACAAATCCATAATTGCGTGAGTGTGTGGTCTACCTTTTTCACAAGCCGTCAGTCATGTTCTCTGCTGCTCACGAGCAGACTATAGAACCGTGGCCAGGGCTCATTATTGAGTGTGGAGAGCCAGTTGTCACGGGCGAGCCAATTTCACCGAGAAAGGGAAACGCGATAGGGAGATCACACGACGGCTTTGACAAACGACGGCTTTGACACAGTCAACAGACCTCCAGTCATAGTCTTGTCCCTATTGTTATTGTGCTGTAACAGTATTGCTGGTCTTTAGTTTAGACCTACTTGCATGTGTATCCACTACACAGTCTTTGAAAAAAAGGTTCAGGATATAACCAAGGGTTCTATTTCTTGTTTCATATATGCCCCCCCTAAGGGTTCTATATAGAACCCCTTTGTGGGGTTCAGGGGGTCAGTTTTTTTTTGATCAGGAGTTCTTCTTCACTGAACCAACGTTGGTTCCAAATAGAACCCTTGGGTTCCATATAGGGTTCTATAGACAAATCTTAAGGGGTGTCATATATGAAGCAAACACGGAACCCTTTTTGGTTCTATCCAGAACCCTTTTTTTCTAAGAGTGTAGGCCTATTCCACACCTGCTTATTTTCGTAGCATGGATCTGCCACTGAGGCTAAGGGCGATAGAGCGTGAATATTCTGGCACAAACTTATGCAGCTTTGAGAGGGAAATTAGTAGGCCTAGGCCAACAATTCAATTGTTTTGTACTCACTAACACACAGCCTGTGTCTTCATCTAAGTCCATATTTCCATGGGATTGTGAACAGACAGTCCACGATCAGTGAGCTCTGATATAGTCATGACATAGTTATAACTAATGGACAGTGGGGGGAGAACACAAAGAACACTTCATGGTTGCACTCACCTCTAGAGGACACTATTGTTCATCGCCCATAGATCATTAGATCCCTATTTACCTCTGACTTGAGTGAACTAAGGCTACACCAGTACGCTTTAGGAGCGTATAAAATCACCTATACTGACATGGAAAATCGAATGTTTTGAAAATGCAGACTTCACTGTATTCCTGCTCAGTGGAATTTCATAAGTTGTTAGCCTAGACCTAGATCCTGTATGAGTCTAAGGTTAGTCAAGTAAATAATTTTTAAACAGTGTTGTATTTGCAGGGAGTGCTTGGAAAAACTAGATGGTGTCTACATCTCATTCAATCTACCCTCTGAAAAAGTAGATAGCCATAGTATGTGTTCAAAACAGAATAACAAAATACCTTCTATCTTTGTTGTAGGCCTAAAGTGCATCAGTTACAGCGAATGACAGGAGTTCTTTCATGGTGAGTCAATTGCAAAGTTTCTCAACTTATCATAGGTTTGGCATCCTATGACAGTGGGACCTTACAAATGGGAACATTTCAGGTTTTGCATATACCTACAGATACTCCCATATTATTATGCAATGTTGTTTTTTTAAATCAAGGAAACATTTTCCTCTTTTACCCAATGCAACGTAGTTTATTAGCCAACACCATTATGTCACAACAACAAGCACCTTGTATTTTTCTAACAAGAATGAGTAATGAAGTCCAACAACTTTATACTGAAAGTCTCAGTTGTTACGGTACATTATTACCCTACTGCTATTCCTTAATCTACTGTTATCCATTTACCAATTAAAGTTTCAAATGAAAATACAATTAGCAATTTAATTGCCCATTTTACTGTAGAATAACCAAGTACCTCATTTATATGCACAATTAATTGACAATCATTTGGACGTGGGGAGCTAATCATATATAATCAAATCAGAGCAAATATATTTTCTAAAAATGATAGCTATTAAATCTGTGGTGGATGGAGTTTAGACTGACATTGCTAATCATTGTCAAATGTGTGTGTGCGTGCGTGTTTCGCTCTGTCTTTTATTGACCCAGGAGTATATTAGAACTCATTAGATGACAATTGTACAGTGTGTGTGTCTGTGTGTGTGTTTGTGTGTGTGCGAGCGTGCGTGCGTGCACGCGTGGGTGTGTTCTGCCCGTAGACAGACTGTAAAAACAAAAAGTTGCTGTCCATGGTTCTGGAAAAAAGTGTGTGTTGTCATACACAGTAAAAAAGAAATAAAAAAAAAGAAGAGAGATCTGTCCAAGGTGCTGAAACAAGTGCTGTCCATAAACCATCATCACTGCTTATCTGAACACTAGCCCTGACAAGGTCAGCATCTGTTAAACTGGCCTCTGTCACAAATAGACCACCACGCATGGACATGGTCTTACTGTACAGTAGTCTACTTGCACACATAGAGGGTCAGTCTGAGGCAAGTGGTGTGCAGTTACTCTCCAAGATAAAATAGGATCAATCATGATTGGACAATACTCTCTTATCTCTGTTTTGATTGGTTTACTGGGATGCTCATTATATAAATCTACTTCCTGGTTCGACTGCCAAGAGGTTGTTGCTAGCAACCAGTTGCCTACCGGGCTCTCAAGTTGTTGTTTTCACGCTTTGCAATCATTGATCCTGGGGTCTGTGCAGGTTGATAGCTGCCAGAGACATCGGAAGAACTGTAAGTTCATTAATTTTTAGCACAAGATCCCCCATGGCATACACATACCAGCATATATAAATCACTTGTCAGAATGCACCCAGAGATTCTGAACCATTTTCTTTGATATGCATTAGGAACCTGTGGTTTTCTCTTTGTAACTCTAGCTAACCAGCTCAGCTAACTAACATTAGGCTACGAGGTGACAACTTTTGACTAAGTTGGTCAAGGTGTCATTGCAATTACTGCTAACTTTAGCTAGGGACACTGTACAGCTAGGGACACTGTATTATTTGCTAGAGTAGAAATACTGCAAGCTACATGTCACGTTCCTGACCTATTTTCTGTTAGTTTGTTATATGTGTTAGTTGGTCAGGACGTGAGTTTGGGTGGGCATTCTATGTTTTCTGTTTCTGTGTTGGTTTATTGGGGTGCCTGGTATGGCTCTTAATTAGAGGCAGGTGTTTGGCGTTCCTCTAATTAAGAGTCATATTTAGGTAGGCGTTGTCACTGTGTTCGTTGTGGGTGATTGTCTTCCTTGTCTGTGTCTGTACACCACTCGGGACTGTTTACGGTTTGTTCGGTTTGTGTAGTCTATGTTTTCCTATTCGTGCGTTCTTCTTGTTTTATGTAAGTTCGTCGTTTAGGTCTGTCTACACCGTTTGTTGTTTTTGTTAGTTTAGTCATGTTCGTGTTTCGTTAATAAAATATGTCTTTTCACTTCGCTGCGCCTTGGTTCCCTCAATACTCCTCCTCTTCCGAAGATGAAGAGGAGGAGGAATGCCGTTACAGAATCACCCACCAAATCTCCAGAACCAAGCAGCGGAATTTTGAGCAACGGGCAAGTATACAGGACTTGTGGAGTTGGGAGCAAATATTTAACGGAGAAGGACCATGGGCTAAAGTGAATCACCGTCCATGGGAACAGCTGGAGGCAGCTCGGAGAGTGGAGGAAAAGAGAGAGAGGAACCGGAGTTATGAGGGGACGTGTCTTGCACGGAAGCCCAAAAAGCCCGTGAGTAACACCCAAAAATTTCTTGGGGGGGGGGCTAAGAGGTAGTGGGCCAAGGGCAGGTAGGAGACCTGCGCCCACTTCCCAGGCTTACCGTGAAGAGCGGGAGTACGGGCAGGCGCCGTGTTACGCAGTAGAGCGCACGGTGTCTCCTGTACGAGTGCATAGCCCAGTGCGGGTTATTCCACCTCCCCGCACTGGTAGGGCTAGATTGGGTATTGAGCCAGGTGTCATGAGGCCGGCTCAACGCGTCTGGTCTCCAGTGCGTCTCCTCGGGCCGGCATACATGGCACCTGCCTTACGCATGGTTTCCCCGGTTCGCCTACATAGGCCGGTGCGGGTTATTCCACCTCCCCGCACTGGTCGGGCGATCGGGAGCATTCAACCAGGTAAGGTTGGGCAGGCTCAATGCTCAAGAGAGCCAGTACGCCTCCACGGTCCGGTATTTCCAGTGCCACCTCCCCGCCCCAGCCTAGTACCTACAGTGCCTACACTACGCACTAGGCTACCAGTGCGTCTCCTGAGCCCTGTTCCTCCTCCACGCACTCTCCCTGTAGTGCGTGTATCCAGTTCGGTGCCTCCAGTTCCGGCACCACGCACTAAGCCTCCTGTGCGTCTCCAGAGCCCTGTACACACTGTTTCTTCTCCCCCTACTAATCCTGATGTGCTTGTTCTCAGCCCGGTGCCACCAGTGCCGGTACCACGCACCAGGTATAGAGTGGGCTTTGAGAGTCCAGTGTGCCCTGTCCCTGCTCCCCGCACTAGTATGAAGGTGCGTGTCCTTAGCCCGGTGCCTCCAGTTCCGGCACCACGCACCAGGTCTACAGTGCGCCTTATCCGGCCAGAGCCATCCGTCTCCCCAGCGCCATCTGAGCCATCCGTCTCCCCAGCGCCATCTGAGCCATCCGTCTCCCCAGCGCCATCTGAGCCATCCGTCTCCCCAGCGCCGTCTGAGCCATCCGTCTGCAATGAGCCTGCAAAGCCGTCAGCCAGCCATGAGCGTCGAGAGCCGTCAGCCAGCCATGAGCGTCGAGAGCCGTCAGCCAGCCATGAGCGTCGAGAGCCGTCAGCCAGCCATGAGCGTCGAGAGCCGTCAGCCAGCCATGAGCGTCGAGAGCCGTCAGCCAGCCATGAGCGTCGAGAGCCGTCAGCCAGCCATGAGAGCCGTCAGCCAGCCATGAGCGTCGAGAGCCGTCAGCCAGCCATGAGCGTCGAGAGCCGTCAGCCAGCCATGAGCGTCGAGAGCCGTCAGCCAGCCATGAGCGTCGAGAGCCGTCAGCCAGCCATGAGCGTCGAGAGCCGTCAGCCAGCCATGAGCGTCGAGAGCCGTCAGCCTGCCATGAGCGTCCAGATTCGTCAGTCAGCCATGAGCTGCCCTTCAGCCAGAAACGGCTATATACCCAGAACTGCCCCTCAGTCCAGAGCTGTCTCTCTGTCCGGAGCTGCCTTTCAGTCCGGAGTTGCCCCTCTATCATTATCTCCCTCTCTATCCTGATCTACCTCTATATTCTGATCTATCCCTCTGTCTTGTGCTATCCCACTGTCTTGATCTATCCCCCTGTCCCGGTGCTGTCCCTGTCATGGATGTTACTAAGAGGATTTTGTGGGGGTAAGATATGGGTGGACATTTTTAGGGGAAGATGGAGGCTGGGATTGACTATGGTGGGGTGGGGACCTCGCCCGGAGCCTGAGCCACCACCGTGGTCAGATGCCCACCCAGACCCTCCCCTAGACTTTGTGCTGGTGCGTCCGGAGTTCGCACCTTATGGGGGGGGGGTTATGTCACGTTCCTGACCTATTTTCTGTTAGTTTGTTATATGTGTTAGTTGGTCAGGACGTGAGTTTGGGTGGGCATTCTATGTTTTCTGTTTCTGTGTTGGTTTATTGGGGTGCCTGGTATGGCTCTTAATTAGAGGCAGGTGTTTGGCGTTCCTCTAATTAAGAGTCATATTTAGGTAGGCGTTGTCACTGTGTTCGTTGTGGGTGATTGTCTTCCGTGTCTGTGTCTGTACACCACGCGGGACTGTTTACGGTTTGTTCGGTTTGTGTAGTCTATGTTTTCCTATTCGTGCGTTCTTCTTGTTTTATGTAAGTTCGTCGTTTAGGTCTGTCTACACCGTTTGTTGTTTTTGTTAGTTTAGTCATGTTCGTGTTTCGTTAATAAAATATGTCTTTTCACTTCGCTGCGCCTTGGTTCCCTCAATACTCCTCCTCTTCCGAAGATGAAGAGGAGGAGGAATGCCGTTACACTACAGAAGCTGCTAGCTAGTAGACCACCATAGTAGACCACCAAAGCTAGCTAAATGGATAATGATAATACATAATTGCTTTACCATAGTAAATGTCCTAGCTAGTGTGTCCACCCAGAATTATGCACAGGTCAGGGTGAAGGGAGATGTAGGCTAGCCGTAATTATATTGAAATCGTCTTTAGGGTACACAAGTTGCAACTTGCTCATGCAACTCACGAGTAGGTGCGTTCCACCAACTCTGTGTTTTTTGAGAAGTGGTCAAAAAAACATTTGATTTCACCACATTTTATCATTCTGTCATAAAGAGCTCATATTCAACTTCATAAAAAATACTTTATCCCATCTCAAGAGGTTAAATTAAAAATGTATACTAATCAACTAATGACATGAAATAAATAATTATCTTTAAAAATGACTTTGAAAAAGCAAGAAAATAACTAGGGCTTTATAATGATGGTACACAAAATTTGGAGAACTGTTGGCATTTAGGGGGTTAAAATCTTCCAGAAAGTCACAGAGGATGCACTGAGGGACAAGTCAAAATGCTGAATTTTTACACTTTAGCAAGTCTTTATTCATAATGAAAATCAGATTGATTGCATTCTCCATGTGATCTTAATTAAAGGGCACTTCATTGAACATAACAGGCGTTCAGAAAATTCAATATTGGCGCACAAATTCGACTTAAAATGGGATGGGATGCAAAAAAAGGGATGCAAAAAAAGGCACTCTTTTCATGGAACGACCCAGGTAACCTATTGATGTCTTAACCGTCACTGGCAGTATTATCCAGTATCCGCCTTTCTTACTACAGTGCAACGTTTCAGGTCACGCAGTTTTAAATAAGATAAAGGATTTGGTTGCATACTGATACATAGATTTAGGCTAGTTTAGTAGCTCAGGGTAAAACATTTTCCACAGTAGCCTATTTGATATATTTGTTGATAGAAATGACAAACTTCATGACATGGACTGTAAGGAATCTTAACTTTCCCGAGCAGGCTCACCCTAAAGGCATTCCATTGCCCTACGTCTTCTTTCCATTTCTACATTCCCACTTTACAAGCTTAAATGTCTACTTAATATGCTTTAATGCGTGCTCTTTAGAGCCAAGGAGCACTTCATCATTTTAATACACTTTTAAATAACACACTGTTAACTAGCAATGCCTTATGGAACAGCTTGTCTTACAGCTGGAAGGCGCCGCCATGGTATGATGGAGGTACCTGTTCGCCATTCACAATGAGACAGTAAAATGGGGACAGAGGCCTTTGCATAGCACTGCCTCTATATCAGTCACTGATGAATATTCATGAATCACAGTGTCATGACATGCTCTGTAATTGGCAGCAACATTAGTAATGACACTGCTGGTATCGAGCCCCTGCATATTCATGTCGTGCGGCAATATTTCCTATTTGGGCTGTTTTTCCCCCAAAATGTATTCTGAAGCTGCAGGTGGCCTTGATGCCACAATCAATTGCCTGTTGGATTGAAAATCAGGGAAACCAATAGTTTTTTTGTAAATCTTTTTGTTGATGATTAATCTAGCTAGCCTAATCATTGTGGAAGACAACAGGATGTAAATAGGCAAATTTAGGTCTACATCTCACTGTTGGGCTTTGTATGAATTTAGGTCTAGCCTGTTTTAGGACAGTATATTTACTTGGATTTCAAATTGACAGGGTTTGATTAGATGCGGTTTCATCTTACTCTCAAATCACGTCTCTGTTATTTAACTAGGCTAATTCTAATTGATCTATATTAGAACCAGAAATAGATGAAATCACGAGGCAACATTGTATCTGACTCTGAGCCACTGACACTATTTACTGTTATTCCATCTTTGCTTCATAATTTGCTATGTTTCCATTTCGGTCCTTCTGAAGTCTCCTAGAATGGATGAGGGAATTGGCTCAAGCTTTGCATAAGCTGCATGGCTTTCTACTTGAGCAGCTGGATGGCAGGATTTTCTCGATTTTCTCCAACTTGTGGTGCTGATGAGGAGACTGTCCTGGCAACAGTTGAATAGGCCAGGCTCTGGTTGAAATCGATGGTATCAGGAAAAAGTTGCACACCAAACCACCACTGTTGGTCAGGGTAGAATAGCGACCACAACACTAGCGCCCATGAGAGCAATTTCCTAAATCTTCAGTAAACTGAACAAGCAATGAAAAAGGGGAAGGCTAATTCTAACTGCTTTCAGAGACAGATCATGATGATGATAGGCTAGGCCGATAATGACGTGTGTTTGTCTTTTTTCTTCCCGGTGAAAGTTGTATTTTGTCTTGCAGGAAGCATAGCGTTCCGAAAGGCAGTCAAAGGAACTGCTGTCATAGCAAGTGGAGGATTGGTAGCCTTTTATGGCCTTACACAGCTGACTGGACACAGAGAAAAACAGTTGAGCCTCTAGCGTCCACATTGTTGAAATGCTACAGTGAAACTTGAAAACTGCATGTCAGCCAAGTCAAATATGTGCAGAAACCAACTAGGCTTAGATACCTTGGTTACTTTTTGGTGATCTTGGTGATATTTGGCCTTGTTAGACCTCAATTTAAATGGCTTGATGTATTAGGCCTATACAGTTAATGTTTAGAAATTATGAGATATCAGAAGATGGTTTGACAATGTTAATCCCATCCCTACAAAGACTTTGCTTATTCTTTATTTGTTATAATGCCATTTTGCTCATTGTCATCATCCCAAAGCATTAATGGGTAAGCAACTTCTAAGCAGTTTATATACAATGTCACTCATTATACATGCTGCTAAGAAATTAGGCTAGTTCTTCACATCTCCTTACTGATGACCTTTGAGTGACCTTTGAGTGACCTCTTCTGCAGTGTTTTGTCTGTTTGTTCTGTTGTAGATAATCTGGCCATACTTAATGTTACTGTACCATACTATCAATACTTTTAGTGTATTTAGGCTTATGTATTAGCTTTTCTTTATAAGTTTCTCTGCAATATATTCTTTGTACTGTACCAAGTTATCTTAATGCATGTGGCATGCAGGTTTTGTCATTAATCTCAAAAGACAATATTTGGAAACGGGGTGGGGTATAGGGTTTATTATAAATTAGCATGTTATTTATTATTTTTTTATTCCTTCGTGGTGGCTGCCATTTTTTTCCCACAGATAATACATGGTTTATTTTTTACAAAATCCATCATAAAGAATGTGAAGACATATGCATACTAATGAAGCACATTTATGCACGTGCAATGTCCCCTGGAGTCATATGACAATGAAATGGATGACTGGTTTGTTTGTGCTGATGGTCTAGGCCCGACTCTCGTTGAACTGGTGAACGTGGCCTTCTAAGACGAGCTCCCATCCAGGCAAGCCCAGCTAACGGCCCTGCTCAACACCCAAGAGTTTGATCTGCTCATTGTGGGGGGAGGAGCCACATGCTCAGATTGTGCCTTAGACGCTGTGACACGGAATAAGCTGCCTTTTGCAGTCTACCAGTTGTTCCTAATGCTTTATCTGTCCATTCCCTGCTTTTCTTTTGCATGTGGATCATTTATTTGCAGCACACAGGATAGGCTAACTGCTGGCTTGAAGCAAGGCCGGAATTTACACTGAGTGTACAAACCATTAGGAACATCTGCTCTTTCCATGACATACACTACATTACCAAAAGTATGTGGACACCTGCTCGTCGAACATCTCTTTCCAAATCATGGTCATTAATATGGAGTTGGTCCCCCCCTATGCGGCTATAACAGCCTCCACTCTTCTGGGAAAGCTTCCACTAGATGTTGAAACATTGCTGCGGGGACTTGCTTCCATTCAGCCGCAAGAGCATTAATGAGGTTGAGCACTGATGTTTGGCTATTGGGCCTGGCTCGTAGTCGGGGAGTCCAATTCATCCCAAAGGTGTTTGATGGGGTTGCGGTAAGGGCTTGGTGCAGGCCAGTCAAGTTCTTCCACACCGATCTCAACAAACCATTTCTGTATGGACCTCGCTTTGTGCACGGGGCCATTGTCATGCTGAAACAGGAAAGGGCCTTCCCCAAACTGTTGCCACAAAGTTGGAAGCACATAATCGTCTAGAATGTCAATGTATGCTGTAGCGTTAAGATTTCTCTTCACTGGAACTAAGGAGCCTAGCTCAAACAAGGAAAAACAGCCGGAGACCTTTATTCCTCCTCAGTTGGCACTATGCATTGAGGCAGGTAGAATTAGCCTGGCATCCACCAAACCCAGATTCATCCGTTGGACTGCCAGATGGTCAAGCATGATTCATCACTCCAGAGAACGCTGCAGAATCCAATGGCGGTGAGCTTTACATCACTCCAGCCGACGCTTGGCATTGCGCATGGTGATCTTAGGCTTGTGTGCGGCTATTCGGCCATGGAAACCCATTGCATGAATCTCCAACGAACAGTTCATGTACTGACGTTGCTTCCAGAGGCAGTTTGGAGTGTTACAACCGAGGACACAGCACTCGGCGGTCCCGTTCTGTAAGCCGTTGTTGCTCCTAGACGTTTCCACTTCACAATAACAGCACTTACAGTTGACCGGGGCAGCTCTACCAGGGCAGAAATTTGACCAACTGACTTGTTGGAAAGGTGGCATCCTATGACGGTGCCACGTTGAAAGTCACTGAGCTCTTCAGTCAGGCCATTCTATTGCCAATATTTGTCTATGGAGATTGCATGGCTGTGTGCTCGATTTTATACACCTGTCAGCAACGGGTTTGGCTGAAAGATCAGAATCCACTCATTTGAAGGGGTGTCCACATACTTTTGTATATAGAGTGTAGATTGACCAGGTGAATCCAGGTAAAAGCTATGATATTGATGTTGTTGATGTCATCTGTTAAGGCCTGTTCAATCAGTGAAGATGAAGGGGAGGAGACAGGTTAAAGAATGATTTTTAAGCTTTGAGACAATTGAGACATGGGTTTTGTATGTGTGCCATTCAGACGGTGAATGGGCAAGACAAAATATTTAATTGCCTTTGAAAGGGGTATGGTAGCAGGTGCCAGGCGTACCGGTTTGAGTGTCAATAACTGCAATGCTGCTGGGTTTTTCACGCTCAACAGTTTCCTGTGTGTATCAAGAATGGTCCACCACCCAAAAGGACAACCAGCCAACGTCAGGCCAGTGGTCGAAAACGGGTCATTGATGAAAGGACAAAGGAGGCTGACACAAATTGTGCAGAGCAACAGACGTGCTACAGTTAGTCAACTCACAGTGCAGTACAACATTGGCGCCCAAAGACCCATAAAAGAATGCACAACTCGTCGTACCTTGACACGAATGAGGTATGGCAGACGACGACCTTACAGAGTTCCACTTCTTTCAGCAAAAAAACAAGAAACTGTGGTTGCAGTGGGCTAAGGAACTAAAACACTGGACAGTGGAGAATTGGGAAAACATTGCCTGGTCTGATGAATCCCGGTTCCTGTTGTTTTACGCTGATGGGAGAACTAGGGTATGGAGGAAACCACACGAGAACACGCATCCATCATGCCATGTGTCAACATTGCAGGCTGGTGGTGGTGTGATTGTGTGGGGTGTGTTTTAATGGCACACATTAGGCCGCTTGTTAAAAGTGAGGCAACATTTGAATATCTGAACGTCATTGTCGATCAGGAGCATCCCTTCATCGCAGCAGTGTATTCATCCACAAATAGATTTTTTCAGCCGGATAATGCCCCATGCCACAAGGCTAGGATTGTCCAGGAATGGTTCCACAAACATGACAGTGAATTTAGGTAGCTACAGTGGCCTGCCCCGTCACTAGATCTCAATCCAATTGAGCAGCTGTGGGGATGAGATGGAACAAGCTATTTGGAGTAGAGATCCACTACCAGCCAACTCGGCACAACTGTGGGAAGCATTGGAGTCAACATGGGCCAGTAACCCTGTGGAACGCTTTTGACACCTTGTAGAGTCCATGCCCGACGAATTGAGGCTGTTCTGAGGGCAAAAGGGGGTGGTGCAACCTCAGTATTAGGAAGGCTACTATTCTATAGGCTATACTATACTATGTACAGTGCATTCGGAAAATATTCAGACCCCTTGACTTGTTCCACATTTTGTTACGCTACAGCCTTATTCTAAAATGGATTAAATAAACACATTTCCTCATCAATCTAAACACAATACCCCATAATGACAAAGTGAAAACAGGTTTTTAGAAATGTTTGCAAATATATAAAAAACAAGAAACAGAAATACCTTTACGTAAGTATTCAGACCCTTTGCTATGAGACTCGAAATTGAGCTCAGGTGCATCCTGTTTCCATTGATCATCCTTGAGATGTTTCTACAACTTGATTGGAGTCCACCTGTGGTAAATTCACTTGATTGGACATGATTTGGAAAGGCACACACCTGTCTATATAAGGTCCCACTGTTAACAGTGCATGTCAGAGCAAAAACCAAGCCATGAGTTCAAAGGGATTGTCCGTAGAGCTCCGAGACAGGATTGTGTCGAGGCACAGATCTGGGAATAGAGCTCCAGAGTTCCTCTGTGGAGATGGGAGAACCTTCCAGAAGGACAACCATCTCTGCGAGACGGAAGCCACTCCTCAGTAATGCACATGACAGCCCTCTTGGAGTTTGCCAAAAGGCACCTAAAGGACTCTCAGACCACGAGAAACTAGATTCTCTGGTCTGATGAAACCTAGATTGAACTCTATGGCCTCAATGCCAAGTGTCACATCTGGCATCATCCCTACGGTGAAGCTAGGTGGTGGCTGCATCGTGCTGTGGGGATATTTTTTGGCAGCAGGGACTGGGAAACTAGTCAGGACCGAGGTAAAGAGGAACAGAGCAAAGTACAGAGAGATCCTTGATAAAAACCTGCTCCAGAGTTCTCAGGACCTTAGACTGGGGTGAAGTATCCCCTTCCAACAGAACAACTACCCTACGCACACAGCCAAGACAATGCAAGAGTGGCTTCGGGACAACTCTCTGACTGTCCTTGAGTGGTCAAGCCAGAGCCCAGACTTGAACCTGATCGAACATCTCTGGAAATAGCTGTGAAGCGATGCTCCCTATCCAACCTGACAGAGCTTGAGAGGATCTGCAGAGAAGAATGGGAGAAACAGGTGTGCCAAGCTTGTAACGTCATATGCAAGAAGACTCGAGACTGTAATCGCTGCCAAACGTGCTTCAACAAACTGCTGATTAAAGGATCAGAATACTTATGTAAACACAATATATATATATTTTTATATACAGTTGCAAAAAAATATATGTATATAAACTTGTTTTTGCTTTGTCGTTATGTGGTATTGTGTGATGAGGGGGGAAAACGATTCAATACATTTTAGAATAAGGCTGTAATGTAACAAAATGTCAAAAAAGTCAAGAGGTCTGAATACTTTCCAAATGCACTGTATACATAATCTTTTAGGGTATCATCAACAGCCAATATTCTGGGCTCGTGATTTGATAGTGAAATAGTCTGATTTCTCTACTAGTACATGAACTATGAACACTTAATTGTGGATATCACACACTATTAAGGGGAAACTATTTTGATTAGCCTCAAATTGTCTCCCTCTTAATTCTGATGAATCCGATTTATTCAACTAGCACAACAGCTGCAGTTTGTAACCGCATTTTGCAGGGATTTTGAGTGGCGGCACACTTTTGTTCCAGTCCCCCCTCACAGCATCGGGTGGGGGGATTTTCTCCATCCTGATGTTGCATAACCTCCTAGTCATTGTGCTGAAGCTGCCTCCAAGCCGTCTCCCCGGGGCTCAGACTGTAAGGCGCTTCAGAGGCCAGCTCCAGAGGATGGAACTGCAGAATAGCTAATAGGACTTGGAGGACTTTTCCCTGGAAAAGACCAGGGGCCAAGTCCAATCACCAAAAAATGTAAAGATGTCTCTTTTGTTCCCCCTGATGAGGGTTCCTCTTGCAGTTACCATTACATCCTAAATCAATTATCTATGCTGCTGGTTAGAGGTTTCTTTAAGCTGTTTTTCTCCTTTATCCATTTTGACTGTCTAATGGTGAAATAGGGTGGGTTTGGAAACCCCCGCCTCATCCCCCTTTCCTAATCCACTTTTACTTTCCCTTTCTTCTTTTCAAAATTGGGATTTACAGTGTTTATCCGTCAGGGACAGAACACAAGCCTCTAATGGTGGGAGTGACGAGCACTTTCAATGTTAAATCATTTTATGGAAGCCAGACAATTTCTCCTGCAATATATACCTACTTTCATTTTAGATAACAATATATTGACAAAAACATGACAAAGTAAAGTGCATATATTCTTTTTTTAATCTTTTTCTTCTTTACTTGTTGGGTCCTTGAATTATTATCAAAACATTTTCACTCGTTTTTGTGGTTCACACAGTGAAGAATTATGAAAATGCTTGCCGTTTTTACCCAATGGAATACGTATGCCTGCACAAAATTTCTCCAATCATGCATTATTACAGCAGAAGGACATTCATATGAAAATAATATGTGATGTATTCTAAACATTTGGGACAATAAGTAGCCACATATCAGCTTGCTGTTGATCTGTTGCCTTGGTTCCCTTCCCTCTGTCAGGTCTTAAAACTGCCCTGGTGGAGCGAGACGATTTCTCATCTGGGACCAGCAGCCGGAGCACCAAGCTCATTCACGGAGGAGTCCGATATCTACAGAAAGCCATCATGAAATTAGATTACGAACAGGTAAATGCTTCATTTTTTCTCTGCAGCTGACACTTATCCGGTGAATTCCTGGTCTGTCTGGTCATATTGCTTTATTTACCCTCCGTGATCATTTTTCATTCAGAAGAAGTCTTGACATGCTCGCTTTGAGTTACTGCCTGTGATTTTTTAAAGTTATTTCAAAGAATTCCTACAACTTGGAAAGAGAGGAAGGAGTAACTAGTGCCCCCTGTCATTATCAAGACGGGAATTAGGCTAATACAGGAAAATTATATCAGAGTAATGGGAGGAATGAAGCATTTAGGTGTTCTTTTGTCGATGTATTGTTAAGAAGAGACACCCAGGTTCAAACTCAAATGTCACAGTTTTCTGTTACATTTCAGAGCACTTGAAGAATCTCATTATTTTAGGCCTGTGTTTTCTTTGGAAGTCTTATTTTCCTATCTGTATGAACATGCTGAGGTCTTGGAGGTGAGCTGGAGAAGGGGCCAATTAGTGTGATTGCAGGAAACGTAACTGCACAGTCAGCAGCAGTGCAGCAGAGTACAGGCTTCTCACCTACTCTACATGCCAGGGAGGAAACGGAAAGCAAAAAATGAAGGCAACGCCATTCTGTATTTGTTTTGGGCTGGCAACTTTGGTCATCCATGACTACAATAACTTTTACATGTTTCTACTAATTAACAATTAATCACCATTATACTATTTAAATCCCTGACCTAACAAGACATTACCCATTTATATATACAGTATATATATATATATATATATATATATATATATATATATATATATATATATATATATATATATATATATATATATATATATATATATATGTGTGTATTGTTCTCAAGAAATACATTGACCTTACGTTATTTCACAGGACTCCACTAGCATAAATGTATTAAATGGTTATTGATTCACACTTCATGGTTATATAAGCTACTCTGATAGGAGTCAGTGTATTTCAGTATTTTTTCTATGGTTACCTCAGTACTATTGTATTAGGATTGGGAGAAACATTTTTTAACCAGTCTTCAGAAAGGGCTATGTGGATATGATTGAGCTTGTACTGTGATTTTACTCCCTGGAAATATTTTGTATTTTCTTTTCTCCTCCAGTATATGATGAAGGAAGCACTACAATAGCGTTCCAACCTTCTGGATATCGTAAGGACAACCTCCCATCTCAGCATCTTAGACAGTTTCTCAGTACGTACACCACCGAAAATACCACATGAAGCAGTAAACCTTTCCCTCGGTAAAGACATGGAGTTTTGAAGATGGAGATAAGTTCAGCTGAATGACAATAAACTTTAAGAGAGGTCCATCGTGGGTGAGGGTAAAATGGCTGATGGTCCACCGTTCCTGATCACCATCTTACCATCTCACCCCGGCTCGCTGAGCCTTGTGTGAACTAAGGGGCTTGATTTGATTGGTGCTGCCTGGTATCATGAGCGTTAATTGCACATGACATTTAAGATCCGTCTCTGGTATTTAAAGGAGTGTACAGGTGTGCCTCATTACTGAAGGGTGTGGGAAATCTGGATTGGCTTCCAGTGCTCTGCCATGCATTGCGTAAGTCATCATGCCAACACAGATCCTATATCCACACAGGAGTGCACATTTTACACCAACTTACCTTCCTAATTCCATTGTAATCCATAAAGCTCATAATGTATTATTCGTTGTTTATTTTACATGTACAGAATGATACCTAATTGATTCATAGTAAATCGTCTGGATTTGATGACATCATCAAGAGGCACTTTCTTATGACCTTTTCTAATGATCTTTTTGATTACAGACAGTAGAAATGCGCCTGTTTCACATCTGTAGTACCAGCCGGGTAGGCATCCAATCAGATTGAGCAAAAACATGCAAAACACCATGAGATAGAATTCATAGCAAGCAGTGCACTGGAATGACATTCAGATGAACTGTATTGACATTCACTCTCATGGGATGGGTGGCCAAAAATTACTAACTGAAAGCCACACCCCCAAAAAGCCATGAATATGACCACAGTGAGGCATGTCACTGTGTTTCTATGGCTATATGCACCATGCCACTGCCTACTTAATTTGTTCATTTAGCAATAATCCAGTGCCTTTATCAGTCAGCACACCCATATTTAAGCTTCAATTAGCTTTAAAAATGCTTAATGTTCTCTCAGACTCATGGCAAAATGTGTATAATTACAGGAAATTTGCTGTAAAACAGCAACATTTTCTCTGTCTCATGGCAAAATGTGTATGATAACATTAGATAACCTATAAAACTGCAGTTCTCTTTGCCCCATGAGAAATGTGTAGAATTTTAAGAACCCTTTTGGGTTCAGTGTAGAACCCTTTCCACAGAGGGTTCTACATGGAACCCAAAAGGGTTCTACCTGGAACAAAAAGGGTTCTCCTATGGAGACAGCCAGAGAACCCTTTTGGAACCCCTTTTTCGAAGAGTGTATGGTGCTGGAGATAGTGAATAAGAGGTTAAAATGGTTTATCTCCCCTTTAATTGTACCTTTTCCACTGTATGTGAAAGGTGGTGGCAGCTTCCCTACCACTGGGCAGAGATCAAAATGTACGACCTGGTGGCTGGAGCCCAGTGCTTGAAGAGCAGCTACATCCTCAGCAAGACCAAGGACTCTGGAGCTCTTTCCTGTGTTGAAGAGAGACAAACTGCTGGGAGCCATTGTCTACTCTGACGGTAAGCTGCAAACCATTTCATCTCAGTGGTCCAATCAGTCCTATGTGCAAAAAAGGCCCTGCACCTTTTAAGATCCCTTTTTTTCACTAAGAATCCGGTTTTGTAAATTATATCTCTGTCATGCTAACATATATGTTATAGTCCCATATAGAACATATTATATATTATTTTATCTTTATTATTATCTTCCCTCCTTAATCTTTGGCCTTTTAGGTTCCCTCGTAGAAATAACTATTTTCATGCACAGCAATGTAATTGCTGGCCTGGCTATGTGAGCGTAAACAAATGAGAAATAACATGGCTTAAAGCAGAAAATAGCCAGTAGGCATTCCCTTGTTAGTTCCAACCAGTCCCAGGACCAATCTTTCTCCAGGCTATCCGTGCCGCGTGTTGGCATCAGAAAAACAAAGCATATGTTGATTGTTAGCCAGGGTGTACATAGCATGTCCTGTTTACTCAAGGTCTCCTCCATAGCCTCAAACTCCCAACTTGGTTTCTCCAGGCTATCTGTCAGACTTCATTTAACATTTGAGGATATGTGGATTCCCATGTACTGCAAAAAGGCAACATATTTCTAAGGGAATGTGTCTGCGATCTGAGCAGTGATCTGTCAACCTTACGCATTTAGCAGAAGTAAGTTGGAGAGGGGGCATTATGCTCAAGCTATTTATATTTGTTTTTTCAATGGAAAAATAGCTAATATGATTTTCTATATTAAAAAAACAATACGTTTTCTAAATATCAGATTGTTTTGGGAGAAGACAGAAAATTAAAAGCCACAAAGACTTGTATTGAAATATTATGTTGTTTTGTATGTGTTAGCCTGTACACTTTTTCCCTCAAGCTGTCATTTTTTTATTTAAATACCATTATTCAATTGGGGACTATTATGGGAATTACATTTTCAAAGCAGACCTTCCTTTTTGGGGTTTGGTCTTTGATTGCTTCAGTTCATCTCCTCAGGATTCCTCAAGCCATCATATTCACATAGTTTCAACATGTAGACATGCCTTAGATATATGGAGTCGTGACAAATGTATACGATTTAGTCAGAAATGACTAAATATATTGTGGTACAACACATACACACATGATGAGCTACAGATCAAAATATTCAAGCTGAAATGGATCTATTTCAAATTTGATGGCAGTATTATATCCTACGCAAAATTACAGTTTAGCTGTGATAAGGTGATATATAACAATTATTATACTTCGTCATTTCCATATGCATTTTTTGAGGAAATACAGTCTCTTTGTGTGTATTTATCTCTCCTCCCTTCATTGCCCTCCTCTCCTTTAGCCAGAGGAGTAATTCGCAGAAGCGTCTGGGATAATAACTGTGTCCCCCGCTGTATCTGCAACAATTTAATTGGGCAAGTCAGCCCAGCCAAGCATCTCTCTCTCTCATGACTGGGAGACATGGAATTCATTGTCATTATTGTCCCTGTCATTTTGCAGCATTTTGTCCAGCCATAGAGTTCCTCTCACTCCAATGAGTGTTCTACCTCCAGGAGGCGCGGATTACAGCGGAGGAGGAGGTAGGGGCTTTAAGGGAGGGGGCTGGGCCTCCACTCAACTGGGAGACATGACGCTCGGCGCCCTATGCTCACTATTGATGGCTTGTGCTTTAATTCTCTGATTATTTGTATTACATATTATCATTATTCGCATCGTTATGATTATCAGATTAGAATCCCATTGTTATTAGTATGCCATGGTAATAATCCCTTGTTACACCAGCTAATTTCAACTGGAATGAAATCACATTGAACATTGTGATGAATGTGGTCTGTAATCAGATTATTTGAACATTGTGATGGGTGTAGCTCTAACCTGGGCGCTGCTAACGTGTGACAGGCAGCAGAGACAGGCACATAGTGGAGAACTGTGCATCATGAGGTTAGAGGTCAGCAGGGGGCTCAACAATCATCCAGGATTAGACACACTGGCTCTAGCCCCTAAGTATCTGATTTGCTGTGTACACCCACAGCACAGTGCACGTTGGCCAACCATACACTCTAATGGTCATATTCAGCCCACAGAGATTTGGAAGGGAATACTATGGTCTTTCTAATACATCATGGCTGGGTGCATACTCTTGTATGTAATTCATTCTAAAATGTGGCCTTTAAATCTGATGTTTTCTTGTGTTTTACTTTTTTGTTTCCCGTTTATTTATTTTTCTTAGTGGTGGAATGGCTCGGAGCATGCGGTAGCATTAACCAGCAGAGCCTACCAGTTACCTAGCCTCTGGTCGTTCAAACCGCAAATAAATCAGGGCACAAAAGAACCTGCTCATTCCTGCAAAGTAGCAACCTTCTCTCCTCCTCAAGGCCAACAATGAGGACTTGAACCCCGACCTGATAACAACAAACAGAGAGAAAGCTGTCCAAGACACCAACATTAAAAGTGATTAATCATCTCTATTCTCTTCTCTACTTTAAACCAAAAGATTTCCCAGCGATAAATCTTCAAAGATGTACATAAGAAACCCTTCCTAATGAAACCGGGCTTTGTTCATTTGTCACCTTTCAGACTCTTTCATTTAAATGACAGAATGTATGACTTGCTGACTCTTGAATATAGATCTTGGATATATTCTCAAGCCAGAGAGGGATTCATCCATACATCTTCATACCAGATTCTTCATTAAAAGGATTCTGAGGAGGGATCTTCTGCTTTACAAATAGATCCGTCCCTGTCAGAATCCTGCTCCTGATGCTGCTGTATTGGACAGCATGGCTACCAGGGACATTGTGAATGATTATTTTTCAATTATCACTACCATTATCACCCCCCCCCCCCCCCTGTTTTTCACCCATTTTGAAAGGGAGCAGTATTAGTGATTGATTTTAAGTTGAGTCTATCCTCACTTGACCTAGTCTCCTGCGTTTCCTAACTGAGCTGCCTATTAAATCGAGAACAACGTGTATGAAGCTCACACATTATAGGGATTACGTTTCCTGTAACAAAATGAGTGTCATGCTTGCAGGCAGTGACGGCACACTTGCGGTCTCATGCAGTGTGTGTGTATAAAAAATAGGCATGGCCTATCAAAGAACAGGTTAGTAAACTCCTAGCTCTCAACTTGGTGGGTTCAACACTCTGAGCCCAGCTCGCTGAGCCCAGCCCGCTGCTCTTCTTGTGGAGCCCCCTAGCCCAGTGCAGGGGAACGGGGGTTGGGGAAGTCAGGGCCCGCGTACCCCACTGCACACACAGGCCAAAGGCCCACTGTGGCTTTAAGTGTCCTCCTTGTGTGGCCAGAGCAGCCATCCCACTGATACAAAGTGACAGGGACAGATGTGACATATCGGTTCCGACACACTTCCGTACCACCAGTCACAGGCTGGGGGTGACTCACATCCTCTCCCCTGGTCCTGTCCCCCCGCTGCAGGACAACACAACGACGCTCGAATGAATCTCGCCATCGCCCTCCCTCACTGCTGCCAGGTATAGGGCTGCCATAGCCAATTACACTGAAGTGGTGCACCTACTGAAGAGGGCAGAGCCTCAGATGGGCACGGAGAGGGTCTGTGGAGTGCGTTGCAAGGACGTGATCGCAGGTAAAACCACAGCTACAAAGCCGCTGCTTCTTCCTCCCTGCTCCCTAGCACTCACCACGAGGCGCTAACGCTCAGAGCCTTCCTGTTAGGGAGCCCTGTTAATCAGGGCTATTTTGCACATAGTCATAGCACATCTAATGTGGGGCTTTAATATTTTATAAGGGTTTTATGGTGTAAAGGGCTCTTTCAGATCTGCTAGCAATGTAATACGGAATGAGCGTTCTCCAAATGGCCTTACTTACCTTTTAAATGTCATGCATAGGAATGGCTTTAGAGGAATAAAGCTGTAAGGGGAACAGATGGGTTTCATGAGTAACCAAGATTTGAGGATCTCAATACATGACTGCCCCCTCATTTTTCTGAAAGATGGAAGTGGTGCTTTTCTTTCTTTTTATTCTGAAGAAGAAGAAACATCTCACTTCGTTTATGAGAGAGAGACCTCACAAGGAAAGTGCGACTGGGAACACATTGAATCAGTATTTTGCTTTAAATTCCAACAAAATGTCATTTTTATGTCAGAGGACAATTTCTCCGCTTTCATTTTGACACAAGTGAAATTAGGAGGATGGTCCATCATTCAAGTCGTTGTCAAAACAGATCATTTAGTTTCATCACGCTACCTTTGATGTGTGCCCCGTTATAAAGGCTCGTCAACACCAGGCAGCATATTAACAAACATTGACATGCATCCCAAATGGTAGCCTTAGCCATATATAGTGCACTACTTCTGACCAAAAGCTTAATAGTGGAAAGGATGCCATTTGGGACACATACATTTCCCTGTGCACATTAAAAGCACTCCCTCACACACTGCCTCTTGGGCTGCACTTTGACACAAAGAGGCGAGAGGGAAATTAGGTGTGTCTGTTTCCTATTAATTACAATCCTCTGAAGTCTCCCATGGACACACGCGAGCCACTCTATTACGGAAGGGGTGTCGGCTGATAAATTAATAATCCCGGTTGTCACTGGGTACAGATGAATGGCTCTTGATGATTGATGCTGTTTTCTTTCATAGGGCAGGAATTTGATGTCAGAGCCAAATGTGTTATCAATGCCACGGGACCTTTTACCGACGCACTGCGGAAAATGGATGATCAGAAGAACCCCAACATCTATCAGCCCAGTGCTGGGGTGCACATCGTCATCCCGGGCAATTACAGGTAACAAACGACGCCCCCTTCCGTCTCTGTCACATCCCCCCCCCCTGCGTCACTGTATCATTAGCGCCTGCCTGATCAATTCATTAGCACCTTCGGCTGAGCCACGGAGACAGGGACAGCCAGGACAAAACATAGGTACTCTTTAAGATTAAAGAAGCTCTTGCATGGATGGTTCAGAACAGGTACTTACTGCTGAGGGGCTCTGTTCAGGAGCATCAGGTCCTTTTGTGTATCTTCACACTACCTGTTAGGTCGACGAGCCCATTTTCGAAGAGTGAAATCAAGCATACAGATGGCATTGTATGCCGTTTATCTCCAGATTAATTCCGATTTTTGAAGAGAGCTTTTGGCCTACTCAACCAGACTTTCCTGTGATGCTGTTGCAAATTGACTTCCTGATTGGATTCCTCCCTACTCAGCTGGTTTTCTTGATGATGCATGTTATTTGTGTTCACTGGGGAACAAAGCTAACCCCCCCTTCCTGCCACCTCTACCCCTCCACTGTTTCCTGTATTAAATTGAGTCAGTACCATGTGCGTGTATTTTAAACAGGAATATATGTGGGCTATGGTGTGGCTGGAACTATACGAGAGCAGCGGCGTAGCTGGAATTGAAACCAGCAGAATTAATCTCCTGGAAAGAGAGTTGACAGGAGCCTGATTATGGGGTGTCCCCCAGTTGGCCCTCTCACGCCCCCCAGCAGACCAAAGGTTAATGCAGTCTTCTTGTTTGCTTCCTCCCCTCTACCTCCACCACTCCCCCCTCCACCACACCCCTGCCCCCTACCTTCAGTCCAGACAACATGGGTCTCCTGGACCCAGCCACCAGCGATGGACGCGTCATCTTCTTCCTGCCCTGGGAGAAGATAACCATTGGCGGAACCACAGACACCACCTCAGCCCCGATGTCGAAGGTGACTATGACATAGGCCTAGGATTGAAAAATTACAGTAACTTTCCCCCCAAAAGATATCCTGGTTGGAGGATTCTAGATGTCCTGCTTATTTCTTCCTGATTCCAGGAATCTTCCAGACTTCTGGAAAACGTAGTATTCTGCAACACTGCACGCACCTGCTTATGGTTTTTCAGAGGGATTCACAGTGTAAAAATATAACATCTCTACCGATACAATTATTAAGATCATATTTATAACATCATTTTTTACAAATGTTTAATAATGCCACATGGGTTGGTTATCTATATATTATACAACGGGTAGGTCTAATCCTGAATGCTGCTTAGTTATAATCGCATGCCAGCCGGTGTCTATTCCACATCTGACTGTGCAATCCACTGTCTCATCAGCCCAGCCAGGCAATTTATAAACTTGATCTTCACTATATAAAGCATCTAGATATTATCTCACATTTCTTTTAGACTAAGATTTATTTTTCAACAGCGGAGATTTGAATAAACCTTGCTGTCTGTCTCTCCGACATTTGCAATATTGTTTCAATATTCAAATTCCATCTCCAGCTGTCCCATAGTAATGAACGTGTTGGGACGAGACAGACAGACAGGCAGCATTTCTCAACTAGTCGAAATCATGAATCAGCTGGCATAATTTGTATGGATATATACAAATCAAATTTTATGTCAAAGAAAGAAATGTAAATTGAAAAAGTTCAAACGAGATGAAGTGCAGCTAGTTTGCAGACTGTCCAGCTTCAGTTTGAATTGATTGTGTTAGCAGTGTTGTTTGCACATTTTCTATGCCAGTTGAAATCGTCCCTCATTAGCTCATTGTTATGGATGTATCCAAATTAATGTCACTAGAAAACAGCTTAAACAAACGCAAATGCAGCTACTTCGTTATTATTCTCTCTGCACTGTTTGACATGACTGTAAGTTAACCGTAGTTGGCCAGCTAGCAAGCAAGGGATAAAAGCGTTGTCAGCCAGTATGGCAATGGAACATTTAGAACGAACGATTGGGTCATGTCCATAAATACAGAACAAAAAGACTGAATGACTGGATCGCGTCTCTGGCAACCGAACCGATAGAACGAACGACCAGCCGTCTTGGGTAGCATCCCTAGATTTGTGTCATGACTATATCTTGTGAAAGGATGAAATAGTATGAATAAATTCATCAAAACAACATTTTTTATGAAAATATGTCAATCATTATTTGAATATTTTGGTAACCCTTTGTATAAAAGTGATAATGCCCTTGAAGCCGGTGTTTGGAGGATATATTGGCGCAGTTTGCCGGACCTCGACTTCGTCTCGGGCCTAACGACACCCGTGCCAATATATCCTCCAAACACCGGCTTCTAGGGCATTATCACTTAAATAACTTCATTAGCCTATATCTCCAGTGATATCAAATGTCTGGATCATTTTTTTTAAATCGATATGAGTGAAACGATCATATTCTATACATCATCAAGTGAATCTTGTATGGCATTATGGAAGGGAAGGCCATGACGCTAAAGCTATAGCTTGGCAATGTCAAAACATGTTTCCTTCACAAGCCATGAATCACCAGTGTGCTTTGCATTTACACTTACGGCATTATAGCCCTGACATTAGAATCATACCTAATTCATAAGACATTTATGATAATAAATACACGTCCGACAATCTCACAGTATTTTTTTCCCCTCTCTAGTTTTACAAATAGCTGATGGAGCAAGCAGCTGACTGATACAAATGGGCTAATGTGATGGCAGTGTAGCACAGTGTAGGACTCCCACCAGATATTAATTCATCAGGAGGGCACAGAGTGCAGACAGATACAAATTCCTGCTTTAATTATGCATGGTACCTGCAGTCGAGAAACAGGAGACATCAACCAACACCACTTTGAGGATATCTTATAGGAACTTTATGAAGCCCTATTTGATTTCTTCCATGGTTATTTTGTTTCCTTCAGCTACAGTATAATGCCTTGCTGCCCTGTTGTTTCCCTAAACACTTAGGAACAAAATAGATTATCTGTTTTATACTCCCCTATACTGTACCTCCACATGGGAGGTTTGTTAATGAATAAGTGAAAAATAACCAATATCGCATTAAATTATATTGTTTTCGATTTGCGATTTTTATTTGGGGCCTCGATGGCTTTGGCGACTAACTGCTTTATCAAATCCCAGGGAGACTATATTAAAGGAAGGACTGGTGGGTATCTAAACAGAATGCGGTGCTATCGATTTTGGAGAAGTGGTCTAATTGTTTTCAGTGGACAAGGGGTTGTTGAGATTATTTGATTGATTATCTTGATTCTAGTCTGCCTCCACATCCTCTCTTGGCCAGCCAATCTAATGGCACGGTAATCCCAAAACATTGCGTTTTCCATTATTTTTAATCTGTCATCATTTGCTACATCTGGCATAAGATTAGCCCAAAAAGCTTTTTCACATTTCCTACTCATTAGCTGTCCAGCTTTCCTTTACGTCTAGCGAGACCTCGAGACAGTGGAGAGGTGGCACCTGTACGGTACAGTAGCTCTGTCTGTATGGAGCGTATGGAGGAGGACTATGTGTCATGGTGGCTCAGGTCTCAGACCAGCGTCCCAGGAGGCTCCAGGCTGCAGCCAGCGTGCTCTGAGCTCTGGACGGCCGGCCGGGCTGACATGTGGCGTATGTCTGGGCGAGACCCTGTCTCCCCAAGTCCTGTGGTCACAGTCGGAGCAGAAGGCCCTGCAGCCCTAGAAAGACAAAAAGCAAGTGTGAAGTGATGGAGCGGGAGGCCATGAGGCAGCCGACTCCTCTCCTCCGTCTCATCTGTCCGTCCTTGCCTGTGGACGTGCTGCGGCTCCAGACGTGGAGTCTCCAGTCATCCGAGCAGCAGAGAAAAGGAGGAGAGGAGTGGTGGATCGTTCCAGGGGGGATTTGTCACATTGCGCGGTAGTGTCACCTCGGTGGAGACACAGTGGCCTGGAGTGGACAGGCAGTGTCTCCTCAGTCCTTCCTCCAGTCCTTCCCGTTAGGAAGTGGTCTCCATGGCTTCTCACAGTCACACCAACCTCTGAGTGACACCCAGCAGACAGGTCCAGATCCCTACTGGAACCAGACCTGGGTTCAAATACTATTTGAAAACATTTAGAATACTTTAGCTGGGCTTGATTGAGCTTGCATGTCACAACAGAACCAATAGAATAGTCACAAAGCTGCAAACGCCACCCATCTGGCTCTCCAAACAGGTTAAAGCAATCACTTATAGTATTATAAAGATTTCAAATAGTATTTGAAACCAGGTCTAACTAACAGTGCTGTAACAGTAGCACACCACTGGCCTGCTGCTGCAGCTGAAGCACTGGGCCTGCTTTGTTCTCCTACTGCAGTACGGACTGACTGGACTCTCTGGCCTGTTGGAATGTTTCCACACCATTCCCTGATAATGACTCATCCCAACAAAGGACCCATCAGTTCAACTCATATTGTCTCTCATATTAAAAAAAAAAAAAATGGCACTCTTTTTCATATTGTATCCTTCACATCCCAGACAACCCATATTGGAGTGGAAGAATATTTCCTTTGTTCACGGCCTTATTTTCTGAGGAAGGGTAAATGTATATGTTTTCAGTGTGAGTTGAAAGATTTTGGGGTGTGGACTGAAACGCCTTACTGTATACCCACAAAGTTTAAGTCAGTCAGACTGAGCCGGTGAACTCTTGAACGCAACCAGCAGGTCCCCCATGGTTAATACAGCCAGAGATGGAGACAGATGTGCGTCCCAAATACCACCATATTCCCTATATAGTGCACTACTTTTGACCAGAGTTCTGTGGGCCCTGGTCGAAAGTAGTGCACTAAATAGGAAATAAGATGCCATTTGGGATGCACACAGAGATGTTGTTTATCATGCATAGATCTCACTTTGCACCGGCGCTACAAATGTGCATTGTATTCATCTGCTCCCCTTTTAGGCCATGTGAGGCCTTCAGCCCCAGAGCTACTCAGCTGTCATAAATGTTTAAAAAAATGCCCTTTGATAACGAGTTTGTCATTGTTTTATTCAGAAATATCAACCAGCCCATTATGGTGGCAGCAATTCTTTTCAATCGATACACAACAGCATATTAATATTTAATTCTTTATATGTCACCGCGATATAAAGAGAGAGTGGATTTTGTGGGGTAGGAGCTGGAACTCATATCTTTTCTAGCAGTAGAGAGTGAGGTGTAATTTAGGCTTTAGTTGGGGCTGGGATGTGGTGGAGTAGAGAGAGCGAGGCCTCTGGATTGCAGTAGCAGCATGCAATGATTTCACTAGATGTCCATGCCTCTCATAGCTGTGTCTCTCCTGCCATGTGTTGCATAATGTGTGTGCATGGCCTTGTATTACTATCCTCATGTGTACCGGAAATCCCCAAAAGTCCCCCCAAGGATAGTAAAACCAGAAATTCTCCCACATTTAGGATTAGAATAAGGGTTAGGTTTAGAATTAGGGTTAGGGTTAGAATTAGGGTTAGGGTTAGGGAAAATGGGATTTAGAATGGAAATTCATTTTAGGTGCCCACAAGGATAGTAAAACATATGGTGGGTGTGTTAGTGTTTGTCACGTATGTCCTTCTGCGTGTGTGTGTGTGTGTGTGTGTGTGTGTGTGTGTGTGTGTGTGTGTGTGTTTGTCCGTGCATGTGCATGGGTGCGTGCATACGCCTGTGTGTGTGTCTGTGTGTGTGTGTGGTCCCACTCTATCTGGTCTCTTTGTCCTGTGCAGTGAGGAGAGGAGATGTCTTGCCAGCCTGGAGTGGTATTTGTCCGCTGGTCACAGGCCCCAACTCCAAGGACACTCAGTCCATCTGCAGGAATCATAAGTTACATAATCATATTGTCCACATAAGTGACAGTGGACTGGTCACCATGGCTGGTTAGTCTGGACATTCAACTGTTTCAATGCTAATCATGCTATACATATCACTTACTCTGTGTGAGATGATATAGGCTTATACTTGAATTGCAGCACTAACTAGTCCATTGCAGACAGTGTGGTAATAACACCATGGCAGCGATTACAGCCTTCAGTATTCTTGGATATAAAGGCCTAATTGGTGGAGTGCTGCAGAGATGAATGTCCTTCTGGAAAGTTCTCCCATCTCCACAGAGGAACTCTGGAGCTCTGTCAGTGGCCATCAGGTTCTTTATCTCCCTGACCAAGGCCCTTCTGCCCCGTTTGCTCAGTTTTACAGGGGGCTCTAGGAAGAGCCTTGGTAGTTCCAAACTTCTTCAATTTATGAATGATGGAGGCCACTGTGTTCTTGGGGACCTTCAATGTTGCAGACATTTTTTGGTACCCTACCCCATATAAAAGGTTCTGAATACTTGTGTAAATTGGTATTTCAGTTGTTGTTTTTTAATACATTTGCAAAAATTCTGAACCTGTTTTTTCGCTTTGTCATTATGGGGTATTATGTGTAGATTGATGAGGAAATGCGTTTATTTAATCAATTTTAGAATAAGGCTGTAACGTAACAAAATATGGAAAAGTCAAGGGGTCTGAATAATTTCCAAATGCACTGTATATAGTATAGTATAGCCTATTGTCACGTTCTGACCATAGGAAGCCTTTATTTTCTATGGTAGAGTAGGTCAGGGTGTGACTAGGGATTTAGTCTAGTTTATATTTTCTATGTGGGGTTCTAGTTTGTTTTTTCTATGTTGGTGTTTTGGTATGATTCCCAACTAGAGGCAGCTGGCTATCATTGTCTCTAATTGGGGATCATACTTAAGTAGCATTTTTCCACCTGTGGGTTATGGGATATTATTTGGAGTTAGTGCACTTTGCACCTCTGTAGTCACGGTTTGTTTGTTTATTGATTTGTCTTTGCTATAGTTTCACTTCTTTAATAAATGATGTGGAACTCTACATTCGCTGCGCCTTGGTCCGTCTCTACAAACGAACGTGACAGAATATCCCATCAACAAAGGACCAAGCAGCATGCCCAGGAGGAGGAAGTATCCTGGACTTGGGAAGAGATTCTGGATGGGAAGGGATCCTGGACTTGGGAAGAAATCCTGGCAGGACAGGATCGCCTCCCATGGCGGGAGACGCAAGCGGTGAAGGAAGGACAGCAACGACGACAGGGTTCGCGGCCACGACGCAAGCCCAAGAAGCAGCCTCAAAATATTTTTGGGGAAGGGGGAACACGGGGTGGTCACACAGGGTGGTCAGCGAAGTTGAGGGGTGAGTCAGAGACCGAGGAGGAATATTGGGATAGATTGAGCGAGGAGTGGTTGGTGAAAGTTGAGGAGAGTGATGAGAGAGAGCTGTTGGTTTGGCGTAGTATGCACGGCATTCACCCTGAGGAGAGTGTTAGCCGTCCGATGCCACCTGAGTCAGCTCCCCGTACTCGTCCTGAGAAGTGTGTTAAAGTTTCGGTACAATTGATGCCGGCTATACGCTACAGGTCTCCAGTGCGCCTTCACAGCTTAGTACATCCTGTGCCAGCTCTTCGCACTTACCGGGTGAGGTGTGTCATCGAACCGGTACCATTGATGCCGGCTATACGCTTCTGGCCTCAAGTGCACCTCTCCAGTCCGGTCCTCGCACTCTCCCTGAAATGCGTGTCCCCAGTCCGGTGCGTCCTGTGCCTGTTCCTCGCACTTTCCCTGAAGTGTATGTCCCCAGTCCGGTACATCCTGTGCCTGCTCCTCAAAATATCCCTCAAGTGTGCCTTCCCAGTCAGGTACGTCCTGTGCCTGCTCCTCGCACTCGTCCTGAGGTGCGTGTCACCAGCCCGGTGCCACCTGTACCGGCCCCACGCATCAGGCCTCCAGTGCGCCTCCCCAGTCCAGTACGTCCTGTGCCTGCTCCTCGCGCTCGCCCTGAAGTGCGTGTCACCAGCCCGGTACCACCAGTGCTGGCCCCACGCACCAGGCTTCCTGCGACGATCCCCAGTCCAGAGCTTCCGGCGACAGTTCCCAGTCCAGAGCTTCCGGGCGACGGTTCCCGATCCAGAGCTTCCGGCGACGGTTCCCGGTCCAGAGCTTCCGGCGACAGTTCCCGGTCCAGAGCTTCCGGCGACGGTTCCCGGTCCAGAGCTTCCGGCGACGGTTCCCGGTCCAGAGCTTCCGGCGACGGTTCCCGGTCCAGAGCTTCCGGCGACGGTTCCCGGTCCAGAGCTTCCGGCGACTGTTCCCGGTCCGGAGCTTCCGGCGACAGTTCCCAGTACGGAACCTCCAACGACGGTCCACAGTCCGGAACCTCCTGAGAAGGTCCACTCTCCGGAACCTCTTGAGACGGTCCACGGCCCGGAACCTCTTGAGACGGTCCACGGCCCGGAACCTCCTGAGACGGTCCACGGTCAGAAACCTCCTGAGACGGTCCACGGTCCGGTACCTCCTGTGACGGTCAACGGTCCGGAACCTCCAGCTCCATGGCCGGAGCCTTCCCCTGCGCCGATGCCCAGTCTGAGCACGGCGTCCAGTCCCGCTCCAAGGCCGGAGTCTTCCTCTGCGCAGGTGCCCAGTCCAGGCATGGCGTCCGGTCCCACTCCATGGCAGGAGCCTTCCCCTGCGCCGATGCTCAGTCCGAGCACGGCGTCCAGTCCAGCTCCAAGACAGGAGCCTTCTTCTGCACCGAGGTCCAATCCAGGTACAGTGTTCAGCCTGGGTCCATGGCTGGATCCGCGGGATGAGCGGGTTCTTCGGCCCGCACCAGAGCCACCACCAAAGATGGGGGATCCGAGAGCTGAGCGGATTCTTTGTCCCGCACCAGAGCCGCCCCCGATGCTGGCGGATCCACGGGTACTTCAAATAAAATAAAATAAAATACAATTTTATTTGTCACATACACATGGTTAGCAGATGTTAATGCGAGTGTGGCGAAATGCTTGTGCTTCTAGTTCCGACAATACAGTAATAACCAACGAGTAATCTAACCTAACAATTCCACAATTACTACCTTATACACACAAGTGTAAAGGGATAAAGAATATGTACATATAGATATATGAATGAGTGATGGTACAGAACGGCATAGGCAAGATGCAGTAGATGGTATAGAGTACAGTATATACAAATGAGATGAGTAATGTAGGGTATATAAACATAAAGTGGCATAGTGATAAATGTAGTACATAAAGATGGCAAGATGCAGTAGATGATATAGAGTACAGTATACTCTAGTACTTCGCCCTGCACCAGAGCCGCCACCGACACTAGCCAACCCCCTAACCCTCCCTTTGTGTTTCAGGTTTTGCAGTCGGAGTCCGCATCTTTGGGGGAGGGGTACTGTCACGTTCTGACCATAGGAAGCCTTTATTTTCTATGGTAGAGTAGGTCAGGGCGTGACTAGGGATTTAGTCTAGTTTATATTTTCTATGTGGGGTTCTAGTTTGTTTTTTCTATGTTGGTGTTTTGGTATGATTCCCAATTAGAGGCAGCTGGCTATCGTTGTCTCTAACTGGGGATCATACTTAAGTAGCATTTTTCCACCTGTGGGTTATGGGATATTATTTGGAGTTAGTGCACTTTGCACCTCTGTAGTCACGGTTTGTTCGTTTATTGTTTTGTCTTTGCTATAGTTTCACTTCTTTAATAAATTATGTGTAACTCTACATTCGCTGCGCCTTGATCCATCTCTACAAACGAACGTGACACCTATGGAATAGTAGCCTATACTAACCAATAGTATTCTCATTTCACCTACATTTTTGATTAAACTACTTGTTATATGCATTTCAAATCAAATCATATTTGTCACATGCACCGAATACAAGAGGTGTAGACCTTACCGTGAAATGCTTAGCCCTTAACCAACATTGCAGTTTTAAGAAAATAGAGTTAAGAAAATATGTACTATATAAACTAAATAAATAAATAAACAATAACACAATAAAGTAACAATAATGAGGCTATATACAGGGGGTACCGGTACCGAGTCAATGTGCGGGAGGATAAGGTTAGTCAAGGTAATTTGTACTTGTAGGTAAGGGTAAAGTGACTATGCATAGATAATAAAATGTGAGTAGCAGGGGTGTAAAAACAAAGGGGTGGGGGGTGTCAATGCAAATAGTCCGGGTGGCCATTTGATTAACTGTTCAACTGTTCTTATGGCTTGGGGGTAGAAGGAGCCTTTTGAGCCTAGATTTGGCGCTCAGGTACCGCTTGCCGTGCGGTAGCAGAGAGAACAGTCAATGACTTGGGTGACTGGAGTCTTTGACAATCCTTCCTCTTACACAACTAGTATATTGGACCTGGATGGCAGGAAGCTTGGCCCCAGTGATGTACTGAGCTGTATGCACTATCCTCTGTAGCGCAGTACGGTTTGATGCTGAGCAGTTGCCATACCAGGCAGTGATGCCTATGTGAGAATGCTGTTCATTGACTACAGCTCGGCATGCAACACCATAGTGCTCACAAAGCTCAACACTAAGCTAAGGAACTTGGAACTAAACACCTCCCTCTGCAACTGAATCCTGGACTTCCTGACGGGCCTCCCCCAGGTGGTAAGGGTAGGCAACAACACATCTGTGACGCTGATCCTCAACACGGGGGCCCCTCAGAGGTGCGTGCTTAGTCCCCTCAGATACTCCCTGTTCACCCACGACTGCGTGGCCAAGCACGACTCCAAAACCATCATTAAGTTTGTTGATGATACAACAGTGGTAGGCCTGATCACCGATAACAATGAGACAGCCTATAGGGAGGAGGTCAGAGACCTGGCAGTGTGGTGCCAGGACAACAACCTCTCCCTCAACATGAGCAAGACAAAGGAGATGATCGTGGACTACAGGAAAAGGAGTGCCGAACACACCCCCATTCAGGTCGACGGGGCTGTAGTGGAGCGGGTCGAGAGTTTCAAGTTCCTTGGTGTCCACATTACCAACAAACGATCATGGTCCAAACACACCAAGACAGTCGTGAAGAGGGCACGACAATACCTTTTCCCCCTCAGGAGACTGAAAAGATTTGGCATGGGTCCCCAGATCCTCAAAAAGTTCTACAGTTGCATCATCAAGAGCATCCTGACCGGTTACATAATTTCCAGAGACATTCTGAAAAACAGTTGGTTTCTGTCAAGTGACATCACTGGGGGAACTACTTGCTAAACTGGTAGCGTAGGAATCAATGCAACTGAGTGCACTGGCACTGCAAACACTGCGTACATGTTCAGCATTTTAGATCATGTAGCTACCCAATGAAATTATTTTCCAACACAATGGTCTGACACAATAGCTCAGTAGTCAAATCACATGTCACAAGGTTTTGGACAATTTCCAGATGTCCGTGTCCTATGATAGTGATAAATAGATGATGAGTTGATTTGCAAGGTATAGGCCTATTCATCACTAAAATGTGCCGATCATAACAGCTAATATCTTAATAAGGACACAGTAATTGTTTAATGTAAAATATGAGATGCAGGGATGGATTGATCAGGGGATGTTCATTCAACAAACAACCTGTGAGCTGTCCAACTCAATTCAGGGGAGTAGCCTACCCATATGTCTACCTGAGCGGAAAGAAATTATAATATTTAAATAATCTAAATTCCAACAATTTTAAATCCATTTAATGTCCATTTTATTTGTATTGTATTAGCATTTAAGTATATTAAATACATTTCAAATAATCTAAATTGGGACACTTTTTTGTACTTAAGTACATTCTTACTAAAGAGCAAAACAAATATACTTTGAATACACCTTAAGTATATTTTATGTATATTCTCTTAAAGTAGAAGTATACCAAAATGGGATTTGAATTCCTGAATTTTCTTTACAGATAAAGGGTATTTATAATCTGTTTCAACTATACTTTTATAATTGAAATAGACGTCTACTCATTAACCACATTAGCACTGTAATTAGCATGTAAAGGATACCTTGATTGATACCTTCTCAGCCAATGTTAAGGCTATTTACAAAGCAGATGTGGCTAGAGAAGCAATTTACGAGTAACATTTCTGAACATTTTTGAAACATTATGGTGATAAATTAACAGTAAAAAAAATTGTAATGTGTAGTATGTAATGTGCAATTAAAAGTACAACATTATTCAGTTGGAAAATGAACATCAAAACATTTGAACAAGCTAAAAATTAGGGACAATGTCATTTTACAAATCAAAACTTCAGCTGCAGAAAATTATGCTGAGTAATATGCCCAAAAAATGTATACATGCGTTTGCACATAAAAATATATTTTGTGGACATTTAAGTTAAATATACTTTTTGTATATTTTCTAAAGATATGAACAAGTATACTCTCAGGGAGCATGTTCCTCAGCTGTGCATGTTCCCTTATGTGAAATAGACAACCATTATCACCAACTATGTTTCCATCCAACCATTTCATGCGGATGAATTACCTGACATATGAAAAAAGTTACGACCGGGCTGATGGAAACATGAAATGTCGGTACAATTTTATAAATGCCAACAGACAATTTGTTCGTTCGACATGGTGGGATGTTTTTCTGTCTGTAAAATGTGTCATGTGAGAAATGGTGGTGGAAACGCCTTTATGAGAATATATTGATATAATAACCATCACATCAAAGTAAACTTGGGAGTCACACGATGATATGATAATTACATTTTTTTAAGGAACTCAGTTTGGCTTTCAACTTACTCTTGAAAGTTGTAATAGTAGAATGCATAACGGTAGTCCATTATCTGTTTTCCTCTTGTCATGTCAGTCATTGCATACCTTAGAGAGCTAGGTTTTTTAGCTCATAGATTTTGTAGTAATGTTCAAGTCACTCAAATATCACATGAATACACATTAGACAGAGATGGCCGCCTCGCTTCGCGTTCCTAGGAAACTATGCCGTATTTAGTTTTTTTATGTGTTATTTCTTACATTGTTACACCAGGACATCTTAGGTTTAGGTACATACAGTTGGGAGGAACTATTGGATATAAGAGCAACGTCAACTCACGAACATTACGACCAGGAATACGACTTTCCCGAAGCGGATCCTCAGTTTGGTCCACATCCCAGCTGGCGATCCAAAACAACGGCGCCGCAGAAGCGGTCTTCTGGTCAGGCTCCGTAGACGGGCACATCACACACCCCTCCCGAGCATACTACTCGCCAATGTCCAGTCTCTTGACGACAAGGTGGATGAAATCCGAGCAAGGGTTGCCTTCCAGAGAGACATCAGAGATTGTAACGTTCTTTGTTTCACGGAAACATGTCTCAATAGGGATACGTCATCAGAATCGGTACAGCCACCTGGCTTCTTCACGCATCGCGCCGACAGAAAAAACATCTCTCTGGTAAGAAGAAGGGCGGGGGTGTATGCCTTATGATTAACGAGACGTGGTGTGATCATAACAACATACAGGAACTCAAGTCCTTTTGTTCATCTGACCTAGAATTCCTTACAATCAAATGCTGACCGCATTATCTACCAAGAGAATTCTCATCGATCATAATCACAGTCGTGTACATCCCCCCTAAGCAGACACATCGACGGCCCTGAAAGAACTTCATTTGACTCTATGTAAACTGGAAACCACATATCCTGAGGCTGCATTTATTGTAGCTAGGGATTTTAACAAGGCTAATCTGAAAACAAGGCTCCCTAAATTTGATCAGCATATCGAATGCTAGTCAAGGACCATATCACCTCCACCCTACCTGACACCCTAGACCCACTCCAATTTGCTTACCGCCCCAGTAGGTCCACAGACGAGGCAATCGCAATCACACTGCCCTAACCCATCTGGACAATAGGAATACCTATGTAAGAATGATGTTCATGGACTACAGCTCAGCATTTAACACCATAGTACCCTCCAAACTCGTCATTAAGCTCGAGACCCCGGTTCTCGACCCCGCTCTGTGCAACTGGGTCCTGGACATCCTGACGGGCCGCCCCCAGGTGGTGAGGGTAGGTAACAACATCTCCACCCTGCTGATCTTCAACACTGGGGCCCCACAAGGGTGCGTTCTTAGCCCTCTCCTGTATTCCCTCATCACCCATGACTGCGTGGCCTGCACGCCTCCAACTCAATTATCAAGTTTACAGACGGCGCTACAGTGGTAGGCTTGATTACCAACAATGACGAGACGGCCGACAGGGAGGAGCTGAGGGCCCTCGGAATGTGGTGTCAGGAAAATAACCTCACACTCAATGTCAACAAAACAAAGGAGATGATCGTGGACTTCAGGAAACAGCAGAGGGAGCAGCCCCCTATCCACATCAAAAGGGACAGTAGTGGAGAAGGTGGAGGCTGAAGAACCTCAGGAGGCTGAAGAAATTTGGCCTGTCACCCAAAACCCTGACCAGCTTTTACAGATGCACAATCGAGAGCATCCTGTTGGGCCAGGCTGTGTATCACAGCCTGGTACGGCAACTGCACCGCCCCAAAACCGCAAGGCTCTCCAGAGGGTGGTGCGGTCTGCACAGCACATCACCGCGGGCAAACTACCTGCCCTCCATGACACCTACAGCACCCAATGTCACAGGAAGGCCAAAAAGATCATCAAGGACAACACCCACCCGAGCCACTGCCTGTTCAGACCGCTATCATCCAGAAGGCGAGGTCAGTACAGGTGCATCAAAGCTGGGACCGAGAGATTGAAAAACAGCTTCTATCTCAAGGCCATCAGTCTGTTAAATAGCCATCACTAACTCAGAGAGGCTGCTGCCTACACTGAGACCCAATCACTGGACACTTTAAATCGATCACTAGTCACATTAAATAATGCCACTTTAAATAATTTGACTTTAATAATGTTACATATCTTACATTACTCATATCACATGAATATAGTGTATTGAGGCTCAATCACTGGACACTTTAATAAATGGATCACTAGTCACTTTAAACAATGCCACTTTAAATAATGCCACTTTAATATTGTTAACATATCGTACATTACTCACATCACATGTATATACTGTATTTTATACCATCTACTGCACCTTGCCTATGCCGCTCGGCCATCGCTCATCCATATACTTATATGTACTAATTCTCATTCACTCCTTTAGATTTGTGTGTATTAGGTAGTGGTTGGAGAATTGTTAGATTACTTGTTAGATTTGTGTGTTGTAGGTAGTTGTTGGGGAATTGTTAGATTACTTGTTAGATATTACTGCACGGTTGGAACTAGAAGCACAAGCATTTCGCTACACTTGCATTAACATCTGCTAACCATGTGTATGTGACCAATAACATTTGATCTGATTTGATTTTATGTGTAACGTATCTATCTGATGCTGTCTGGTCAGAAAGAGTATGACATTGTTGCTGCCCGTAGCATTGAATGCAAGGGAAGCCAGCGAGCGTTTGGCCTCCCTTGATAAAAATAAATACAAATAATATCCAATCTAAACTCAGTGAGCTCAGCTGGGAATGGTCCTGGCACACCAAAAAAACTGTCAAATCCAGTTTGGATTTGGCTTCAGACCTGTCACATCACAAGCCCAACATAATTATTGACAGAAAAAAACTTGAATTGTTGCATCTAGTTGTTGTTGTCCTCCGGTGGCTAGCTAGCTAGCTAAAATCCTTCCTAAATTAGCCATGGATAGAGATAGGGATTTGGCCTTATGGTTTTACTTAATTCTCTGTTCTGGCCAATAATTATAATGGCGATTCTGTTCCAACCATAAATTCATACATTGTGTCCCTGGCCTGAGAGAATGGAAGTTCAACATGTAGCTAGATGTAATATGCTAATGTTAACTAGCTGGCCTGGCACATCATTGCCCATGAAAGGAAGTTAGGCTAGTGAGCAAGTATTTTAGCCAGGTAGCCGAGGACAACAAACACTAAAAGTGTGTACTGTATGAGAGAGTCATAGACCGTTTAGGCAACATGAAGAGGAGGATGGCATTGGCGTTTCTCTACAAGTAGGGTGAGTCAACATGTTTTTTCTGCTTGCACGCACACACACCACAGACACACACACACACAAATCAGAACCATGGACTGCCACATAATATTTAGCTTAAGCTGATTGGACTAACTCGTTTTGACATCTTTTACAGTAGTTGTCATGGTATTAGACAAAGCAGAGGTGATTAGATGATGAAGTTGAAATGGTGCTGGAATAGTGGAGGCAGCTCCTGTTTTCTTTGTGATTTGCGGTAACTCTCTGTGGTTCAAAATCAATAGTTATTTAGTAGTCCAAATATATCGGAACCATTACCTTGCTTGATCATGCTGTAGGTCATGTAACTGTTTGTTACGTGCAATATGCTATCGTGGACTTGAATGGACAGATGTTGCTCTCCAGTTTTGAAATGAAAACAAATGTGTGGTTGAATTTATTCTGCTACTGTCTTATTGTTTATCTCAGCCTTAGGCCTATATACAGTATCACGGTGTCAAGGCATATGAGCTGACAGGTTATAGAGCAAACAACGCAATCATCACAACACATAGGTAGTAGTGTGGCTTTTTTCTGGATTGGCTTCCCCAGTGATTTTACCCACGCACTGCACTGCTACTGTTCGGTACATGGGAATTTAACGGTATTTATTTTATTTTATGTGCACTACATCATCACGCGCAACCTTTTATCCTAAAAAAAAGTCAGTTTGATGGAAACACATGTCTGTTGGGAAAATGCACATATTGTTTTATGCAGATTTTAAAATATTCACATGAAAATCTGTCTCAAATTGGATGTAAACCTAGCTATTGTCAACTTTCTCTGCACTCTTCTGAACAGGAAAAGTACTTTAAAGCTCATTATTGGTACTGAATCTATACTTATAATGTATTTGATCACTCACAAGCTGAGTTTCGTTAAAACAAATCTATGCTTCAACTTAAAAACAACTCCAAGTGTATTTTGAATTAATATACTAAATTACAATGAAAGTGTATGAAACGGAAGTACACTTTTAATGAGTGTGTTTAAGTGTAATGATAGTAAACATGTAGTATACTTAGTACAAAAGTACACTTTTGAAAGTACACTTTCAATAAATGTTTTGTAGTTTGATAATAGTATATTTACAGTATACTAAAAGACTGAAAAACAATTAATTTAAAGTACACTTAATAATTATGTTGAAGTGTAATAATAGTACATTTACAGTTGAAGTCGGAAGTTTACATACACTTAGGTTGGAGTCATTAAAACTCGATTTTCAACCACTCCAAAAATGTCTTTTTAACAAACTATAGTTTTGGCAAGTCAGTTAGGACATCTACTTTGTGCATGACACAAGTAATTATTCCAATAATTGTTTACAGACAGATTATGTCACTTATAATTCCCTGTGTCACAATTCCAGTAGGTCAGAAGTTTACATGCACTAAGTTGACTGTGCCTTTAAACAGCTTGGAAAATTCCAGAAAATAATGTCATGGAAGCTTCTGATAGGCTAATTGACATAATTTGAGTCAATTGGAGGTGTACCTGTGGATGTATGTCAAGGCCTACCTTCAAACTCAGTGCCTCATTGCTTGACATCATTGGAAAATCAAAAGAAATCAGCCAAGACCTCAGGAAAAGATTTGTAGACCTCCACAAGTCTGGTTCATCCTTGGGAGCAATTTCCAAATGCCTGAAAGGTACCACGTTCATCTGTACAAACAATAGTACGCAAGTATAAACACCATGGGACCACGCAGCCATCATACTGCTCAGGAAGGAGACGCGTTCTGTCTCCTAGAGATTAACTTACTTTGGTGCGAAAAGTGCAAATCAATCCCAGAACAACAGCAAAAGACCTTGTGAAGATGCTGGAGGAAACATGAACAAAAGTATCTATATCCACAGTAAAACAAGTCCTATATCAACTTAACCTAAAAGGCCGCTCAGCAAGGAAGAAGCCACTGCTCCAAAACCGCCATAAAAAAGCCAGACTACGGTTTGCAACTGCACATGGGGACAAATATCATACTTTTTGGAGGAATGTCCTCTGGTCTGACGAAACAAAAATAAAACTGTTTGGTCATAATGACCATCGTTATGTTTGGAGGAACCTTGCAAGCCGAAGAACACCATCCCAACCGTGAAGCACGGGGGTGGCAGCATCATGTTGTGGGGGTGCTTTGCTGCAGGAGGGACTGGTGCACTTCACAAAATAGATGGCATCATGAGCCAGCAGCATACCACCCTGCATACCACTACTGGCTTGCTTCTGAAGCTAAGCAGGGTTGGTCCTGGTCAGGCCCTGGATGGGAGACCAGATGCTGCTGGAAGTGGTGTTGGAGGGCCAGTAGGAGGCACTCTTTCCTCTGGTCTAAAAAATATCCCAATGCCCCAGGGCAGTGATTGGGGACACTGCCCTGTGTAGGGTGCCGTCTTTCGGATGGGACGTTAAACGGGTGTCCTGACTCTCTGAGGTCAATAAAGATCCCATGGCACTTATCGTAAGAGTAGGGGTGTTAACCCCGGTGTCCTGGCTAAATTCCCAATCTGGCCCTCAAACCATCATGGTCACCTAATCCCATCATGGTCACCTAATCCCCAGTTTACAATTGGCTCATTCATCCCCCTCCTCTCCCCTGTAACTATTCCCCAGGTCGTTGCTGCAAATGAGAATGTGTTCTCAGTCAATTTACCTGGTAAAATAACGGTTAAATAAAAATAAATAAATAAATGAGGAAGAGGAAATTATGTGGATTTATTGAAGCAACATCTCAAGACATCAGTCAGGAAGTTAAAGCTTGTTCGCAAATGGGTCTTCCAAATGGACAATGACCCCAAGCATACTTCCAAAGTTCTGGCAAAATGGCTAAAGGACAACAAAGTCAAGGTATTGGAGTGGCCATCACAAAGCCCTGACCTCAAGCCTATAGAAAATTTGTGGCCGAACTGAAAAAGCGGGTGTGAGCAAGGAGGCTACAAACCTGAGACAGTTGCACAAGCTCTGTCAGGAGGAATGGGCCAAAATTCACCCAACTTATTGTGGGAAGCTTGTGGAAGGCTACATGAAACGTTTGACCCAAGATGAACAATTTGAAGGCAATGCTACCAAATATTAATTGAGTGTATGTAAACTTCTGACCCACTGGGAATGTGATGAAAGAAATAAAAGCTGAAATAAATAATTCTCTCTAATATTATTCTGACATTTCACATTCTTACAATAAAGTGGTGATCCTAACTGACCTAAAACAGGGAAATCTTACTAGGATTAAATGTCAGGAATTGTGAAAAACAGAGTTTAAATGTATTTGGCTAAGGTGTATGTAAACTTCCTTCTTCAACTGCATAGTATACTTCAGATATACTAGAAAAGTACATCTCATGTTTGAAGTATATTATTTTTATTTGTTTATATTTAACTATACTTGAGCATATATTAAAATGTAAAAAATTATCGCTAGCTAACAAGATCTCATCTTAGAAAACATGCCATGGTTTCTGCCTAGAAATCTCCTCTGACTATTTTTTAAGCCCTTATTGGAGGGACAGCACAGCGCACGAGCAAGGCCGAGAGATACAGGAGTTGGCAGCCCACAGGACCACTGGGAACCAGGGCTATATGTGCGTTCATTTTCACCTCTCAAAACGTAGGCTACTTCTAATAAAATTAACAAAGCACTCGCAAGTTTAGCTAGCTAGCTACTGTGATGAATAGCTAGTTGCAGATATGTCGATTTCAGAAACTACAAATCTAATGTGCCTTTCTAATGATTGAAGGGCCGGATGCCGCTTGTTATAGACTTGAGCTCCCTCGCCTCTAGGCTACTGTATTGTGGGCACAGTATTGACAACAGAAATGCTATGACCATTCCAATCTATCAATAACTAGCAATATGTAGTTCAAAAAGAGGTAGTCCAACTTTGGCTGCCTTTCATGTTCCATAAGGCATAAATGAGTATATGATGAGTTTTTCAACTGTGATTATTATCCAATTAAGCAGGTAAGCTTATCCACCAATTTAGCTCCCGACTGTGCATGCATGCATTGCATGATCAACGTTGCAAATGTGTAGCACAAGTCATTGATCATATGGGCCTGTCGCATATGTGGATGCTCATAATAGAGATGTATTTTTATTTCTAGGATCAGATACCTATATGAATGAATAGGCAATTCCATCTTAAATTCTGGTATTGGGCAATGTCCTATCAATTTCATGAAAAATATTTAACCTTTTCCCGGTTATTTCTATGGTCTCTGGTATAGTAATATGCTGCAGTTGATTGACTGGTTCCCCGAGTGACATCAAAGTCCATTGTTTCAGAACGCCAAACGTCCAGAACGTTCAAAAGTACTTTGCAATAACAATAATATGGTGCCTGGTGAAGGGTTTCCTTATCCCTGACCCCTTGTTTCATATACACCCTTTAACTCAAGTCTATTACAGGTAGTGTGGTAATAACACAATATTAACACAATTCTATTACAGGTAGTGTGGTATTAACACAAGTCTATTACAGGTAGTGTGGTAATAACACAATATTAACACAAGTCTATTACAGGTAGTGTGGTAATAACACAATATTAACACAAGTATATTACAGGTAGTGTGGTAATAACACCATTTGAATCCTTGTCTCGGTGGGAATTGGACAACATATCGCTCCATGGTGGAGAAGACCCTGGATGCTGCAGTCAAGGTCCATAACCTTTCTGCTGGCCCCAGTAAGACAGTGGGGTTGATGCTAGAGGGAGCTAAAGACTGGAGTCCTACCATGTACAGCCGCCAGGTAGAGGTGGGCACAACAACTAGTAGCTGCACGGTTTCCTAAAATTCCCAAGTGTTCCATAAATCCCATATGGAAGATGCCCGATATCAGGAAGGAATAAGCAGAAAATCCAGAATCCTCCAACCTGGGAATTTTGCTTACCGGAATTGGCAACCTTAAGTAATCCTTAATAAGTAAACATCCCTTTTTCAGGACCCTGTTTTTCAAAGATAATTAGTTAAAATCCAAATAACTTCACAGATCTTCATTGTGGTATGCAATTAAGGTCACAGTTCTGAAAACTTAGGACACTAAAGAGGCCTTTCTACTGACTCTGAAAAACACCAAAAGAAAGATGCCCAGGGTCCCTGATCATCTGCGTGAACGTGCCTTAGGCATGCTGCAAGGAGGCATGAGGACTGCAGATGTGGCCAGGGCAATAAATTGCAATGTCCGTACTGTGAGACGCCTAAGACAGCTCTACAGGGAGACAGGATGGACAGCTGATCGTCCTCGCAGTGGCAGATCACGTGTAACAACCCCTGCACAGGATCGGTACATTCGAACATCACACCTGCGGGACAGGTACAGGATGGCAACAACAACTGCCCGAGTTATACCAGGAACGCACAATCCCTCCATCAGTGCTCAGACTGTCCGCATTAGGCTGAGAGAGGCTGGACTGAGGGCTTGTAGGCCTGTTGTAAGGCAGGTCCTCACCAGACATCACCGGCAACAATGTCGCCTATGGGCACAAACCCACCGTCGCTGGACCAGACAGGACTGGAAAAAAGTGCTCTTCACTGAAGAGCCGCGGTTTTGTCTCACCAGGGGTGATGGTCGTATTCGCGTTTATCGTCAAAGGAATGAGCGTTACACCAAGGCCTGTACTCTGGAGAGGGATTGATTTGGAGGTGGAGAGTCCATCATGGTCTGGGGACGTGTGTCACAGCCTCATCGGACTGAGCTTGTTGTCATTGCAGGCAATCTCAACGCTGTACATTACAGGGAAGACATCCTCCTCCCTCATGTGGTACCCTTCCTGCAGGCTCATCCTGACATGACCCTCCAGCATGACAATGCCACCAGCCATACTGCTCTTTTTTTGCACGATTTCCTGCAAGACAGGAATGTCAGTTTTCTGCCATGGCCAGCGAAGAGCCCGGATCGCAATCCCATTGAGCACGTCTGGGACCTACCTGTTGGATAGGAGGGTGAGGGCTAGGGCCGTTCCCCCCAGAAATGTCCGGAAACTTGCAGGTGCCTTGGTGGAAGAGTGGGGTAACATCTCACAGCAAGAATTGGCACATCTGGTGCAGTCCATGAGGAGGAGATGCACTGCAGTACTTAATGCAGCTGGTGGCCACACCAGATACTGAGTGTTACTTTTGATTTTGACCCTCCCTTTTGTTCAGGGACACATTGTTTAATTTCTGTTGGTCACATGTCTGTGGAACTTGTTCAGTTTGTCTCAGTTGTTGAATCTTATGTTCATACAAATATTTACACATGTTAAGTTTGCTGAAAATAAATGCAGTTGACCGTGAGAGGACGTTTCTTTTTTTGCTGAGTTTAGTTGAAATGATTAATTGAGGTGCCAACTTTAAAGTACGGTCTGCCATAATTGTATGACATCAATTTGTAGCACTATACTAATGAATAGTCAGGCCCATTTGTAAAGCTAAATTGCATGGCTCCCTAAATACATAAATCCAGACACTCCCGGAAGCTGGTGTCAAATGAAAATGATGCCATCAGTTCCCTGACATCCCAATGTGTTCATCTTACCCAGTGAGTGAATTAAACATCGGTGCTTTCAGCACAGTAGATTAGAGGTGCTAACAGTGCAGCTTGCTCTGTCTCTGTCAATGCATCACTCAGGCTCTGTACTCCTGACAATACACTCACATCTGCAGGACAGTCCACGCCATGTTAGACTTCAAATGAACTGTACAATGACCTGCAAATGACAAGCCGAGAGAGTTGCAGCCCCTTGTGATTTAGTGTGAATGAGTTTTAACCCTTCGTTAGCGAGGAAGAGGGGAGAAAGCATAGTCTATGATCCTGATGTTGCCGGAATGTTTAAAAAGGTCAATATGCTGATATTTTTTGACAGCATGTGACCTTTAGTTAAAAAAGTAGCAAAACCGGTTGAATTGAAATAACTTCTTCTTTGTTTAGTTCTGGCACATAATGTATCATAGTCAAAGCATGCTGTCTCCTCTGCAGCCATCTCCCAATGAGTGACTCGACTGTTAATACATCGTATTGATCTCATATCAAAAGGTGCTATTTAAATGCAACAGATTTCCCAGGGACCATTGGCCCATTCTGTTTGGATTTGAACTGAATTGCAAATGTGTCTGTGGTGACCAGGTGGCCCAACATCTGGCCTCTACTAGGCTTAGCGGAGATGTCAGCAACCAGATGCATCCGGTTTTCAGGAATACAGCTAATTCAACGTAGCTTCCGTTTCCGCTGAAATACGGATGTAGGAACTCCGCTCAAGCGTTTTCTTTTATGCCTGCTATGTTAGGTTAGGCCTCTGCCTACGGAGGGAGGGCCTATGAGGTCGCCGAAATGGCCCATGTCACCAGCAAGGGATGGCCCTTCGTGCACAAGCACCTTGTATCTAAATTCCCATACATTGAGATTGAGGTTTGTATGTACATCATATATAGGGTTGCATAATCCCGGTAGTTTTCCCAAAATTCCCAACCAGGATTTCTGGAAAACCTGGTAATTTAGGAAACGTTACCAGAGTTAACTTAAAATCAACAGAGCAGAACAGTGAATAAGTGAGTGACAAGAGGTGCATTAAGAACATGTATAGACTAAGCATTATATTTTCTAGTTCCAGAATTCCATTAAAGAGTATGTATCCACGGCCATATTGTTTCCAGATCCAGTATGCCATCAAAGAGTATGCATGCACAGTCATCGATGTGATCGTCAGGCGCACGTGGCTGGGCTTCCTGAACGTGTAAGCGGCCGAGGAGGTCCTCCCACGCATTGTAGGCATCATGGGAAAACATCTGGTGTGGAGCAGGCAGTGAAAGAGGGTGAGCTGCACCACCATTTTTTATTTTTTTTTACACATCTATTGTACAGTATATTGTAGGGATGGGTTAAGAAGGAAAGACGTGGTGGTTTGACTGGAGTGTTGTCTGTGAGATAGGGTTGCAAAATTCCAGTAAATTTTCCAAAATTCCCAACATTACGGAAATCCTGGTTAGGGGATTCCCAGTTTTTTGTTTTTTTTGGACACACCTACTCATTCCAGGGTTTTTCTTTATTTTGACTATTTTCTACATCATAGAATAATAGTGAAGACATCAAAACTATGAAATAACACATAGTAACCAAATAGTAACCAAAAAAGTCTGAAAAATATATATATATTTTATATTTGAGATTCTCCACAGCTGGTTGAAAGAATGCCAAGAGTGTGCAAAGCTGTCATCAAGGCAAAGGGTGGCTACTTTGAAGAATCTCAAACATAATATATACTTTGATTTATTTACCACTTTTTTGGTTACTACATGATTCCATATGTGTTATTTCATAGTTTTGATGTCTTCACTATTATTCTACAATGTAGAAAATAGTAAAAATAAAGAAAAACCCATGAATGAGTAGGTTTGTCCAAACTTTTAACTGGTCCCAGATTTTCTTGCTTATCCCCTTCTGATTCCGGGAAATCTTCCAATCGGGATTCTTGTAATCTTGGGAATTATGGGAAAGTTAGTGGAATTTTGCAACCCTATCTCACAGACAACACTCAAACCACCACGTCTTTCCTTCTTAAACCATTCCTACAATTCACTGTACAATAGAAATGTGAAAAACAATCCTATTGACTGCCATTCCCAGTATCTTTCTCCCATTCCCCCACTGATATTCCTACTCAGATATTCCCGCACATGCATTTGATCAACCTCACATTAACCCGGATACGTTTGATCTTTAAAAGGCCATTAATTGGCTTTGGTCATTACCATAGGTTAATTACTGAGATTTGCTCTGCGCTGTTACTACATTCACACTGTAATCATATGCATCTAACAAAAGCCATTCACTACTTGGGTATCCACTAAATAGGTATTGTGTTGATATTTCTATTCCAGTCTAGGTTTTGTTTGTATTAGGCTATTAATAGAGAAACACCTAACTAGAGCTTGTTTGATTCTCATGGATTCAGATGGGGGCCTCACCCTTCCTCTAATTCTACTCCTGCAGTAGGACCACTGAAACGTTAGCCCAGTTGTGGAGTGATTGTTGTCTGCATTCCTCAGAGCACCTTTACCAATCCATGACCAAGTCAAACTAAAAGCTAACCGGACGTGAAAGTATTAATTCACTGACCCCTGTTTGGACTGTAATTATGGATTCAGGTGTAGCTACTAGCTACAGTATTCGTGGTAGATTTCAGCCTACCTGTTTGTACAGTATGTGAGTGTCTGAGTGTCTGCTATGTGATGAATGTGTGCTCATGTGTGTCAGTAGTGCTGGTGCTGCTGTGATTAATGTCTTGTCTTCAAATGGCCCTTCACCTTCATGTTATGTGTACTTCCTGTAGGAGAAGTTAGCTGCAGCCTAACAGTTTGTGTACTATGAGATTGGCCTCGCTTCGAGCAGCTGGCCGACACCCTCACTCCTGCTTAGGTGGACAAGTAAGGCAGACACTCTGCTCTCAACACAAATGTGACTTCCTCCCGGAGACCGGGGTTCAAGCCCGGAGTCGACTCTGTATTCCCTTGTAACTAAAGTCTAAATAAAGCCTGAAATTATATTTGGGGGAAAAAGACACAGGCTGAGGAGAGGACTCCTCCACACTACTGTCCCCTTCTCCCCTCTCCTTCCCTGTCTCTCTCAGAGGTCTAGCCTTGCGCAGCGCCAACTGCCACCTACCACTTAATTTCTTCTGTCAACAGGTATATGAAAAGGTTCCGGAAGTTTGACAAAGAAAATAAGGGCTTCCTCACAACACCGTGGACGTTCAGCGGGTATTAGAGGTAACGAACGATCATCAGTCTCATTTTGCATTTCCCTTTGTCCTCTCTTCTGAAGTGTGTGTGTGTGTATTTAGTAGTGGGCCGCCACGCAGCTCTGACGATCCTCTTTTAGCTCAGTAACCATGACACTCCGTCTCTGTCACGCACGCGACAGCAGCGCTCCCTCCAACTGATCTCAGACATGAGGAGCAGGTGGGCTAATTATGAGTATTAGTTGTCAAATGATGTTTGAAGTATCATTCAGGCCCTCCGACATAAGGTAATGGTCATATGCAATGGAATGTGCCATTGTAATCTTCGGACCCAAAACAACTTTAAAATGGTCAATAAAATCATATAATGGTGATAATAACAACAGAATTTGCCATGCACACGTGAATTATCAGATGTTGATTACTATTGATTGCCGTGGTGATGTTAGTAGTAGCTCCTGCAGTTTGAACGGCATGTTGTGGAAAACATTCAAGAAGTGTTTGGTTTGAAATCCACTGGGGTATTACTATCGGGAGTATTTAATGTAGGTGCCTGTCGTTAATCCCAACCTATTCACATCCATTCCATTGAAAGTGTATGGATTAGCTGTATATAAAGATTCATCTGGCAACAGGCCTCTGCAAGAGACCCCTCTTCTCTCTACTAATTGAGCTGTGGGTTGGCTGTGGGGGTTGTGTGGGAGTTTCTGTCAACACAATATCTAAATTAAATGTGTTTCGTTGCTAGGGAGCAAATACCGGGGTGACATATTCATAAGAAGCCTCCTCTCAGATATGATATGAATATACTGGATGTGTGTCACTCGGGATATTACCGTCGCTGAAGTGACTTGATGAGACCATGGTCTGCGTCCCAAACGGCACCCTTTGCAGCCCCCTTGGCCCTGGTCAAAAGTGGTGCACTATAAAGGGAATAGGGTGCCATTTGGGATGCGCCCATGTGGTTCATAGCTCTGGTGTTTGAGATGGAGACACAGCAACTGCACCAGTCTACTGACGTCGGTTCTCAACTATGTTTCCTTTGTTTCAGAGTATCAATGTCTACATAGATGCAGACACACTCCATGGAATTCTGAATGAAGTTGACCTCAATGAAAATGGTGGAATTTAACAAATTCTTGCAGGTACAGTATATGTATTTTGTCCGATTATAATCATTTCTATGTTGGGTGTTTTGTGCTAAAAATCTCTTAAATCCCAAATCCCTGCAATATATATATTTTTTGGTCTCTCTATATATGTTTTGTTTATCCTAAAAGATGTCCACTATAAAAAAAACAATATACATTTTTAAGTTTTCTATTGTGTATAATAGTTCATGGTTTGAATAGATGTGTGTTCCTGCATATACACACACACACATGGGTGTGTGTGTGTGTGTGTGTGTGTGTGTGTGTGTGTGTGTGTGTGTGTGTGTGTGTGTGTGTGTGTGTGTGTGTGTGTGTGTGTGTGTGTGTGTGTGTGTGTGTGTGTGTGTGTGTGTGTGTGTGTAAGTGCGTGCATGTATACGTGTATACGTGTGTGTCTGTTAGAGAGAGAGTGAAGTGCACACACACACACACACACACACACAAATGTGCTCCCTCCCTCCCTCTTCTCTCCTCTCCTCTTGACACTGCCAGGCTTCTCCTGCTCGGTGACAATGATGAATGCAGAACATGAGACACATTAATGCAGGGGATTCTGGTCAATGTCAGCCCTTTCTTCACTGTGTCAAGTTAAACAAACAAGATCAAGGCAAAGGGAATGGTAATTGTCCCTCAAGAGATAAGAGACGTGCTATGAAGGCCCGTTATGGGGATCCTCCTCCATGTTAGTCCTAAACATGGTCAGACTTCCTCTGCCACTAGGCTCTGGGATGGAAAGTTCACTTTACCACCGCTGAGGACCCTGCTCTTAGAAACAATGTTCCGTATTCACAAAGTGTCTCCGAGTACGAGTGCTGGTCTAGGATCAACTTCCCCCTGTACATGTCATCTTATTCATTATGATTTTAAAGGCACAACTGATCCTAGATCAGCACTCCTACTCTTAGACACTTAGGGCCCGATTCAGATTTAGGAAATCTATTCCTTTTTATGTGCTTTTATTTAAGCACTTCTCAGTAGTTGACATTCAGATTTACCGTATGCAGGTGCATAATGGGCTTTGCAGCTCTCCGCGCACTGAATACATTGAATTAAACTGCTGAAAACCAATTTTCTAGTGGAATTTTCATTCAATAGGGGTTTCAGTACATTTATCTAAAGCCATCCCTGTAAATACGGTGTACCTTTTAATTATAGTTTTATCGACAGACAGAAAGAAAGCCATCTAAATACACGAGTATTCGTCTCCATTTCAGCACCAGTTGGTACATTTAAAAATACTCAGATCTTGTGGATTATCTAGTGTTCAGGAAAGTATTTACGAATCATACATCAACAGGGTTTGAGAGCCTGTACGCATTAAACATATTGATGAATTAAAAATACAATGGTTTGCCAAAAGTTGCCATATTCAATTGTTCAATCAAAGAAATATTGGAAGATGAGAAACGTGTACAATAGTGGATGAACAATAAACCTATAAATCTACCTTAATTAATCCTGACTAATCATTGAACTGTGATGAAACCGGTCCAGTGGTCGTGTGCCAGGCTCAAGGTTTAAACTGCTATCTAATGTCTGCGTTCCGTAATCAAGTTGGCTACATGCCCCAAATGATTGCCCAACTTGTAATACATTAGCCTAATATGATCCACTATTGCTAGCGACTCTAACTAATGAAATTATGCAAATGTAGACTACACTTTCGTCAACGCACTAAAGTGAGAATTATTACGAGGCGGCAGGTAGCCTGGTGGTTAGAGCGTTGGGCCAGTAACCGAAAGGTTGCTGGATTGAATCCCTGAGCTGACGAGGTCAAAATCTGTTGTTCTGCCCCTGAACAAGGCAGTTAACCCACTGTTCCCCGGTAGGCCGTCATTGTAAATAAGGATTTGTTCTTAACTGACTTGCCTAGTTAAATACAATTATGTATGTGGGTATTTCTGACAGTGGCTACTGATAGTAGCTAATATTTAATATTATAGAAATTGTATTATTATTATTTTTAAGTCAGCGCATATAATTTAAAACATTCCAGAGTGCATAAATCAATTTGGTAGGTTCGGCGCTACTTCCAGTGCCCACAGGTTTCCATAGGCTACAGCCTTGGCTTGAGTCTCCAAATTTCAGCCCAACAAATTATGAAGCCATAGGCTTACAATTACAATTCTGAATAACGACGCAGCTATTTACTGTATACATACGTCACTGTGGAAAAGATGCTGAAATACCTGTCATGTTGACATGCTTTTCAGTTTGCTGAAATATGACTGGTTTCACGTTTGTCTCCAGCGATCACAAAATAGATTTAAAACAATTGTCATTTATATTTACAATCCCCTTCTCCAAACATATTACTCATTTACCTATCGCTTATCAATAGTTCTTATCAATTCATAAATTACAGTGCATAGAGGTTGGTGTTATTTTGATCAGAAAAAATGTAGTCTAGGTTTTTCCACTTGGAACCTACAGGTTGCTTGGCCTTATTCATAGTTTCCTCACACTTGAAGGTGTCACGTTCCTGACCTTATTTCCTTTATTTTGTCTTTGTTTAGTATGGTCAGGACGTGAGCTGGTTGGGCATTCTGTGTTATGTGTTTCTATGTTTAGGTTCATTGTTAATTAGCCTGATATGGTTCTCAATCAAGGGCAGGTGTTTTACGTTTCCTCTGATTGAGAACCATATTAAGTTAGGCTGTTCACACCGTTTGTTTGTGGGTGATTGTTCCTGTGTTAGTGTTTATGCCACACGGGACTGTCTCGTTTGTGAGTTTGTTCCTGTTCGTGTGTTCTTCGTTGTCTGTAAGTTCTCATGTTCAGGTCTGTTTACGTCGTTTGTTGTTTTGTAGTTTATTAAGTGTTTTTCGTCTTTATTATTATTTAAATAAATCATTATGTCTTCATACCTCGCTGCATATTGGTCCGATCCTTGCTCCTCCTCAGACGAGGAGGAAAACCAACGTTACAGAAGGTGGTGGAATCATAAGGGCATTAAGTCATGGTCACAATATGGCGTATCTGTAGACACGCCTCCGCCACACCTCCATTTCTTTGATCTTGCTGGTGTTAGCTTTTCCCATGCGTAAGTTCAAGGTCAGAAAACAGATAGAGAGAAAAGTGTATAAAAAGGGAATGAAGTTCCATTTGCACGTGCGTAACTCGGGTCTGAATTTCCCCCTCAATGAATACAGGCCAATGTCCATATTGCTCTTAGAAGAGGGGTTTGTTTCATACCAGAGACAGGGAAGCATTTGCATATAAACATAACATTGACATAAACATATCATCATTCTATAAACATCACATTGACTTCGCTCGGCGTATTAAGGAGGATTTCATTTGAGGTTGAGGTGGCATGACTTGTCTGAGCCCTTCGTTCCATGTGTCAGACGCGTGAACTTTTCGTGACGTGTTAAGAGCATATGCACTCTCTGCTGAAATCCAATTAATTAGGAGAAAGAATGGAAATATTTACATTAGGCTGTTAAACTAAATATGAAACTCATCAATGCCATCAAATGGATGTTCATTTAGTAAGGATCATGCTGTGTGCTTGGAATCAAAGAAAATACAAATAAAACTGAATACCCATATTCATAAAGCAGTGCTGATTTAGGATCAGTTTGGCCTTTTCGATCTCAATGAATATGATTATATGGATAGGGGGATCAGCCTTCCTCCTCGGACGCTTGATACATACAGCCCCTGGACCAAGTTATTTCTAAGATTGATTGGCTCCTAGAAGCTGGTTTGATCTTCATTAGTGTACTTTTTTTGTGTGGAAGAACCATTTATTTCCTGGTTTTCTAGTGTTGGATTAGTGTCCAGTGGCTGAAGGTTCTGTATATAGTGGTATGGTCTTCCTCACTTAAAGCCTGAGCTGACTTACAACCAGGATGGCCGGCAAGCTGAACATGTTCTAGCATGATAATGACTCAAAGAGTCTCTTGCTCTCACTCTCACTCTCACACTCACACTCACACTCTAAGATGCATCGTACACAGGGCCACGCTCCAGCCTCGTCAACCACATCTGTATGGGCTTTAAACAAATCCCTCTGACTTGTATGTTGCCGTGCCATACATGTCGGATTGTATTATTATATTATGAGCGTAATGTATGACATGACAAATGAAGTCTGAAGGGTTGGTTAAAGCACGTTTTGTATAGCAGTATACAGACCTGGGGACCAGGATGGCGTGCACAACCCAAAGATACTTAACTCTTACTGAACTTACCGTATATCTTCCATTGGAGTTTCTCTGCTGATACACATACGTAGCTGATGCCTCGCCTCGAATCTTGCAAACTTGCTTCGGTTATGCTTGATAGTTGTTTTAATTATTCATTGAGATATGAAATGACTTATTTATTTCAATGGGTCTATTTATTTGAGTATTTAGACATTGTTTGTGAATGTTTTCTAATGTATGCCTTTACCGTTATTTTTTAACATTCTCTAAAGGGCACACAACTGAATGTTGAATACAGTGCAAAGTAATGTGCAATGCATGTTGACAACGTGAATTGTGTAGCGTACTACTGTGCCTTTTTATACATTTTAGATACTGAAAATCAAAAGGTAGGCGTTTTCATACAAAATAGTGTATGCTGGATATTGTAATTTCAGACCACGCATTCGTAAAATTCTATGGTTTACATTATGTAATGCAATGTAACTGTTCTAGTCAACACAAGGCTTAGTTGTAAACGATAGCATGTTTCACTCACTGCCATTTACATCTATGTTTTATCCCTTTCAAATAGACTCTAAATGCTAGATTTGTATTATATTAATTTAGTCGACATCAAATCTGAAACAAATCAACAGTAAGCATGTTTAAATATTCCACAGTAGGTATGTAGATGTGATTGGTTCCTGGAAACATTATTGTCTTGCATGATTTTATTATACTGAATGGGATTAAGTGTTGTATTTGATGCTGGCTTTTAATTTCTGTATCTGTCTGTGCACTTGGTGTTTTTATGACTTAATTTATTACTTGTGGTTTGTCTGGTAAGCCACTTGCATTTATAGAGTAATAAGGGAATGTATTTAATGTGCCTTGCTTTCAGATCCAGTGCGAATTGAGAGCATGAATCAACTGAGTTGATTAAGCCATACTCTCCCTGGCTTTTAAGCGTGCTTAATTTCACAGTAACTATAAATAAAGCAATTATTTTCTCATGCACACTGTTAAAGTAAAGATTTCATGTGTTTGCCACTAGTACGCCAATTGTTTATGAGGGCAGTTTCAAAGAGTTACATCTCTGACTGTCAATTCTTAATTAATCCACTTTGAAAGTTGACTAGAGAGCACGAGACCAATTCACTGAACCCGTGGTTGTTGTTGTTTTTTGTTCGTATGAATAAAGCTCACGTTGTTAGGGAATTGTTCTTAGACTACATCGATGGGAAATGTAAGGGTTAAACGCAGGGAGTTACAATGCATACTTCTGTTGGGCTTAATCTACAGATTGTTTCTCGCCAGCCATGCGGGTATTACGCAACGCTAACTCGTCAAAAGCGCGACAACAGTGATATTCTCAAGACATAGTATGTGGGAGGGCTTATCCGCGCCTCTACTGCCAACTCCAGCACATGAGGATACTTGATGTATGACTTGGATTTACTCTTTTATTCGGGTGGTTGGATGGTCAGTTGTTCTTATGCTGCCGGGTGACGTTTTGTCTAAGCAACGGAATATAAATTGAGTTGCTGAAGGAAGCAACTGCTTTCAGCAATAAGGACTCATTTGAATAAATAATGCTGGTAAATGAACCACTATCAAACTGCAACAGTTGTCTGTATTTTTTTTTTTTTGTGAACAATTGTTTTTGAGTCGCTTTATCAGTACAGTCAATGAGAATAATAAAAATATATATGTTGTGTCTATTTCTTACAATATGTTCTGTATTCCCTGATTCTACTAGACATGTGTATCTGTTTCAACAGGAACAGGAGTGTCTCCTCCACTATATTTTTATGTACATTGTGGTCCAGTGACTGATTCTAATGTGGACAGCTAACAAGACTATTGATCCAGCTATCTGGCGAGACAAACATAGCTTGTGTAGTGCCAGTTAGATAGCTCAGTGAGAGAGAGATACTGGCCAGCGAGGAGATCTTTCTCTCATAAAAAAAAACATAAAAAGGTCAAATTAATGTCCATACACACAGTAGTTTTGCAAAATATGTTAACTTTCCCAAAATTCCCAGGTTTTTTAAAATCCTGGCTGGAAGATTCCCAGAATCCGGAGGGAATAAGGAAGAAATTGGGAATTCTCCGACCAGGATTTCTGGAAAACTTGCCTTTGTTATATGATGAACTTTAAAAAAAAATCTGAACGGAAAATCTTATCAGATTTTGGAACCTATTCTATAGGATTTTAGAAGTCCAATAGGACTGGTTCCAAAATCTGATAGGATTTTTCAATTGAATTCATGTATTGGAATCCCTGTGATTCAATACTATAGGATAGAATCTCATAGGAATCCAATTGTGCATAAGAGCATTTTCTTACTCTGTAAATGGTGAAACTTGTGAGAAATATACATTATCAGTCAAAAGTTTGGACACACTTACTCATTCAAGGGTTTTTCTTCATTTGCACTATCTTCTACGTTTTTTTATATATTCTACATAGAATAATAGGTAAGACATCAAAACAATGAAATAACACATATGAAATCATGTAGTAACCAAAAAAGTGTTAAACAAACCACAAAGTATTTTATATTTTAGATATTTCAAAGTAGCCACCCTTTGCTTTGAGGACAGCTTTGCACACTCTTGGCATTCTCTCAACCAGCTTCATGAGGTTGAAAACCTGAGATTCTCTGCACAGCCACAGCCTTGTGGTGAGCTGAGTGTGGCTAATTAACACCACGAACTCATGCTAGCTGTGACATCATCAGTCACTCTTAAAGTGACAGGCTTTCTTACAGGGGAATAAAACAGAAATTAATGTTTAACTGTTGTTTCTAAAATAAACTAAACTGTTGTAATTCATGTTGCTGTATTGTACTGGAACTAATGACAACAAACTACAATTTAATGGGTTCAATTAAGAAAAAAGTTCCAATAGGATTCTGATAGAGATACAAAATCATATAGGATTGTGAGAATCATATAGGGTCCAATAGGATTACTTTTGATTCCCAATAGGAACAAAAGTAGTCCAATAGAATTCCAATAGGATTCTGATACAGGTGACACAAAACCCTATGAGAATGAGACTGTGAGAATCCTATAAGATTCTAATGGGAAAAAAATCACTAGTCCTATAGGATTTTTTGACTAGGGTGGGGATTTGGGGAAAGTCACCAGAATTTTGCAAGCAGTCTTCCACCATTATAGTCTTAAAATACCAATACCTAAATGCCCATAGACAAATAGCATACCACAGTTATTGAATGCCATCCACTGAACACAATGAACTCCTCATGCGGTATAACCGCTACCTTCCAAGAACATGTTATTCTCCACTGTTGTACACATACGAATGGTGTTGTGTATAGCCATGCATGCCTGTCTGAGTCTCCATATGTAATTCAAAAGTAATGGGCCAACGTTCATGGATGGGAGAATTCTACTTAACATTTTCTCTCGTAGAAAATGGGCGAAAGTCAAAATGAACCTG